>NW_006399953.1:554022-587498 GCF_000299155.1 Elephantulus edwardii
GTGACTGGGGTAATCGGGATGGGTGTATTGGAGGCAGTGCGGTTGGCGCAGGATAGAGCAGGGTTTAGGGCTGTTGTGCATAGGGTCGCTATGAGTCAAAAACAACTCGATGGCACATAACAACAACAACAACAACCACTCCTTAGAACAACCATTTAAGATAAGAAATACAATGTTTGTCCACTTTGACAAAACTGAGAAAGCAGGAAGGGTTAGGAAAGAACAGAAGTATGGAAATGGGAAATAAAAGGAGGAAATGGGTTTGTAGCTTGACTACTCCCTAAACATGATTGGCAAGAATATATCTCTAGTGCACTCCTTGAGTTTGGGTTCTTCCTTTTGTTAAGTAAAAATATCAAAACAGGTGTCCAGATTTTTCTATGTGAGCAAAGAAAGAAGTTTATTATGAAAAAATACTTTGCAAAGGGAAGCATGAAGAGACAAGGCAGTACTAGCCCACGACTTGTCAAGCAAAGGAAGAAGTGATTCTTCTAAAGGCTTTGTAGGCAGGGAAGAAAAATCATATTTATTCAGGAAGGGGGCTGGATTTTAAGAGTTAATCTATCAAAAGGGGCCCTGATGGCCTAGTGGTAAGGAATTGCACTGCCAGCCAAGAGACACATATTTCAAATCCACCAACTACTCTTTGGATAATATTGCATGAGTTCCTTGTTTTTCAACGCAGCGTAGTATTCCATTGTGTGAATATACCACAGCTTCTCTATGCATTCATTTGTTGATGGGCGCTTAGGGTGTTTCCAACTCCTTGCTCTTATGAACAAAGCCGCGATAAACATGGGTGTGCATATATCTGCTTGGATGTCAGTTTATGGTCTCTTTGGGGTATATTCCCAGTAGTGGAATTGCTGGGTCAAAAGGTATCTCTATTTGTAACTTTTTGAGAAAGCACCATACCACCTTCCACAGTAGTTGCACCATTTTACACTCCCAACAGTAAATAAGGGTTCCAGTTTCTCCACAACCTTGCCAGCATTTGTTGCTTGCTGTTCTGTTAAATTTTGCAGTTCTGACTGGGGTGAGATGATATCTCATAGTTGGTTCCAACTACTCTTTGGTAGCTCTTTAACTCTTTGGAGAGGCCCCAGACAGCTGGCCCCAATGTAATTTGTCTTTTCTTTTTTTAAATATCATTTTAAAAATTTTTATGATTTAAAATTTTTTAATTTATTTTTTATTTGTGATTTTAATGAAAGTTTACACAAAAGTTAGTTTTCATTCATTCATTGTTGCACATTTTACACCTTCTTCCTTCTTTCCCCAACCCAGTTCACTTTTTTTAAATGCTCATTCATTATTGCACAATTACCTCCCCTCCATCTCACCCCTCTAGTTCTCTCTGCAATGTACCTCTTACTCTGGGCTGTTGTCATACATATAATGCCTAATCATATATTCCTTTTGAACAGTTCTTTCCTTCATCTGTTCCAATGTAATGTTCATCGTCAATCTACTTATCCTATTCTCTTCCCGACCCCATGTCAGACCTGTTTTATAACAGTGGTGTTCTGTAGTATTTGTTGTTTTTCTGACTGAGCTATTTCACTTAGCATAATGTCCTCCAGGGTCATCCATGTTGTGTAATGTTTTAGGAGCTCATTGTTTTTCAGTGTTGTATAGTGTTCCATTGTATAAATATGCAATAGTTTTTATATCCATTTGTTTGTTGATGAGTGGGCACTTGGGTTGCTTCCATCTCTTTGTTACAGCAAATCATACAGCAATAAACATGAGTGTGTGTATATCTGTTTAGATGGTGGTTCTCATTTCTTTAGGGTATATTTCCAGTCGTGGAATTGCCGGATCAAATAGTATTTCTATTTCCAACTCTTTGAGAAAGCACCAAACTGCCTTCCCTAGTTGTCACACCATTTTACACTTCCACCAACAGAGAATAAGGGTTCCAATGTCTTCACAACCTCAACAGCATTTATCATTTGCTGTTCTGTTGAATTTTGCTATTGTTACTGGGACAATTCGTCTTTTGACTTTCTGACTTTTGGTGCCAAGAGTGTTCATTGTAGACCCCAGCAAGCTGAAATTGTCAACAACCTCAATGCCCTCTCAATCTCTCATGGCCAATTTGCCCAATGGTGAAAATCTTGGTCTTCTTGATATTGAGCTTCAATTCACTGAAGACTGCAGTCTTTGACCTTCCACAGCAAATGTCCCACGTCCTCCTCAGTTTCTGCAAGCAGGGTTATTTCATCTATATAATGCAAGTTGTTGATGAGTCTTTTCCAGTCCTGATGCTACATTTCTTCTTATAAAGTCCAGCCACCTGAACAATCTGTTCTGTGTACAGATTGAAAAGGTATGGAAACAGGGCACATCACTGATGCACTCCTTTCCTGATTTTGAACCATGCAATGTTTTCTAGCTTTGTTCTGAGGACTGCTTCCTGGTTAGCTGTAGGTTCATATATTTGAATAATAGATATATTTTAGTTCTCAGTAAGAAGTTGGAAAGATTAAATGTTTTGGGTTTTTTTTAAATGTAGTAGTATTAAGTGGTTAAATGAATACATTAGAACTGTAGATATCAATATAGAGAAATAATGATAAGCAAAAAAGCAAGTAGTATGAGTAGAAAATGGTACCCTTTTAGAAAAATTTGTTAATGTGTAAAATACTTGATTAAAAAAAAATACCTTGTGTGGTGGTTGTTAGTTTTTGTCAGGTAGGCTCCAATTCATGGGGACCTGTATGTGACAGGCTGCCCCATTGCCTAATTTTGTACCATCTGCTTCATCATTGCTTTGTTCAAATTCATTACTGTGGCCACTCTCCTAGTAAGTCTCCCTCACCTTCACCAATCAAAATAAGCAAGCCTGTCTTAATACTTAGGCTTCTGCAGAGCATGCTGCTTGTATTTCTCCTAAGTCTGGTACTTTTTCTGGCTTAATTTTTAGCTACCTACGGAAAAGTGCAACCAGAATGCTCCTTGGAAGCAAAGATGAGGACACTTCATCTAACCTACTTTGGGTGTGTTGCTTGGAGAGGTTATTCCCTGGAGAGGGATATCATGCTGGACAAGGTGGAGAGGAAGAAGATCTTTAATGAGGTGTATCGGCACAGTGACTGCAGCAATTGGCCCAAGTATGTCTGAGATGATGAGTATGGCACCAGGAAAGGACAGAGTTCAAATCTGTTGTTCCTAGGGTTGCTGTGAATCATACTCAACTCACTGGCACTTAACATGAACAATAACAACATCTATGAGGAGCCCTTGTGTTGCACAAATTAAGCACTTGGCTGATAATAAAGTTGATAGTTGAAATCTATGAGCAGATTCATGGGAGAAAGTTATGGCAGTCTTCTTCCACAAAGATTATACCCTCAGGAGTCCTAAGGGCCAGTTCTGCTTGGTTTTAGACGTAGAAGTGTGATGATTCAATGGCCATGCTGTTGTTAGGTGGCATCGAGTTGAGTATGACTCATAGTGACATGATGAACAAAAGATCTGAACCCTGTTCTATGCTGTGCCATCCTATTACTTCGTGACATGCAAGAGCCCATTAGGGCAGTCACCACATCAGTTCACCTGGTTGGGGGATTTCCTCTCCTTTGCCAACCCTCCACCCTTCCCTGCATCATGTCCTTCACTAAGGAATAGCCCATCCTGGCAACATGCCCAAAGTATGTAAGGCGAAGCCTCATCATTCTTGCCTCCAAAGAGCACTCTGGCTGTACCCTCTCCTAGACATATCTGTTTGTTCTCTTGGTTGTCCATGGAATGTTCAGTGCTTTTCTTTAACACTGCAGCTCAAAGGCATAAATTCTTTTTCTATCATCCTTTTTCAAATATTGTCCAACTCTCAGATGCGTGGCAAGTGATTAGAAAGACCATGGCCTGAATCAGATACACCTTACTCTTCAAACTGACATCATTACTCCTCAATAATTTGGAGAGGTCCCTAACTGCAGATTTTCCCAGTGTAGTATGTCTCCTTATTTCCTGACTGCTGGTACTAAGAGTGTTAATTGTGAATCCAAGCAAGATGAAGCTGTTGACAGTTTCAATCTCTAATGGATGGAGAGGAGACTGAAATTGTCAATGGCAGTAGAATTTTTTTTTTTTGGCAACTTGTTAATTACCTAGTGGCAAGGTGTTCTACTGTCAACCAAATGGAAGACAGTTCAAATCCATCAGCTGCTCCGTAGAGGAAAGAGAGGCAATCTCATCTCATGCAATTTATAGCCTCTAAAGTCCTACTGGAAAGTCAGCTATGAGTCAGTTCTGACTGGACTGCACACAACTGCAACAACAACTGATGTAACACGCAGTTGAGTCATAACCGACTCATCCTCTAGTGGGGTTTCAGAGGCTGTAAATCACGCAAGAGAATATTACCTATCTTTCTTCCACTGAATAGCTGGTAGGTTCAAACTCCCTGCCTTCAGGTTGGCAGTGAAGAAGATCCTTACCCTAGGCCACCAGAGCTCTGTATTGAACCGAAGGACTGAGCAACTTGGCTGTTGTTTTTATGTACCATTGTGTTGAATCCTACACACAGCAACTCGATAGAAACTTTTTAGGACCAAGTCCACTTGCTGCAGAGGCTTTTATAGGCTGTCATTTTTCAGAGGGCAGAGAGTCAGGTCTTTTTTTCTTGTGAAGTGGCTGGTGGGTTTCAACCACTAATCTTTGAATTAGCAAACTGTGCTATAGTTCTAGGGCTTCTTCAAACACTTGACTCAAGCATCAGAATAATGAGGTGGTTAAAGCAGAACAGGTCTGAAGTCTCGTCTTTTGGTTCCTTCCAGTACAATGAACTGAGCATTGGGTGGGGTAATAGAGATCCCCCCAGGAAGCCAGCCTCAGATGAACACAGAAAAGCTGAGTACTGAAGAACTAGTGATGGGATACTGTTGAGAATCCATCTAAGGTGGCATGAACAAATAAGATTTATTTTTCTTATTTTCATATAGAAAGCAGCTCTGATATAAGCAGTCCAAGGCTTATTCTTTGTTCAGTGCTATCACAGAGCACCCAGGTCCTCCTCATGTTTATGCTCTGCTATCGCTAATATGTTTAGTGTCTTTTGTCCTCTTCCTTATTGTTTGGTTCATGATCACAAGATGCCTACTAAGCCATCCAGGTTCACATCTGCATTGCAGACAAGGAGAAAAAGAGAATCATTTTCAGAAGTCAGCTGCAAAAACCTGTTTACAATTTCAATGAACAGAACTGGCTTCTATATCACATGCCGACCTCAGCTGCAAGGAAGGGAGGTGGATATATGTGTTTTCAGCACCCAGCTTCTATAATAAACCCAAACCAAACTTTCTGCCACTGAGTAAATCTCAACTCACAGCAACACCCAGGGAGGCAGTGCAGCGGCCTGAGAGGGCTTTCAAGGCTGTCATCTTTGCATGACATGTCACCTTTGCATATGGGAGCTGTCACATATTTCTCCATGGAACAACTGGTGGGCTGGAAATGCTGACCTTGTGAGCAGCAGTCAAATTATTTCTCTCACCCACTGCCACTGAGCCAACCTGCCAGTGGGCTTCTGAAGTTGTACATATTTATGTGAGGAAACTGCCCATTGTTCTCCCCTGGAGATGCTGGTGGATTCAAACTGCTGATTTTTTGGTTAGCAGCCCCATATGTTATGCACCACACCATCATGACTCCTTTCCTCTATAATAACTCACTCATTGCCATCAAGTCAGAACCAACTCATAGCAGACCCTCCATTGCATTTCTTTTTCCTTTTTTTTAACACAATAAACCAGTTTAATTTTTCTTTAAGAAAAAACGATTATAAAAGAAATTTATGATTGAAATATCTGAATTTCCCTAAACATGTAATTTTAAAACAGACAACCAGATGGGAAGCAGCACTGGCCTCTGGACAGTGCTCTTCCAGGTCCTGCAGAAGATGGAGATTCCATGACATGAAGCTGTGGCTCCCAGTCATCAGGGAAAGCACTGTGTCATCCAGGGAACCCGCTTCAGAGTGAACATGGTGTTCTCAACTTCACGGCTATTCAGTCTGGCCACTCGAACAGAGCCCAGAGATGTGACAGGCTGTGTTCTTTATTTAATACTCGCTGTCACCATCTTTAAATTCTTGGTGATTTTATAACAAGGAGTCTCATACTTTCATCTTGTACTTGTCTCCCCTCTGCACTCATATCGTGTCTTTGGTCCTGGACAGCTTAGAAAGTCCAAACATGGGTCTCAGGCATGTGCACTTTGCGAATAGGCAGACAAGTTATGCAGCTAATGAACATCCTCGTTTTGCCTGGCTGACACAGGTGCATAGTGGAAATTCCCACCATCACTCACATCTTCCTGCGGGTCTCCTGCCTGTTGAAACTTTGCTGTTAGCTTAGTTGTTCCTCTGTCAGTGCTCAGAATATGTAAGAAAAGAATGGCTCTGAGCTGTGTCTCGCCAGTTTACTGTCACTGAATTAAAAAGCAGGATGCTGAGAAATAACTTCTTTCCTACAGAGTTCATGCTGTAACTGACCTTCACCGTGCATAGTTCTGTGGCTCAAACCAGGTCTTGGTTAGGCTTTGCCTCTAAATATTACAAAGTTCTTTATCATTTGATTCCATTGAGTTTTCTTTTTTAATATATAAAACATAACTATTTTTAATTCACTATTTTGCATTATTAGCAATAGCGCTTGTTGAAAGTGAACAAGTACAATTGAAATGTGTGTGTGTGTGTGTGTGTGTGTGTGTGTGTGTTTGTGTGTGTGAAGATGTTTTTGGCTTTGTTTTTAAATGCACCCCTAAGCCAAGATTTTTATCTCTGTGTGGAAGGGATTCTCCACTTGGTGAATATGGTCTTTGATCTTTTTGAACCACTTGTCTTCAAACTCTTTGGAAGATTCACTCATCAAAGCAGCCAAGGAGGCAGAGAGACATATTTGACCTCTGTGTGAACTTCCTCTTTGATTTTTTCTGGAACAAGATTTTCTCCCATAACTTGGTCCTTAGAAAACAGGCACAAGCTTTCATCTGTGTCTTTATCCACACAGCCTCGCTTATTTCTGACACACACTTCTGAGTATATGGAAGGTCTTTCTCATTTTTACCAACTTTTTTTAAAAAATTTTATTGTATTATTTTTACATGTACTGTCAAATCAGATCTGACTGGTACAGGAGGAGATTGCCCCCTCCTTCTCCAGCAGAGCATCTGGTGGATTTGAACCACATAACTCTGGGATTGCAGTGCAGCATCTTGCCACTAGGCCACAAGAGCTCCCTATTTTTACCAACTTTTACAATCAGAGATTGATCGAACATGCAATCAAGATGCATTGATAATAATGGGTGACTGGAATGCAAAAGTTGGAGTTGGAAAACATGGACTCGGTGACAGAAATGGAGCTGGAGAGAGAATGATTGAATTGTTCACAATCAATGACTTATTCATTGTAAATACGTTTTTTAAGAGACATAAACGTAGGTTATATACATGGATTTCACCTGACGGTATGCATAGGAATCAGATTGATTACATCTGTTGAAAGAACCGCTGGAGAAGCTCAGTATCAGCTATGAAAACTAGGCCAGGAGCTGATTGTGGAACAGACCACCAACCACTCATATGCAAGTTCAAGCTGAAGCTGAGGAAAATTAAACCAAGTCCACAGGAACCAAATATGACTTCGAGTCTATCCCATCTGAATTTCAGAACCAGCTCAAGAACAGATTTGAGGCCTTGAAAACTAATCAGCAAAGACCAGATGAGTTGTGGGAGGATATCAAGGGTATCATCCAGGAAGAGTGCAAAAGGTCACTGCAAAGACAGAAGAGGAAGAGAAGACCAAAATGGATGTCAGAAGAGACTCTGAAAATTGCACTGGAATGCAGAGTAGCCAAAGCAGAGGGAAGAATTCAAGATACTAAAGAGTTGAATAGAAGATTTCAAAAGGCAGCACGAGATGACAAAGCAAAATATTACAATGAAATGTGCAATGAGTTGGAGTCAGAAAACCAAAAGGGCTGAACTCGCTCAGCATTTCTTAAGCTCAAGAAACTGAAGAACAAATTCAAACTTCGAGTTGCTATAATCAAGGATGTTTTAGGAAGAATATTAAATGATCCAGGAAGTATTAAAAGAAGAGGGAAATAATATACTGAGTCACTATATTGGAAAGAATTGGCAGACATAGAAGAATTTAATGAAACAACATATGAGCAAGAGCCTATGGTGATGAAGGAAGAAGTTCAAGCTTTGAAGGAAATAGCAAAAAATAAATCCCCAGGAATAGATGGTATACCAATTGACATATTTCAGCTAACAGATGTTGCCCTGGATGTGCTCACCAAGCTGTGCCAAGAAATCTGGAGAACAACCACTTGGCCAACTGACTGGAAGAGATCTATATTTCTTCCCATTACAAAGAAGGGTGACCCATTCGGAACTTCTTCATATGCTTGAGTCTCCGGAGTTTCTTCGGTCTAAGGTTCATGAAGCTGTAGCTGTACTACAAGCCCACCAAGCTTAAGAGGCTGCCCAGAAAGCAGTTAACAGTGCCATGCCACTGGTGTTCCAACTGTTTAAAATGATGAGGGACTATGAAAGAAAACTCGTGCTTCACCGAAGAAAAAGAACTAAACATCGAAAAACTTAAATATTGTGGAAAAAATGCAAAATATACAATTAAAAAAAAAAAGAAAAGGAAACCTTGAACCTTACGTACCAAGCAAATGCCGGGGTTAGCACGTGCTAGTCCTTAATGTTTTAGAGACTCTCTGAAAAAGAATTTTCAACAAAGTACAAGAATTTAAATCATTCCTTTCTTTAATTTCGTAATTCTTTGCTGTGGAATAGCTCAGAATGTCAGTTCTGATTTAGGTAACAGAATTGATAACTGAGCAAGGATATGTAATTTGGATTATAAAATTCTTGCTTTAATAAAAATTCCTAAATCGTGAAAAAAAAAACAAAGAAGGGTGACCCAACAGAGTGTGGAAACTATAGAACAATATCATTGATTTCACATGCAAGCAAGATTTTATTGAAGATTATAAAAAAATGACTGGAATAGCACATCAGCAGAGAACTGCCAGAAGTCCAGGGTGGGTTTAGAAGGGGTCATTGTACTAGGGATATTATAGCTGATGTTAGATGGATATTAGCTGAAAGCAAAGAATACCAGAGGAATGTCTATCTGTGTTTCATTGACTATGCAAAGGTGTGTGACTATGTGGATCATAACAAATTGTGGCTGACTCTGAGAAGAATGGGAAGCCCAGAACACTTACTTGATCGTTCTAATGCGAAACCTATACTTGGACCGGGAGGCAGTCATCAGAACAGAGCAAGGGAACACTGCATGGTTCAAAATTGGTAAGGGCGTATGCCAGGGATGCATCCTATCTTCATACCTTTTCAACCTGTATGCAGAACAGATTATACTGGAGGCTGGGCTCTCTGAGGAGGAATGTGGGGTCAAGACTGGTGGAAGATCTATCAACAATCTGCGTTATGCAGATGGCACAACCCTGCTTGCTGAAACTGCAGAGGACCTGAAGCACTTGCTGCAGAGGGTCAAGGACTGCAGTCTCCAATATGGATGGAAGCTCAATGTCAAGAAGACAAAGATTCTCACCACTGGGCCAATTGGCAGCATCAGGATGGATGGCGAAGATATTGAGATTGTTGACAGCTTCAGTTTGCTTGGCTCCACAGTCAACACTCTCGGCACCAGCAGCCAGGAAATTTGAAGATGTATTGCCATGGGAAAGTCTGCTGTTAGGGACCTCTCCAAAGTACTGAAGAGCAGTGGTGTCTCTCTGGAGACTAAGGTGTACCTGATACAGGCCATGGTTTTTGCTATCACTTGTTATGCATCAGAGAGTTGGACAATGACTAAGGAGGATAGAAGGGGAATTGATGCCTTTGAGCTGTGGTGCTGGAGAAGAGTATTGAGGATACCATGGACTGCTAGGAAAACAAATAGATTCATCCTGGAGATGGTCAAATCGGGCTGCTCCTTGGAGGCAAGGATTCTAAGGCTCTGTTTGACATACTTTGGATATGTTGCAAGGAGGGACAGGTCCTTGGAGAGGGACATCATGCTTGGTAGGGTGGAGGGACAGCGCAGAAGGGGAAGGCCCCCTATGAGGTGGATTGATTCAGTAGTTGGGGTAATGAGGATGGGTGTGTTGGAGACAATGCGATTGGCACAGGACAGAGCAGAGTTTAGGGCTGTTGTACATAGGGTCACTATGAGTCGCAAGTGGCTCGACGGCACATAACAACAACTTTCTCATTTTGCAGGCTGGGGTGGCTGCTCACTCCCACAGAAAACTCAGAGCTCTCAGGTAAGGTTTCAGGGAAACGTGAAAGACCGCCTTTTCCTGAAGGAGGAGCAGGTGATTCGTTATCTCTGTCACCTGAGGAGAAATGGTACCGTTTGCAAGAGGAAGCACGGATGCTGAGAGTGCAAGGGGCCCAGGTTCAGGCTCGACTTTGCCAGTCGGCCCCACTTCCAAGGATTAAATGGATGCAGAGATACCAGCTTTTGCAAAGAGAAAATGATCTCCAAGTTCTTCAGACTTGAACAGGTGGCCAGCCAGAGGTAGAGCGCTGTGGTAATGTGGTCAGTATTAGGTGTTTTCCAGTGGCAACAATCTCCAGAGCTTCAGCATGTCTTCCCAGGAGAGTGAGGCACTGGGCCCGGCCTTGCTGGATGTCACTGCTCATGACAAAGTTGGTCACCGACAACTGCCCAGAGGCGATGGGATACTCCTGCCGCCTCTAGACAGGTCCCCTCTGAATTTCTTTGGCGTCAGAGCTTCAGCATTATGACTGCTTTCTGTTTCTTCATAAACCCCCAGTGGCTTGCCGCGCTTGGTGTGGTGTGATGCGGGGAGTCCAGGCCCACTGTTCAAGCCCCTGATGAACACGGATCCTTGATTTGGTTGCCGAACTCACGATCAGTCTCCACTGAATTTCTGATACTGTAAATCACGGAGGAATAGAGCTCGCCCATCTTTCTCCCTCGAAGCAACTCCCTTGGTCAAATTAAAACTGCCAGGGAGGCTTCACCTTTGGGGACTAGTGCAACTCCCTATGGACTATGGCACTAGTTATCTGTCCTCTGTAATCAAACTCAAAACTCAAACTCCTTTGCCATTGAGTTGGAACTGACCCAGAGCTGACCTATCAGTGGGTTTTCAGATGCTGTAAAGTGCATGGGAGGAGCTTGCTCATCTTTCCCACTCAGAGTTGCTGGTGGATTTGAACTGCCAGGCGGGTGCAGCCTTTGTGCTGTCAGTGTGACTTCTAACCACTAGGCCACCTCAGCGCATCCTCTTGACTGTTGTGTACCATCGAGTCGGAACCCACTCATAGCTGATCCTCCAGCAGATTTCCAGAGGTAATAAATCACATGAGAGGAGAGTGCTTATCTTTCTCCCTTGGAGTAGCTGGTGGGTTCAAACTACATACCTTTCAGTTGGCAGCATGGCTCCTTATCATTAAACCACCAGAACTCCCTCATCCTCTGTAACTGTTGTTGTTGATGCCATCAAGTTAAGTATGACTCATAGTGACACTGTGACCTACAAAGCTGAACCTTGCTTTATCTTGTGCTAGCCTTATCTCTGACACACTTGAGCCTATTGCTGCAATCAGTGTGTCAAGTCATTTCCTTGAAAGTCTTCCTCTTTTTTGTTGACCTTTCACCTTTCCAAGCATGATTCTCCTTTCCAACAAATAGCCTCTTCTTGCAACATGCCCAAAGTGTGAGAGACTTGCTATCTTTGCCTCTAAAGAGCAGTCTGGCTGCACTCTCTTCAAGATGTGTTTATTCTTTTGGCATTCCATGGGATATTCAGTACTCTTCTTCAACATCACAAATCAAAAACATTAATTCTTCTTCTGACATCCTCGTTCATTGTCCAGCTCTCAGATGCATAACAAGAAAGTGAAAAGACTATGACTTGAATAGGTGCACTTTAATCTTTAAAATGACATGATTGCTCTTCAGTATTTTAGAGAGGCCCATGAAAGCAGACTCTCCCAATGCAATATGTCTCCTGATCTTCTGACTGCTGATATCAAGGGTGTTGATTATTGTTCCAAGTAATAGGACATAGTGAACCATTTCAGTCTTTTTAACAATATGTCTAATATAACAATCAAGCAAAATCTTGTAAAGATTATCCATGAGTGACCAGGACAGTACATTGACAGAGAATTGCCAGAAATACAAGCTGCGTTTAGAAGAGGCTGTGGCACTAAGGATATTGTTGCTGATAACAGATCGATCTTGGCAGAAAGCAGAGAGTACAAAGTCTATTTATGGTTTTGTAGTGGTTTTATTTTTTATTTTTATTTTTTTCTATGCAAAGACATTGACCTGTGTGGATCACAACCTGTTGTGTCTTATATTGAGAAGGATGGGAATTCTAAAACACCTTATTATGCTCATGAGAAATCAGGACCTAGACCAAAAAGTTTTTCTATGAATAGAGTAAGGATACACTGCATAATTAAAAATAAAAAGAGGAATGCATCAAAGATGTATCCTTTCTCTATACATATTCAATACGTGTGCTGAATAGATTCTTTGGAGGCTGGGCTTTATGATAAGGAATGGGTCAGGATTGGGGGAATACCCATCAACAATTTGTGTTATGCAGATGAGACAGCATTGCACAAACTGAAGACTTAAAGCATTTGCTGTAGAAGATCAAGGTCTGAAGCTTTCAAAATAGACTGAAGCTCAACATCAAGAAAAAAAAATAAATCTTCACCACTGGGCCAATAGACAACAGCATGATAAATAGGAATCAGCATCTTTGGAACCAACAGTTAGGAAATCAGAAGATCAGTTACATTGGACAAATCTGTTGTCAAGGATCTCTCCAGAGTGCTAAAGAAAGTTTCATTCTGGAGACTAAGGCCATGGTCTTCCCAGGTGCTTGCTATGCATCTGAGAGCTGGACAATGAACAAGGAAGACAAAAGAAGAATCAATGCCTCCGAGTTATGGTACTAGAGAAGAGTATTGAACGTACTATGGATTACCAAGAGAAAAAACAGGACTGTTCTGGAGAGGGTGAAAGCAGTTTGCTCCTTGAAGATAAGAATTTTGAAACTTCATCTCACATACTTTAGGTATGTCGTCCAGAAGAACCAGACTTTGGAGAATGGTAGAAGGTCAGTGAAGGAAAGGAAGATACCGAATAAGATGGATTGACACAGTGACTGGGGCAATGAAGTCAGGTATGTCAGAGGTGGTGAGCTTGGCTCAGGGTAGGGCAAGGTTCAGAGTCATTGTTCATAGGGTTGCTATAAGTTGCAGTTTAAGACATATAACGAAAACAATAACTTCATGATGTTACCTTTGGACCCAGTGATAGGAATTTTTGTCTTCTTGATGTTGAGATGTAATCCATGTTGAAGGCTGTAGTCTTTGATCTTCTGTTGTAAGTGCTTTAAGTCTTCCTCACTTTGAACAAGCAAGGCTGTGTTATCTGATTAACTCAGGTTGTTGATGAGTCTTCCTCTGATGCCACATTCTTCATAAAGTCCATCTTCTCGAATGTTTTGTTCAGCATACTGATTGAATCGATTTGGAAAAAGGATACAGCCCTAATGCACACCTTTATTGATTTTAAATTATTCGAGACACAAATTGTGTTTAAATTATTTGAGACCTTGCAAACCCCAAGCGAGAGTGGGAGGCCCTCCCCAGCCATTCCTCCAGAGAGCGAGCTGGAAAAGATTGGGCAGCGAAGGACAAGAGGGCAAAGCCAGCACTGTCTAAGTGAGGGTGACTTCTTATTTGAGACACAAATAAGAAGTTATTAATCAAAGCTGAGTAGACCATCCTTCAATAATTGCTATAGGTGCTTGGTCAATATGTTTTATATTTATATGCAAATAACATGAACACAAAAATGTTAATTTAACCATGTGAATCTTGTTAGGAAATGGGGCTCCACAACTAGCAAGGAAGCATTCCTTTTTAATTTTATTGTTTAAGTTTTGCTTTGTTGTTGTTGAGAATATGCACAGCAAAACGTATACCAAGGCAACTACTCCAATATGTACAACTAATTTGTGAAGTCTCTATACATATCTTGTGCCCTTTTTGCGATTGGTTTGTTTACTTTTTTCTTGTTGAAGTGCTGGAGTATTCTGTACATTTTTAGACACGAATTTCTTATCAGATATGTCATTACCAAATATTTTTTCCAGTCTGTGGCTTTCCTTTTTACCCTGTTGGAGTCTGTGTTGTTTTTTTTTGTTTGTTTTGTTTTTTTAAGGTGCACAGGGATTTGATTCTTAGAAGCCACTGTTATAGAACAGGACTGACATGGGGTTTTGGGGGAACTAAGAAAAAGAGGGGATACATAATGAGCACTACATTGGAACAGATGAAGGAAAGAACTGTTCAAAAGGGATATATAACTGGGCACTATACTTACGAAAATAGCCCAGAATAAGAAATACAGTGCAAAAAGACTGGGGGACAAAAGGAAAAGAAGGTAATTGTGCAACAATGAACAGAGTTCATTTTTTTTTAAATGAACTGGGGAAGGGGGAAGGGAGGAAAAGGGGTTAAAATATGCAACAATGAAAGAATAAAAATCCAACTTTTCTATAAACTTTTGTTAAAATCCCAAAATAAAAAATTTATTAAAAAAGGAATCAATACAAAAGATTTAAAAGATTTGTAATTCAATGACATTGACTTCATTCGTTGAGTTAGGTAATCATTCTCACCCTCTTTTTCTAAATTGTTCCTCTCTCATTAACATAAACTTGATGCCTCTCAAAGTTCCTATCTGATCTTTTGAGTGCCTACTGTCAATGTGATCCTATATTGATAGTTCCTTTTATTTTATTTTCATTCATTTATTCATTTACATTTTCCCTCCCTCCCCTTCTCCCAGCTCCTTTTGTAATGCTTGCTCTCTCCCAGGCTATTAATCATCACACATATAATTTCTAATCTTCTATTTCTTTCAGATTGTCCTTCCTTTCACCCATTCCAGAGTGGTGTTCTTTATCTACTCATTCCTTTCCCACTCTTTCCCCACACTCCACTTCTTTTGTGACTGACATATTTCACTCAGCATAATGTCTTCCAGACTCATTCCTGTTGTATAATGTTTTACAAGTTCATTGTTATTCAGTGCTGCATAATATTCCATTGTGTAAACATCCATACAACAAACAGGTTCATCCTAGAGAGGGTGAAACTAGGCTGCTCCTTGGAGGTAAAGATTCTGATGTTCTGTCTCAACTATTTTGGGCATGTTGCAAAAAGGGACCAGTTCTTGGATAGGGACATTATGCTTGGGAGCGAGGAGGGATGGCACAAGTGAGAAATATCCAAGATGAGGCAGAGTAACTCAGTGACAGGGGTAATGGAGGTAGGTGTCAGAGATGATAAGATTGGTACAGGATAGAGCAGGGTTCAGAGCTGTTGTACACAGGGCTGCTATGAGTTGCATGTGAATTGATGGTACATAACAACAACAATAACAATAACAATAACAATAACAATAACAATAACAATAACAACAAATGTCCGTAGCCTTTCTATGCATTTGCTTGTTGATGGGCCTTTGGGCTGCTTCTATATATATAGTATATATATTGTCAATAACTCTTCAATAAACTTAAGTGTGAGTCTGTCTATTCTGTCACAGCTCTTATTTCTTTGGAGTATGTTCTCAGCAGTGGATAGTTACATCAAATGATATTTCTATTTTCAACTTTTTGAGGAAGCACCAGACTGCTTTCCATAGTGGCTGTACCATTTTACATTTTTATCAGTAGTGACTGAGCATTCTGATCACTCCACATTCTTACCAGCACTTGTTGTTTGCTGTCCTGTTGAATTTTGCTATTCCTGCTAGGGTGAGATGATATATCATTGTTGTTTTGATTTGCATCTAATAGCTAGTGAATTTGATCATATTTCCATGTGTTTGCTGGCCTATACTGATAGTTCTTAAAAAAGCACAATGTTCAAGGCTGACATTTTTTGCCAGTTTAACAAAACAATTGTTTGCTTTTAAGGAAAGAGAGCATTAGGCTGAGTGAACTAACTCAGGTGCAAAAGAACAAGCATTATATAAGACCATTACTGTAGAAACAGAAGGATAACCAGTAAGATGTGTATGGAGATCCAAAGAGGGAAGGGATGCTGTGGGGAGCTAAGGGGGGATGAGGAAAAAAAAATCACAGGGTTGTAGTTTGATGAGTGAAAGGAGGGGGTGGGGAAAATGTACGTGAAAGAAACATAATAACATAACATAAATAAAATATTACATGTAAATCAGTATTTTTTTTAAAAAAAGACTTCAGGGATATTTTTCACTTACAGATTATCTCTAACAATAGACAATAAAGGACAATAGTGTCAGTGTTTGTCTAGGCCCTTTGACTCCAGCCATCTGATTCTGCAAAGAATTTAAAAATCTGTTATATTTTCCCACTTTTTCAAAGGATTCTTCCATAGAGTCTTTGATCAAAATGTTCAACAGTAGTAGCAAAGCATTCGTTCTTCAGGTCTTAGGGCAAAGGAGGCAATTAGTCACATGTTCTCTCTACTCCTTCTTTCCTGACTCTTTTACTCTGTTGTCCCAGGTAAACAGAGATCAGGCTTTAGGTGACCACTCATAAGCTTTTATGGCTTTAAGAGCCAAACTTGCCATCATGCCTGTTTCATAACAACTCTCCATCTAGATTCTGAGACTGTGAGTCTTTACTGGAATACGCGATCTATCTTCCTCCTAAGGAATAACTGGTCAATTTGAACCACAGACCTTTCAGTTGGTAGTTCTATGTATTATGTGCTACACTACCTGGGTTCTTTTTCAAGACCCTCATCATCCATCCACTGTCATCAAGTTAGTTCCAATCTTCCATCAAGTTTCTAAGGTTGTACATCTTTATAAAAGAAGACTGTTCACCTCTCTCCTGCAGTGTGGCTGATGGATTTAAATTACGACCTTAGCAGTCTAATGTGTTATACACAGTGCCACTACTACTCCTTTTAAGACTACTACTACTCCTTTTAAGACTTTGTTGTTGTGGACCATCAAATCAGAACTGACCCATAGCTCATGCTCCAGCAGGGTTGCAGAGGTGGTAAATCACACCGGAAGAGCTTGCCTAGTTTTCTCCTGTGGAGTAGCTGGTGGACTTGAACCATGTAGCTTTGTGTTGGTGGCTCAGTTCCTTTTCCTTACTACTAATTCACCAGAGCTCCCTTGAAGTCCTGGACATTTCTAAATGACATTACTAAAACAGAAACACCCCCAGAAATTCCACTACTTGGAATTTACTGTAAAGAAACCATAACTGCCACGCAAGCAGATATATGCACACCCATGTTTATTGCAGCTTTGTTTGCAATAGAAAGAACTGAAAACAACCCAAGTGCTCTGGTATATTCACACAATGGAATACTATGCTGCTTTGAAAAACAAGGAACTCATTAAATATTATGCAAAATGGGTGGCCCTGGAGGACATTATGCTGAGTGAAATATCTCCGTCACAAAAGGACAAATATTGCATAGGGCCACTGTTGTAAAATGGGACTGACATCAGGGTTGAGGGAAGACAGTAAAGGAGGGGAGGAATGATGTATATTGCATTGAAACAGATGAGGGATAGAACTATTTAAAAGGAATATATGAATGAGTATTATTGTCATTACAGAAGTCCAGAGTGAAGGCGCATAGTTGAGTGTACCTGGGGGGAGGGATTGCATAACAATGAAAGAGTTTTTCTTTTCTTTTCAAGGAGAAGAGTGAATTGGGGACTAGGGGGTAGGCAGGGAGAAAAGTGCAACAATGAATGACTGGAAACCCTAAGTCTCTGTAAACTTTCATTAAAATTAATAAACCCTCCCCAAAACAACCAACCAAACAAACAAACACCCAAAAAAACCAGAAGCACCATACAGGTTATTATACTCATTATTCTGCCCATGAAACTAAAGTTTCAAACGAAGGAACTAAGTCCCGTGAGTTTTCTTTTTATATGAGTACCTTTAACAGCTTTTTGTTGTTATTGTAACTATATCTATCACACAACTCTGGCCTATTCAGTTATTTACAAGTGTATAACTAGTAGACAGTAATTATACTAAAAAGCTGCCCAACCCAACCTTTAATCAATGTGATATTTCTATCCCTGTTGACCCTCATTCCTCCCTCTTACATGTCTGTAACTACTAAACTAGTCTTTATACCTTAGCTTTTCCTTGTCTATCACTGAGGACATTATAATATTTGTCTTCCAGTGATTGTTTTCTCTCACTCACCATGTCCTCAAGGTTCATCCATTTTCCATTGTTGGTACATACCACATTTCATTTATCCACTCATGCATTGATGGGCATTTAGGTTATTTTCACCTTTTGGTCACTGTGAATAGCGCTGCAATGAACACTTGTATACATCTAGTTTACAAGTCTTTTGGGTGTATACCTAGAAGTGGAATTGCTGGGTAAATATAATAGTTTTATTTTTAATTTTCTGAGGAATCTCTATACCATTTTCCACAGGGGCTATACCAGTTTGCTTCCCTATCAGCAACAGATAGGGTTTTCATTTCTCTGCATCCTCACCAACATTTTTAATTTTATTTTTTATTATCCTAGCCTACCTACTAGGATAGTATCTTTGATGTCATCCCATAACTCATCTAGTCTTCAATCATTGCTGTTCAATGCCTCAAACCTGTTCTGGAGATGATTTTTAAATTCAGGTGGGATTTTAAAATTCATTTTCAAGGTCACATTTCAGTCCTTATGGACTTGTTTTAATCTTCTTAAACTTAAATTTGAACTTGCACATACATGATTGATTGTCTGTTCCACAGTCAGCTTCTGGCCTAGTTTCAACTGCTGATATTGAGTTTCTCTGGCGCTTCTTTCCATAGATGTAGTCAATCTGATCCCAATGCAATCCATCAGGTGAGGTCAATGTGTAAAGTCACCTTTTGTGGTTTTTTAAAAAAAGTTATTTGTGATGAATAAATATCTTTTTCTTCATCAGAATAGTATAGACTACTCCATAGACTGCCAAAAGAACAAACAGATAATACTCGGAGAAAGTACAGCCAGAATGCCCCATTGCAGACAAAGACAATAAAGTTTCATTTCTCATCCTTTGGAGATGTTGCTAGGAGAGACTGTTCCTTGAGGAGGGTCAACATGCTTGAGAAGGTGCAGGGTCAGTGAAAGAGAGCAAGACCCTCAGTGAGGTGGATTGACACGGTGGCTGCAGCAATGGGTGTGTCAGAGTGATGAGAATGGCACAGGGTTCAGATCTTTTGTTCAGGGTTACTAGGAGTCATACTTGACTCGATGGCATCTAACAACAACAACAACAACAACAACAGGAACAACTTAATCTTAGTAGGAATGAAATGATGTCTCATTGTGGTTTTGATTTGTGTCTCTCTGATGGCTAACAATACTAAACATATCTTTACATATTTGATGGCCATCTGAATGTCCTCTTTGGTAAAATAATGATTCAAAGTGTTTTACCCATTTTGGGATTGTGGTGTCTTTTTGTTGTTAAGTTGTTGAAGTTTTTAGATAAATTCTAGTTTATTGAGTCTTGTCAGATATATGGTGTCTGAAGATTTCTCTCTCAGTCAGTAGTTTGCTTTTTCACCTTTTTTATAAAATCTCATATTACTATTTTTGTGAATTCTTTTAATTAAAAAAGGGTTTCAATTCTGTTGCGGTAGTTTTTGTTTCTCTTATTTGCGTTTTTATTATTAGATTAGATAATCTAGCATAGTCCTTGCATTTTCATTTACAACTTTATGGTTTTATTTTTTTTCACATAAAAGGCCTCATCTTTTCAGTGTCACAGTGAACCTGGAGAAAGGATGAAAGTCACGCAAGTGTTAAGGACTTTCGTTCATAGGGTCACTATGAGTTGCCTATGACTCAGCAACATAGAGACCAGTAGGCCTAGTGGACCGAAAGCGATGCTACCAAGCCAAAGGTGGGTGACTCTAATCCACGACCCTCAGGCCTATTTTTCATTGTTTTTGGTCAAACATTCTTCTAGGTCGTATAGCCCTGGTGTGTCCACTTGCCATACAGAGGTAACTTGTGGATGCTGTGAAGCTGAACACTGTTACACTGATGAGTCAAATGTGATAATGGTTACCCATGGTGAACAGTGTTGGGTGGAGCTCTGCAATTAAAACAAGCTTGGAAGCAGGAGTGACATCCACTTTCATAATAGCTTGCCAACAGAAACCCTATGAACTTGGAGAAAGGAAGAAAGTCACACAAGTGTCGAGGACTTTCATTCATAGGGTCACTATGAGTCACCTATGACTCGACAGCACTTAACAACAACAACAACAAAGGTCTCATATATTCATTAGTGAATCTTTTAATGTGGAAACATAAACACAGAGGAAAAACTCAAGTTCACCAATACATTTTTAATTGATCAGGTGTTAGTGAAATTTTAAACTTGATATGTCAGAATTCTAGGGGGTTAGCCTCTATAAATATATGTCCCATCACACATATTTGACTTCTTAGAGACCCAGCTTGGTTCTTTCCCACTGTCTCCTCTTGGAATTGTACCGGATTTTATTACTTATTTTCATTCAAATCCATTAAGGAATGCGTTTGTTTCTTGGTGAAGGGTCGCTTGATCCTGAAAGGAAGATATGGTGAAGATGGAAGGCAGCCACATTCAACAGTGTAGCAGAGGAAGGGAGCAAGCACAATCCGATGGCTTTAATTTGCACATTGAGATCCTTGATTTGCTTTTCATTTGTTTTGGGGCATGCTGTGAAACATAGATCCTTTTCGGGTTTTCTACACGCAGAAATCTAATTCCCCAGCACCACATATGAAATAGACTCTTCTTTTCCCATTGGACGGACTAAAAAAATCCATGTAAAAAATCAGTTGACAATAGATTATGAGGGGGCTGTGGTGGTAAGGAGCTGAGATGTCAACTCAAAAGCAAGCAGTTTGAATCCAGCACCTGCTATACAGGAGGAAGATGGGAAATCTCCTGTGTCAGCTATTAGTCATTTCCAACTCAATGGCACATAACAACAACACCATCACCACAGATTGAGTGGTTATTTATGGATTTTCAATTCTATTCCACTGGTATATGTGTCTTTTATTAAATTAACATCAGATTGTTTTGATTACTGTTGCTGTATAATTGTTGTTGTTTTGTACTATAAAGTCAGAACCAACCCATAGCTGATCCTCAGGTGGGTTTTCAGATGCAGTTAATTGCATAGGATGAGATTGCCAATCCTTCTTCAGAGTAGCTCGTGGCCTCGAACCACGTGCCTTTGGGCTTGCAGTGCAGCTTCTTGCCACTAGGCCACCAGAGCTCCCTAGCTGTACATGTTTCAAAATAAAGAATTATGAACCTCCCTACTTGTTCTCCTCTTTCAATATTGTTTTAGGTATTTGGGGCCTCTTGTCATTCATTCTTCATAAAATTGAGGATTGACTTTTTCATTTTTTTTTCTTTTTTTCTCTCTGACTTTTCCCCATTTTTTAAAGAAGACAGGATTTGCTTGCTTTTTAAATCAGGATTATATTGGATCTATAAATTGCTTTTCTTGACAGTGACATGCAATCCATGATGAAGGCTGCATTCCTTGACCTTCTGCAACAAAAGCTTCAAGTCCTCTTCACTTTTTAGCAAGTAAGCAATAACACAGGTTATTGATGAGTCTCCCTCTGATACTGATCCCACATTGCTCTTTATAGATTCCAGCTTCTTGAATAATTTGCTCAGCATACAGAAAACAAAGATTCTTACCACTGGATCAACAGGCAACATCATGGTGGATGGAGAAGAGATTGAAACTGTCAACAAGTTCATCATACTTTGATCCACAATTAACACCGTTGGTACCAGCAGTCAGGAAATCAGGAAACATATTGCACTGGGAAAATCCGCAGTTAGGGACCTATCCAAATTATTGATAGCAATGATGTCACTTTGAGGACTAAGGTGCATCTGATTCAGGCCATGGTTTTTCTGATCATTTGTTAGGCATCTGAAAGCTGGACTATGAATAAGAATGACAGAAGAAGAATTAAAGCCTTTGGGTTGTACTGTTGGAGAAGAGCACTGAACATCTGATGGACTGTCCAAAGAACAAATAAATACGTGTTGAGGGGAGGGTGCAGCTGGGTGCTGTTTTGGGGCAAAATGATGGGACTTTGCCTCACATACTTTGGGCATGTTCCTTGCAGAGGGACACAATGCTGGGAAGGGTGGAGGGTCAGTGAAGGAGAGGGAGATCCCCAACCAGGTGGATTGACATGGTGAATGCTTCAATGGACTCTAGTGTGTCAGGAAGTGCAAAGATGGCACAGGCTAGGACAGGGTTCAGATCCACTGTTTATAGGGTCACTATGAGTCATGCTCAACTTGACAGCACCTAACAACAACATAGATTGCTTTAAGTAGTATTGAAATCTTAAGAATAGTTAAGTCTTCCAATGTAAGAACAAAAACCACCTTTCCGTTTATTTAAATATTCTTTAATGTCTTTCAGTAGCTTCATAATTTTCATTAAATAAAGTCTTTCTTATGCCTAGTTGGACTTGTTCTTAGGTATTTTAATCCCATAGATGCTGTTGTAAATGGATTCTAACCACCCCCCCCCCCCGCCCCTTCCATTTCAGATCTCTCATTGTTGGTATATAGAAATTCAACTGAGTTTTGTTTGTAGAGCTGATACCTTGTAACTTAACTAAATTCCTCTGTTGACTAACAGCTTTCTAGAGGATCCTTTGGGACTTTCTACATTTAAGGTTACATTATACACAGAGATAATGCTTCTCTGACTGAGACTTCTAATAAGTGATGAGAGCTGGCACCCTTGTATTAATCCCAGTCTCCAGGGGGTCATCTCTCAATCTTTCCCCAGTAAGTATAATTTTGGCTGTTGACTTTTCATATATACCCTGAATTAAATGGAAAAATTACCCTTATGTTCCAGTATTCTTTAGGTTTTTCATCAAGAAAAGGTGCTGGATTTGATCAGATGCTTTCCCCCTATGTTTTGTTCTGTTTATGTAGTGCATTGATTGTTTCTATTTCCCCTTGAGTCAGTTTGCAAGTTCCACTTATTTATTTATTTTTTATTATACTTTATTTAAGGTTATTTTGCCCTAGGTAGCCTAAAAACTGAATCCCAATGGACCCAGAAGTACATGAAAATGAGACGACTTTCTCTGGAAATGTATCAGAGGAGTAGAATCTTTTCGTAGTCTGTGTCTGTTGAAAACAGAGTACTGTTTCTCATCACTGTAAAAGCCTACCATGAAATATATAGACATCATGGTCTAATGCCAGGATTCAGAGTAGGTCCAATGCTAGTGAATAGGGCAAAATAGTCCAGCAGGTGCTATACTATTAACTTTTTTTAAAACATAAGAAAATGAAGCTACTTAAGTCATGCAACTCTTTAGAGGAAGGGGAATAATTTAAACTCAGTCCTGTCTCATGTCAAGAACTAGCTCTTAAGCTCTTCTTATTGTAAAACAGGGACACCTGTCTAAAGCGAGCATTCTTTTTTTGATCTTTTTTCCCTATTAATTTTAATGAAAATTTACAGACTTTTGATTTTCATTTTTTATTGTTGCACTTTTCTCCCTGCCCACCCCCTCCCCAATTTGCTCTTCTCTTTGAAAAGTAAAAGAAAAATCCTTTAATTGTTATACAATTCCTCCCCCCAAGTACACTCCACTGTGCAGCCTTCATTCTGGACTCCTGTTATGACAATAACTAATCACATGTCCCTTTTAAACAGTTCTCTCCCTCCATCAGTTTCAATGCAGTATATACATTATTTATTCCATCTTTCTCAGTCTCCCTTCAACCCCAATATCAGTCTCGTTTTACAACAGTGGCACTCTACAATATTTGTCCTTTTGTGACTGAGATATTTCATTCAGCATAATGTCCTCCAGGGTCACCCATTTTTCATAGTGTTTCATGAGTTACTTGTTTTTCAATGCAGCATAGTATTCCAATGTGTGAATATACCTCAGCTTCTCCATCCATTCGTTTGTTGATGGGCACCTGGGTTGTTTATAACTCTTCGCTATTGTGAACAAAGCCACATGTTTACATGGCTGTGCACATATCTGCTTGGGTGGCGATTATGGTTCCTTTATGGTGAGCATTCTTATGTGCAAGCCAGAGTTAATATATTGGAGAGGAGCCCTTGTAGTCACTAAGTATAATTATAAGGAGATAATAGATTCAACAAGCTTTTTTTTTTTTTTAAAAAAAATATTAATTCTATAGTAAAAAATAAGGCCCCTGGAATAGACGGTATGCCAATTGACATATTTCAGCTAACAGATGCTGCCCTGGATGTGCTCACCAAGTTGTGCCAAGACATTTTATGGAGAAAATGTTTGGGGAACACAAAGTGTGGTGGTATCTGCATTAATTCATACAGGAAAGAGTATTAAGTAAATACCATTTAAATGTTTCTGCGTACTCTTATAACTTTAAACCTCCTTCTGCTCTACAGATGCAGTTACTTTGACGGGCCTCTAATGTAAAAAGCACGACATCCCTTTTTTGCATTTAGCTATCTAATATTTAAGAAATTTTAGAAGCATGTATATTTGCATACTGCTTAATAGATAGAAACATTTTGCATAAAGCATCCTTTCCAAATGAACACACTTCTCTCTCTTCTCTCAACTCTATTTGTAAGAAAACTTCAGGGGAGCTCTGGTGGCCTAGTGGCAAGAAGCTGCAACTACAATCCCAGAGGTACACAGTTCGAATCCATCAGATGCTTTGCCGGGGAAGGAGGGGCAATCTCCTCCTGTACCAGTCAGATCTGATTTGACGGTACACGCACACAAGAATAATAAAATAAAATAAAAAAAGAAAACTTCATATTATGACAAAATATGCAAATTTTTATTCTGGCAAGGATGACATTGCTAATAGCAGAGCACAGTGGTCTGACAAGTCTGTTTTCTCAAGAGAGATATGTAAAAACACTTGCCATTGGGGTTTTGTTTGTCCTTTAAAGGTAATGAATTACATGATCTAATAATAACTAATTGTACCTTCCTTGTGTCATAAAGCTCTTAAGGTATTTCACAATCAATTAGCAGCTCAGGAATGTCATTATTACCGGACATTTTGTCATATACGAATGCATTCATCAGTGCAAGGTAAACTCTGGCAAGCAGCTCGGGGGGGGGGGGGGGGGGGGGGGGGGGGGGCGGGGCTAGGTTGCAAGCTGAGCAACCCAGTTGCTTTGTAGTTTATAAGGAAAGCTTTCAGTGTCTCACCAGTTTACCACCAATGTTTCTTGGTCCCTTGCTTTTATTTATCACTCATTACTTATGCACTATTCATGAAATCCAACACTGGAGCTGAGGCCTGGCGTTTTGACTTTTCCGAGTTGCATTGCTGACTTGCTTCTCTTGATTAGATTAGCTAAATGTGTGTACCCAACCGTAAGCAAAGTCCAATACTGCATAATTATCCAGTGTGTTTGGCTAGCACAGGCCAACAAGCCAGGGGCTTTTGGTCAGAATGATTTTAGGTTGAGCCTAGGTTAGAAACTTACAGGCCAAATCTAAACCCTCAAATGTCACTCCAGTCCTTTCCTTCCACATTAACTATTTTCCCCTCCAATTAGTGACCTCAAAGGTAGTGATGTGATATAAGTTCCTGGCACCTGTAGTTGTACATATTGCCCTCATTCGTAACTATATGGTCTGTTTGCTTGACTCAAACACCAGTCAAATTCAAGTACATCTTTGTGGTTCCTTCAAATGAGAGCTTAATAAAAGCTTAAAATGTCTTCTGCAATTTATTCCTGTAAGCTGGAGACTCTCAACTTCCTAGCATAGTGAGAATTCTATTAGTGGGTAGTTTATATCAGGGAGGCCCCTGGAAACCTCGTCTAACCTAGGTGGTATCTCCAGTTGGGATGCACTGCTCTGCTAGCTTCTCTTAGCCAGCCTCTACCTTCAGATGACAGACGAATGCAAGGTTTAGCCATCAGCGACAGTGTGGAATGAGCCCTAGTGGCAAGACGGTTAGGCACTGAGCTGGTGGTAACTGGAAAGTCAAAGATTCCAATTTGTCAGGTACTATGTAAGAGAAAGATATGACCATCTGCTTCCATTAAGGTTTCAGCCTACATAGCAGTTCTACTCTGTCCTTTAGGGTCACATGGAAGAGTTGAATAGTATTGTAGGACTCACCAGGTGGTGCATACACCTGGCTGCTAATCACAGAGGTTTAAATCCCTTCAGGGGTGCCTCAGAAGAAAGGACTGCTGATATACTTCCAAAACCCCAGCCCTTAGAAACCTTAAGTAGCACAGCATAGTTTCCATGAGTCGACTCCTTGGTACCTGGTTTACCAGTCTGGTAGCTGAACGATGACTACATCATACTGCCAAAGACATCTATGTCTTTTCCCCTCTCAAGTTCAAGGAGCAGTATTCATATATCTTTTTAAAAAAAAAAAAAAAAGATGTCTATATCCATGGACAAGAGAATTTTCACAGAGGAAGATATTCGAGTGGCAAACAGACACATGAAGAAATGTTCCAAATAACTGGCAATAAGAGAGATGCAAATCAAAACCACAATGAGTTACCAGTAATAGTGGCAAAGTTTAACAGGGCAGCAAGTAATAGATGTTGGAGAAGATGTGGTGAGAAATGAATTCTTGTATATTGTTGGTGAGATTTTAAAATGGTGTAACCATTCTGAAAGGCAGTTTGGCACTTACTCAAACAGCTGAACATAGAAATTCCATATGACCCAACTATTCCACTACTTGGAATATACCCTGAGAATATGAGAACAGAGGCACAAACTGAGATTTGTAGGCCAATGTTCATATCAGCATTATACACCATAGCAAGAACATGGAAACAGCCCAAATATCCAACCACAAACAAATGGATTGAGAAATTATGGTATATTCACACAATAGAATACTATGCAGCACGCAGGAGCAATAACTTTGTAAATTATTACCTAACTTGGGAGGGACTGGAGAGCATTATTCTGAGTGAACTAATTCAATCCCACAGGATAAATATTGAATAAGACTGTTATTGTAGAATGAATATAAGGATCCAAGAGGAATTGGAGATGCTGGAAGCAGGGGGACGTAGATGTACAGGGGGAAGAGGGGATTAATCATTGGGTTGTACAATTTGATGGGTTGGGGGGGGTTGAGGGAAATGGAAAGAATTTGCTCAAATTTGTATTAGAATTTTGTAAATAAACTAGTGAAGAAAAACCAACAACACTATGTATATAAATGAGCAGCCTGAGTTCCAATAAAACTTTATTTGGGAAAAAAAGAGGCAATTAAAAAAAAGATGTCTATGCCTTAATCCTTGATACCTGCGAATGTTATCGTGTGTGTGTGTATGTATATTGGGATAGACCTTTAAGGAAACTATGACTCCTAATGCTCTATGAACAACAGATCTGAACCGTGCCCTCTCCTGTGCCATCCTCACAAGCTCCAACATGCTTGAGCCCATTGTTACAGTCACTGTGCCAGTCCATCTTGTTGAGAGTCTTTCTCTCTTTCTCTGATCCACCACCTTTCTCAGCATAGTATTTTTCCCCAAGGACTGATCCTTCCTGACAACATGATGCTAAAATATGTGAGATGAAGTTTCACTGTCCTTTCCTTTAAGGAACATTCTGGTTGTACTTCATCCAAGTCATATTTTTTTGTTCTTTTGCCATGGGATATTCAGTCATCTTATCCAACGCCACAACTCGTCAGTGTAAAATCTTCTGCCATCTTTATTCATTGTCCAACTTTCAGATGCATAAGAAGCAATTGAAAATACTATGACTTGGGTCTGGCACACCTTAGTTTTCAAACTGACATCCATGTCTTTCAAAATTTAGACAGATCTTTACAGATTTTCCCAGTGTGGCATGTCTTTTGATTTCCTTGACTGCTGTTACCATGGATGTTGATTATGGATCCAACTAAGATGAAGTCATTGACAACTTCACTCTGTTCTTCATCTATCATGATGTCAAGAGGTGACAATTTTTGTTTTCTTGATGTTAAGGTATGATCTATCTTTAAATCTGCAATCTTTGATCTTCTGTTGTGTTTAAGTTTTTCTTCATGTGTGTGTGTGACTTTGAGATAAGGAGATTGCCCTAGATTATCCATGTAGGCTCTTAATGTAACTTACGTGTTGTTAAAAGAGAGAGGCAGAGAGAGACTTGAGGCAGGAAGCAGTGTGATAAAAAGCACACTTGGGAACTCTGAGCTACAACCTTAGGAATGCAGTGGTCACCAGAAACTTGAAGGTGCAAGAGACAGGTTCTCCTTTATAGTCTCTGAAGGAAGTGTAGATCCACTGACTCCTTGATTTCAGCCCAGTGATGCTGATTTTGGCCTTGTAACCTGTGTAAGTATGTATCTGTTATCTTAAGCCACTATATTTATAGGAACTTGTTATAGCAGCCCTAGAAACGAATATAGACTGAAGTGGCATGATCATAGGTGGCAGTGAGGAAGACCCATGATCCAGTAAGTTTGGAAATTTGGGAGCTGAATAGGGTATCTGTGTTCCAGGCCATACTCCAAAAAATAGCATGAAGTTGATTTTTAGGAGTAAGTAGTGTGGCTTAGTTACGTGTGTGTGTGTATAGTGTGAATATGAAATTCATGGTAGATGGTTTTTTAGTTCCCCAACTTTAGATTACACTTCAACCCGTACATAGGACCCTCTCTTGAATCTTGTGTGCTTTGTGTATAAAAATGTTAATAGCTAATGATTTGCAGAGGCATGTATTAATTGGCCTCTTGACTTTTCCTTTCTCTAATGAAACTCACTTTTGGAATTATTTTTCTATTTTTAACTTACTTCTGTTTTCAATAGTGAGCTCTGATGGCTTAGTGGAGCTGTGTTGCCAACCCAAAGCCAAATGGGTTGAAGTCACCAGCTGCTCAGTGGGAGAAGGGCGGGCAATCTCCTCTTGTGTAATTTACTGCCTCTGAAAATCTACTGATGGATCAGCTATGAGTCAGTTTCAACTTAATGATATACAACAACTGTTTTAGTAATACAACAACTGTTTTAGTAAGGAATTTTTCAGAAGTTATCTTCCTAATTTGTATAACTGAATAGTATTAAAATCTCCACAAAACCTAGTATCTTGTTAGCTATTTGGGGTAGAGAGAAAAAATGGTTACAAGGGCTCTCAACCCGGGGATACCGTCATCCCCCACCAGTAGGACTCAGATATCTGCATCTGTGATGGAGCTGGAAAAATTAGTATCAAGCTTCCTCTGGAAGGACTGCTTGTTTATGCCTGGGCAACCAGGGATTTGGGTACTAGAT
Organism: Elephantulus edwardii; assembly: GCF_000299155.1. Lineage (NCBI taxonomy): Eukaryota > Metazoa > Chordata > Mammalia > Macroscelidea > Macroscelididae > Elephantulus > Elephantulus edwardii. The sequence continues at coordinate 583,409 of NW_006399953.1, forward strand.
AACGCCTCTTTGTGAAGGGGAACTAACTTGTGGTAAGAAGCCTTCAGAAAGTATCAAGTGCACTCCTCACTCACTAGCAGGGGCTGCAGGAAATTGGGCTGAATAGAACAAGGTGATTCTGAGAACAAAATGCCTCAATCAAACGAAAAGCGATCCCAGGACTGACATCTGCCTGACATTAGCAACCAGTTTCTTATTATTATCTGTGTTTGAACAGCAGTAGGAGAACTTGCCTACCTTTGATACTGTAAGCATGATGCTTCATGTTTAAAGATTAAAGCAGCTTTTGGGCTTGTTAAAAAAAAATAGCCTGGGAATGAGCTTCACAGCCAGAAGCTGGGCTTCTTTAAAAGGTTGTCACTGTGCAGCAAAATGATCTCTTCCTGCCATGAATATCAAAAGAGCTCATGATTAATTCTTTACATCAGGAGCCCAATCTTCCTCTACGTTTAGGTTTAGGATTGAAATAATATAGTCTGATTACCATTGTGTCTTGTGTAGCTTAGATTATAGGTAAAATGTGAAATGTAAGAATTTTCTTTTACCACATCTTGTCATTCCAGATGAGAACATACTTTAGAAATGGAATTAGAAACAAAGCAGGTGTAATTAAAGACTGCTGTCATCCTTAGGACAAAGCACAGCCCACTGTGCCATGATTTTGATTGACAGTGCATAATTAAAAGTTGCTTTAAATGGTTACTAAACATAACCAGCTACTCAAAGGTGAGAGCGCAACCACTTGCAATATAAGAATTTTTAAACAGTTATGTGTATTCTGAATGCATATAAAATACTTAATTAAACACTTTAGACTAAACTGCTAGTGTGTACCAATAGGGGGCTATACACTAGTTTTTAAATTTTTTTGTTTATGTAAAGCAATAATTTAGTATATATTTAATTCGCAATCACTTGTTATGCATCAGAGAGTTGGACAATGACCAAGGAGAATAGGAGAATTGATGCCTTTGAGCTGTGGTGCTGGAGAAGAGTATTGAGAATACCATGGACTGCTAGGAAAACAAACAGATTTGTCCTGGAAAGGGTTAAACCGGGTAGCTCCTTGGAGGCAAGGATTCTGAGGCTCCGTCTAACATACTTTGGACATGTTGTGAGGAGAGACCGGTCCTTAGAGAGGGACATCACGCTTGGGAGGGTGGAGGGACAGCGCAGGAGAGGAAGGCCCTCTATGAGGTGGATTGATTCAGTGACTGGGATAATTGGGATGGGAGTGTCAGAGACAGTGCGATTGGCACAGGACAGAGCGGAGTTTAGGACTGTTGTACATAGGGTCGCTATGAGTCGCAGGCGACTCGACGGCACATTAACAACAACAACAACATTTAATTTGTCATAAAAATTACTAGTTGATGCACATAAATTCTTAAGGAAAAAGTGAAGTTTGAGATGCTAAAACAATGGTATTTCATAGGATAAATTTCAGTACGTATGAGCTTATTCCTCCTGTTTTCTTAAAATATTTTAAAAATGATTGGTTTTACTATATATAAATTATACCTTAGTTTAAAATTTTAATTGTGTTGCCAATTTGCATACAATAGTTTGGTGAGGGGTGAAGTTGGGTCCCAGACAAAGAAAAGGTGTGAGAATAAAATGTTTCTTCCTGTTCTTTAGGCAGTGTCCATGTTAAACCCATTTGCAAAACCGCTCCATTCGCTGTGCCACTAGGGAGTGAGCAAAATGTAGAGAAAATCTTGTTTCAAAGACTGAAGAAAAAGATAATATTAAAACACATTCATGAGTTTAAAATAGCTTAAAGACAATTGGTTAGCGTGAGCTTTGTTTCTTTTTGCCAGAAATAACATTTTTGTTGGTCAAGGTCAAGACCACCTGTTTATCATCCAGGCTCAGAAACCTAGAAAAAGCGTGAAACCAAATCAGAAAACCGGTAGACACGCCCAGTGTTACTGAACACAAGGGATTCTTTACATAGTCCATTACCAACAAGACAGATGGATTGTAATATCAAAAGCACTTTATTGAAGATCTAGGAGGACAGAGAGAAGCTTCTCAAAACTACCTCCCCAAGTTCCCCAGCGGTCCCGTGGATCTGTCTCTTGCTTCAACAGTGCTTGGACTGAATAGACCCGGTGACTTCCAGCCTTCCAGCCTCCCTCCAACTTCACCTCCAGGCGTAACCTCGGGACCATCTCAACCATCTCCTATTTTCGGGACCAGCTAAGACATTTTTTTTTTGTTAGCCCCAAAACTTCAACCAACTATGAGCTCTCAGATCCATCAAAATTATTCCTGCACCTGTGGGCCTCTTATACCTACCTCTCTCTGGGTTTTTATTTTGACCGCCTTGGAAGGCATGGGGCACTTTTTCCGCGAGTTGGTGAAGAAGTGCGAGGGTGCCCAGCGGCTCTTGAAGCTGCAAAACCAGCGCGGTGGCCTAGTCCTCTTCCAAGATACCTAGACGCCATCCCAGGATGAGTGGGGTAAAACCCTGGACTCTATGCAGGCAGCGCTGGCCTTGGAGAAGAACCTAAACCAGGCCCTTCTGGATCTGCACGCTGTGGGTTCCGCCCACACTGACCCCCATCTCTATGGCTTTCTGGAGAACCACTTCCTGGACGAGGAAGTGAAACTGCTGAAGAAGATGGGTGACCATCTGACCAACATTAGAAGCCCCCAGGCTGGGCTGGGCGAGTATCTCTTTGAGCGTCTCACCCTCAAGCACGATTAGGGGCCTGCGGGGACCTGCAGGGGGAAACCTCTGCGTCCCCCTGCCAACAGCAGCAAGCTTCTCTGTCCCACCTTGATGTAGAATCTTATCCACCCAGAAGCCCTTCACCCAAGCCTTGGGCCAAATGAAACAATAAAGCTTTTTGCAACAGCTAAACAAACAAACAAACAAAAAAACCTACCTCCCTGAATAAGAGTGGTCATTAATTTCTATACTTGAGTTAGGGGTTACAGTTCCTAATAAACAGTTTGTGATCTAGTTTACATATGGCTGAGAAAGATACCTTCAAAGAGATAAATACTAATTCAATTACATACGTTTTGAGAAAAACATCTTCGAAGAGATTATATGAGAAAAACATCTTCGAAGAGATTAATGCCAATGCAATTACATGTAACTGAGAAAAACATCTTCAAAGAGATAAATGCTGATTCAATGATATATAACTGTAAAAACCGTTTTCAAAGAGATAAGTGTTAATCCAGAAAAGAATTACATACAACTGAGAAAAACAGTTTCAAAGAGGTGAACACTAACCCAGGACAGATGCATTTTCTTTTCTGGTCAACAAACATTTTAAAGTACTTTCCATGCCTAAAGAAAGAAAACCAGAGTTCTAGGGCAAACAACCAATTTTGAAGGTTGGAGGCAACTGATGTCAGCTTTACAAGGATATAATATGTTTGAACAATCCTGAATTCATCAATACCACCCCATCACCAGGGCCTGCTGGCCACACACAAGTGTGCTTGCAATGTGCCAAACCCTCATCTTTATTGATCTGACCAGCCCTGAACTTCCTTCTTCACTTTTTTCTAGAATTAAGCAAGAGCTGGAACTTACCTTACATGTAAACAGGCCTCCAAACTCCTGATTGGCATTATTAATTTTCCCTAAAGAGAAACACAGCAGGGCCCTTGAAAATGTCAGGCTGAGAACCTTAGATAAATCTGAGCAGCCAAAGCGAAAAATGTTACTAAATGAGCTCACCTCCCTGCCTGTGGTTATAAATTGCTCCACCACCACAGGAGGGGCAGACAGATCCTCTACCCCCACAGGATCCAGTCAGCTCTCTATCTAAACTCAGCTCCCTTATGACCCTCAGATAAGTCCATTATGAGTCTCAAGGGACTCCCTGTCTTTCCCAGCATTAACAGTAAACACTGTTGTCTAATCAAGCAACCCAGTCACCCATGGAAAAGGCTAGGATTGGCTTAGGTGTTGTAGGGACAAAGGTAGTGTAGGCCATAATTCCCACCTCTAGGAATACTGACCATCCTTGGGAAGGTTAAACATACACATGGTGCTTATTCACTAACTTCCTCCCTCCTGGAGTAAACAAAAAGGGAAAGGAAGAAGAAAAAAGAGTAACAAATT
>NW_006399953.1:589462-616599 GCF_000299155.1 Elephantulus edwardii
CCTCAGTTGCTGACTGTTGGTTTCCTTTCTGGAGGACTCTTCTTAATATTTTTGGTAGGTCAGGTCTGGTAGTTAGAAATTCCCTTAATTCCTGTTTATCTGGGAATATCTTAACTTCACCCTCAATTTTGAATGACAGTCTTGCTGGGTATAGTATCCTTGGCTGATAGTTAAATTCTTCCAAGATTCTGTATATGTCACCCTATTCCCTTCTTGCTTGCATAGTTTTAGAAGAGAAATCAGCACTTATTCTTACTGGGATACCTTTGTATTTGATATTTTGCTTTTTTTGAGCTGCTTTCAAAATTCTTTATTTTTGGTTTTGGAAAGCTTAATTATCATATGTCTTGGTGTTTTTCTCTTAGGATTGAACCAAGATGGGGTTCGTTGAGCTTCTTCAATTAAAATGTTGTCTTTCATGATATCTGGGAAGTTTTCTGCCATTATTTCTTCAATAATTTTTTCTGGACTTCCACTCATTCCTTCTGGAATTCCCATTATGCGTATATTGTTTCTCTTGATGGTGTCCTGCAAAACCATTATTTCCTGTTCAGCTTTCTTTGTTTTTTTCCAAATATTCTTCGAAACGTGTAACCTCAATTTTGCCTTCTATTTCACTAACTCTTTCTTTCCATTGCCTCGACTCTACTTGCATGTTCTTCTATAGTGTTGTTTATTTCTGTTATTTTATCATAAAGCTCTGGAATTTCTGTTTCTTATGTAAGATTTCTACCTCTTTAATGAATTTTTCATTTTGTTCTTGTATTGTTTTCCTGAATTTTTCTAAAAAGTTTCCCGTGTTTTCCTTTATTTCGTTGAGAAAACTTGGTAATAGTTTTTTGACGTCTTTGTCAGGAATTTCATAGTGACATATGCCCGAAACATTAGACTTGTTTTTCACTGGAGAATAAACAGAAAACATCCACTGTCCTGATGATTCCCAAACCTCCATATCTTTTATAGTTCCTTCTAGAAGTTTCTTTTCATCTTTCTGCTCATCAGAGTTAAGTGAAGTAAGCGAGCTCTGAGATAATCGCAACTCTCCACTGCTGCTAGATGAAGTTCTAGAACCAAGAGTGCTGCCTGATGGATTCACTTGATCTCTGCTGCCCCCTAATGGCGAAGACTTGGAGAAACTGGGTGGCTGGATCACACTAGAGGATCTCTGATTACCGTCATTCCACCACCGTTTGGTACTACCTGAGGCCTGCTGCTGAGGTTGCTTCCGCGCCCCGCCTGCACTCCCGGCAGGAGGATGCTCATTCCAGCACCGATCTCCAAAGCGGCACCGGCCTTGAAGGAAGAACTGACAAATGGCCATGGTGACGACTCGCCACAGAGCGATTTTCACACGCTGAACAACGGTCTCAAATTTTATTAATTTTAATGAACATTTAATGAGATTTTGGGTTTCCATTCATTCATTGTTGCACTATTTTCTCTACCCCCCCCAGTTCATTCCTCTTTTTTTCCCCCCTTGAAAGTCTGTTTTAATTGTCCCATTGCCACAGTGCTTGTCAAAGCCAGTTCTGATTAATCTCCTTTGACAGTGTGTCCTTTGCCGTTCCCTATCACTCCTCCCTGAGAGAGACTTCACCCTGATTCATAAGGAAAAAGGGATGGCGTATTCTCTTAGCTACTTCCTGCTGAAAAGGGACACTGTAGGTTTCAGGGTGAAGATCTTCTCTCACTACTCTAAAGGGCCCCTTTGGCAATAGGAAACACGTAGACTATTATGGAGACTGATTTTGGAATTTAGATGCACTGTTATTAATTGTGCTTAGCCATATCCTTGAAGATGTATCATGGAACTGTTGCAGCCTAGAAGACACAAATTTAACTAACAAGTTAGGAGTAACAATTTTCATTGCTCACTTCATAATCCCTGTTGTTGTTGCTGTTATTATTACGTGTGTGTGTGTGTGTGTGTGTGTGTGTGTGTGTGTGTGTGTACTGTTGAATCAGATCTGACTGGCACAGGAGACTGCCCTTCCTTCTTCTCCAGTGGAGCATCGGATGGATTATTATTGTTAAAATAAATTATCTAGGATTAATTTACTAGCAGCTTAATGTTCATTTCCAAACTTATTATCAGTATCTTAAGAAAGAATATTCAGGGGTTCGGCCGTCCTCCGTTCCCACCCCGCCCGAGCTCCTCCGCCTTTTTCTTCCCTGAGTGCTGGTCAGGTGTGAAATTCGGGTACCGCGCGAGTCAGCTTGAGGCCAGACCTATATCCTGTCAGGATGGAGTTTGTGAAGTACTTGGGGCACCCTGAGGAGTTTTACAATCTGCTGCGTTTTCAGATGGGGGCAGCCGGAAGGTGATGCCGAAGATGGACCAGGACTCGCTGAGCAACAGCTTGAAAACCTGCTACAAGTATCTGAATCAGACCAGCCGAAGTTTCGCAGCTGTTATCCATGGACTGGATGGGGAAATGCACCATGCAGTATTCATATTTTATTTGGTTCTTAGAGCTCTGGACACTGTTGAAGATGATATGACCATAAGTATAGAAAAAAAGATCCCCATGCTACACAACTTTCACTCTTACCTTTATGAACCAGACTGGCGGTTCATGGAGAGCAAGGAGAAGGATGGACAAGTGTTAGAGGATTTTCCAACGATACCCCTTGAGTTTAGAAATCTAGCTGAAAAATATCAAACTGTGATTGTTGATATTTGCCGGAAGATGGGATACGGAATGGCAGAGTTTTTGGATAAGCATGTGACCTCTGAGCAAGAATGGGACAAGTACTGTCACTATGTTGCTGGATTGGTGGGAATTGGCCTTTCCCATCTGTTTTCAGCTTCACAGTTAGAAGACCCTGAAGTTGGTGAAGATACAAAGCTTGCCAACTCTATGGGCCTATTTCTGCAGAAAACAAACATCATTCGTGATTATCTGGAAGATCAGCGAGAAGGAAGAGAGTTTTGGCCTCAGGAGGTTTGGAGTAAATACGTTAAGAAGCTGGGTGATTTTGCCAAACCAGAGAATATTGACTTGGCTATCCAGTGCCTGAATGAACTTATAACCAATGCATTACACCACATGCCAGATGTCATCACCTACCTTTCAAGGCTTAAGAACCAAAGTATATTTAAATTCTGTGCTATTCCACAGGTAATGGCCATTGCTACCTTGGCTGCTTGTTATAATAATCAGCAGGTATTCAAAGGTGTCGTGAGGATTCGAAAAGGGCAAGCCATGACACTAATGATGGATGCTACCAATATGTCAGCTGTCAAGGCTATCATCTACCAGTATATGGAGGAGATATATCAAAGAATCCCCAACTCAGACCCATCTTCTAGTAGAACAAGACAGATCATCTCCACCATCAGGACACAGAACCTTCCCAATGTCAGCTGATCTCCCGAAGCCACTACTCTCCCATTTATCTGTCCTTTGCCATGCTCTTGGCTGCCCTAAGCTGGCAGTACCTGAGCACCCTGTCCCAGGTAATGGAAGACTATGTGCAGACAGGAGAGCATTAACCTGGAATTTGGAAGCTAAAGTCCACGGTGAAATGGATTTAACCTTTTCTTCAAGTATGGATATTGACTTCTGTTTTCCCCTAATGTTTTAATCCCTAAAAAACTGTGGCTTTGACCTTTCTCAACAGAAATGCTATTGAGAAGAATGTAAAGATGAAAGGGAAGGATTCATTACCCTCAGCAACTTAGTACTTCTGGGCAGTGGTTATCTTTGCTGAGAGAAAACATTCATTGCCACAGTTTAGTTAAATGGTTGCAATGGGACTGTCAGATTTTCTGTAGTGTGAATGATAATTAAAAATATTTAATTTGAAACAAAAAAGAATATTCAGTATCTATTAATAAATATTATTACTATTAATAAGAGCTCTGATGATCTAAAAAATTGTTGTAAGAAGTGGCACTCCAACTGCAAGGCAGGCAGTTTGAATCCACTAGCTGTAACTGCTTGGCTAAAATGGGTAATATCCTCCCTAGCAATTTCAAAGCCTCTGAAAACCTGTTGGAAGGTCTGAGTTGCTGTCAGTACACATCAATAGCAAGAGCAGGAGTTTAGACAGAAATGACTTCTATGTATCTGATGTAAAATGTTCCAAGCGCATTACCTACTTCGCTTGCTAGGAATCTCTGGTGGCTTAGTGGGTAAGAAATTGCACTGTCAGCACAAGTCTGAGGTTCAATTTCACCAACTTGCTCCATGGGAGAAAGATGAGCAGTCTCTTCCTATGCCATTTCAGTTCCTGATAAACCACTGCAGGATCAGTTACAAGTCAGTTCTGACTTGATGGCAATGAGTTGCATTTTGGGGTTCTTTTTTGGCTCCAGCCCTAGAATTAGTCAATTTTCCAGGGACCTTTGAATCCTTTGAGTGGAGACTGGTATTTAGAAACAAAGACTTATGCACATGATATATTAATTCCACTGGAATTTCATTGTTTCTAGGCCCTCTCAGAGGACAGTCCTAGGAAATGATGTATGCAAGTGCATGTGCACACGCACATAGATGCATGTATTTCACTGTGTGTGAAAATGTGCTACCTAGGACCTCCCTTCAAGGAAGTATTCGCTGCAGAAAACTGCCTTACTCAGCAGAACACCCTTCCTGAGCAGTTAACCTACATCTACTGACTGGTGGAGAAAGGAGCAGAAAGGCGGACTATTTTGGCTCACCAAAGGCGGGTTATTTTAGCAGGTAGGACACATGGAACTCCAAGCTCTTAGTGGAGCTGCCTGGGCCTTTCCTGAGGTGCATTGCACAATTCCTCCTTTTGTCCAATCTGCTTATTTTCACATATAATAGTGTCTAGTATGATATTCTGCATTCCAAATTTTATGTCAATGATTCTTTCCAGAGAATTTCACATTAGATACACACATGTCTATGCCTATATTTCCTTCACAGTTTTAAATATGGGTATTTAATATCATAACATCACTGATAACCACTCACCCTGGGTTCGTTCTAGCTCTCTTTCTTCTCACCATCAGTGCCATTACATCTTTAAAACATATGTAACAAGTCTTCTGATCATTCAGACTCTCTCTTTGGCTTCAGTTCCACCAGCTGATCCTGTTGACCTCACTGGCTGTGTTAGCTGAATTCTTGGAGCTGATCAAGGGAAGGGAAATAAAATTCACTTTATAAGACAGGTAGTGATAAAAATCACACAGGTGATATATCTTATTTGTCTTGACTATATTAATCCAGATTCAGAAGAGGATGTGGAATGATGTCATTGCTGACGTCAGCTGAATCTTGGCTGAAAGCAGAGGAGACCAGAAAGAGGCTACTTGTGTTTTATTGCCTATGCAAAGGCATTTGACTGTGTGACTCATAGAAAATGATGGATAACTTTGCAAAGAATGGGAATTCCAGGTCATTTAATTGTGCTCATGCGAAACCTGTACATTCGCCAAGAGTTAGTCATTTGAACAGAATGAAGGGATATTGTATGACTTAAAAATCAGGAAAGGTAGGCTTCAAGGTTGTATCATTTTACCATACTTACTCAATCTGTAGACTGAACAAATAATTTGAGAAGCTGGAATATATGAAGAAGAATGTGGCATCAGAATGAAAGGAAGACTCATTAATAACCTGCATTAAGTTGATAACAAAACATTGCCTGCTGAAAGTAGAAAGGACTTGAAGCACTTATGAAGATACTACAGTCTTCAGCATGAATTACACTTCAATGTAAAGAACACAAAAATTCTTGTAAAAAGGACAAATAACAATATAATAAATGGAGACAAGATTGTCAAGAGTTTAATCTTACTTGTATTTCTAATAAGTGCTCATAGAAGCAGCAGTCAAGAAGTCAAATGACACATTGCATTGGTCAAATCTGCTGTAAAAAGCCTTTAAACTGTTCAAAAGCAAAATGTAACATTGAGGAGTAAGGTGCACCTGACTCAAGCCATACGATTTCCAATTAATTCATATGTATGTGAAGATTGGACAATGAAGAAGGAAGACTAAAGAACTGATGTCTTCAAATTTTGGTATTGGCAAAGTTATTTAACTAGATGATGGATTCTCTGAAGAAGCGATACATTTGTTTTGGAATTAGTACGGCCAGAATGCTCCTTAGAAGCAAGGATCAAGAGATCTTGTCACACATACATTATACAAGTTCTCAGGAGGGACCAGTCTCTGGAGGACATCATGCTGGTAAAGCAGAAAAACAAACAAACGCTCCCTACTGGCACAGAGTAGTAAGGAGTTCTTATGAATTGTAGCCATTGTATCAACCCAAAGGCAGACAGTTTGAATCCACCAGTGTCTCTGATAGAGAATGACATCAAATCTCCTTCCATGTGATTTACAGCCTCTGACAACCTGCTGGGGGGTAGGCTATGAGTTAGTTCTGACTCAACAGCTATGACTGTCAATTTTTGACTCATGCACTTTTAACTTGTTAGTTAAATTTGTATCTTCTAGGCTGCAACACTTCCATGATACATCTTCAAGGATATGAGCATGTACGGCTAAGCACAATTGATAACAGTGCATCTAAATTCCAAAATCAATCTCCATAATAGTCTGTGTGTTTCTCACTGCCAAAGGGGCCCCTTAGAGTAGTGAGAGAAGACCTTCACACTGAAATCCACAGCGTCCCTTTTCAGCAGGAAGTAGCTAAGAGAATACACCATCCCCTTTTCCTTATGAATCAGGGTGAAGTCTCTCTCAGGGAGGAGTGATAGGGAATGGCAAGGGATACACTGACAAAGGAGATTAATCAGAACTGGCTTTGACAAGCACTGTGACAATTGGACAATTAAAACAGACATGGGGGGGGAGAAGAACGAACTGGGGAGGAGGGTGGAGAAAACAGTGCAACAATGAATGAATGAAAACCCAAAATCTCTGTAAATGTTCATTAAAACTAATAAAATTTAATAATAATAAAAAAAAAGCTATGACTGAGCCACAGCGCTGCTTATGACTCATGGTAACCCTATAGGACAGAGTAGAAAAGCCCCTTTAGGTTTCTAAAGCTGTAAATATAGGAGTGGAATGCCTCAACTTTCTCCTACTGAACAGATAATAGCATAAAACACAGTTTGGGACATCACTGGGGCCCCTGTGGAAGAGGAAGACTTTCAAGGAGATAGATTATTGCAGTGGGTTCAATGGTGGCACAAACAGCAGTGACTGTGAGGATGGCACAGGACAGGGTAATGTTTCCTTCTGTAACAAAAAGTTACTGAGCCGAAACCAACTCAACAGCACCCAACAACAACAACAACAACATACAGTACTTGTTTCATGATATAAGATCATTTAAAAATGAAGTTCTGTCCTATTGCTTCATCTTTTTTTCATCTGAAGAGTTTTCAGGATCAGCATTCTAACATGTGTGATAGAAAAGCCCAGAAAAAAAAAAAAGAAAGAAAGGCCCAGAAAAGATCATAATTGTTTTAAGCTGTTATTTGGTAAAGATAATAAACACTTCCAGCCAACATGGAAAAGTGTTTGCAGAGAACGTGAGTTTTGAGATGGCTTCTCTTGTATGTATTTGAATAAACTGGTCAGAAGTGAATTAGAGGGAGAGAAAGATGGGTGAAAAGCCAAGGAAAAGGGAAAGTGGGTAAGAATAAGGAAAGTAAATAGTTGAATTAATTTGGCAGAAGAGAAAAATTTATGTAGGGGAGCAAGAGGGCTAAGCCAGGCAAGTTAGGTTTTGGAGGATTTAGTCCAAAGTTATTTGTAGGCAAGAAACACATCCTTTTCATCCTTTGAATATTGTGATAAAGATGAGTCTATAGCAATGGTCAAGATCCATTGGTTTCAAAAAGAACAGTTTAAACCATTAAACCATTGCAGTGGTTTGAGCGTTAATGTGCTGACAGTGCTGGGGTTCAATCAGTGAAGTTCAAGATTCAATCAGTGAAGCAAACTCACTGTCAGCTCAGTACTGTCAAGCCAGTTCTGACTCAAAGTAATCTTCCAACAAGTATCCAAGGAACTCTGGTCACCTAGTGATGAGGAACTGTGCTGTCAACACAAAGTTCGAATCCACCAGCAGCTCCATGGGAGAAAGATGAATAATCTCCTCCTATGCCTTTGAAAACTCACTGAGTGGCCAGTAAGTCCACTGTAAGTACTAGGAAAAAAGAGTAAGGGTTCCCCCCACATTCATTCATTGCTGCAGTTTTCTCCCCACCCACTCACCCCCACCCCATCCCCAGTTCGCTCCTCTCCTTGAAAAGCAAAAGAAAAACTCCTTCATTGGTACACAATCCCCCACCCCGCACATCCCCACTCCCACCCCAAGTATACTCCACTCTGCAACCCTCATTCCGGACTCTTATGATAATCATTATGCCCTAAAATATATTAATTTTAAACTATTCTCTCCCTCATCGGCTTCAATGCAGTAAACATAATTTATCCAGTTTTTCTCAGTCTTACCCCCACCCCAATGTCAGCCTCATTCTACAACAGTGGCACCATATAATATTTGTCCCTTTGTGACTGAGATATTTCACTCAGCATAATGTCCTCCAGGGTCACCCATTTTGAATAATATTGCATGAGTTCCTTGTTTTTCAAAGCAGAGTAGTATTCCATTGTGTGAATATACCACAGCTTAAGAGTAAGTTTTTGTTGTTGTTATTACATGCCGCTGAGTCACCTGCGACCCATAGTGACCCTATTTACAGCAGCTCTGAAGCCTATCTTGTCCTGAGCCAGTTTCACTGATTCCAACACTCCTACCCCCATTTCTCCCATTACTGTATCAATCCATCTCTTCTGGAATCTCCTTCTCCTGCACCGCCCCTCCATCCTTCCGAGCACGATGTCCTTTTCCCTCTTGGCCACATGCCCAAAGTATGTGACATGGAACTTCAGAATTCTAGCCTTCAAAGAGAGGCTTGGTTTCACCCTCTACAAGACAAACCTATTTATTTTCTTGGCAGTCCATGGAATGCAAAACTCCAGCGTCACAGCTCAAAGGCATTGGTTCTTCTTTTGTCATTCTTTGTCATTGTCCAGTTTTGTGAAGCATAACAAATAATTACGAAGACCACAACCTGGAGTATGCAGGAATAGAAAAACAATTGAAACCATCAGTAAGACTAGGAGCTGGGGTCACTGGCAAGCTTAACTTTAAAAGAAAGAGAAGACACAAGTAAATCTAATAAGAAATAAAAGAAGGAACATCAGAACATAATCAGCTGAAATTAAATAAATAATAACAAAAGAGTATAAAGCGCTATTCTTTGCTAAATTTGAAAATCTAGAGGAAATGGACAAATTCCTAGAAACTCAAACTCTATCCAGATTGCCAAGGACAAGTGTAGAACACTTGAATGACCCATGAAAAAAGAAGAATTGAGCAAGTCAACAAAAAATTGTACCCCTCCCAAAAGTCTTGGCCCAGATTAACTCTTGGCTAAATTATAACAAATGTTCAGAGATGAACTATCACCAATTCTACTTAAATTATTTCAAAAAAGATAGAAAAAGAAGAGACACTCCCAGAATTATACTATGAAGTAAGTATAATCCTAATATAAAAAACCAGGGAAAGACCAAACAAGAGAACTACAGTCCAATATCTCTCATAAATATAGCTGCAAAAATTCATAATAAAATCCTTGCCAATAGAATCTAACAGTATATGTTAAAAAACCATCAAGACCAAGTGAGATTCATAACAGAGATGCAAAGATGGCGCAACATAAGAAAAACAGTCAATGTAATTCATCACATTAACAAAGCAAAGAACAAGAACCACATGATCCAATCAATTGGCACAGAAAAGCCTTTGATGAAATCTAACACCTCATCCTAATTAACACTCAACAAAATAGGAATAGAAGGGAATTCCTTCATTACAGTGAAAAGTATATACACAAAACCAAGAGTCAACAGCTTTCTCAATGGTGGTGGTGGTGGTGGTGGTTGTTGATTGCCATCAAGTGGAGCACGACTCATAGCAACCCTACGAACAAAAGGCCTGAATCCTTTCTATAACTATTGTCATTTGTTAAAGTTCATAGAGGTATGTTGTTCAGGAAGTGGAGGCCACTCCTGCTTCCAAGTAATATGTCTATTATTGTGGTTAAGTGCTGTCGAGTTGTAGATGACTCATAGTGACACTATGAACAAAAGTCCTGAACATGCATAACTTTCATCATTTCTCTAAGTTCATATAGTTTCTGGAGGCAAGCTATTTCAGAAGTAAATGCCACTCCTGCTTCCAAGCCAGTTTTAATCCGGGAGCCCCACCAAACACTTTCCACCATGGGTAACCATTATTACATTTAACCCATCAGTGTCACAGTGTTTATTACCATCACAGCAATCATGAATTACCTCTGTACAGCAAACTGGCAAACCAGTGCTATACTACTTAAAAAAATGTTTGACTGAATACAATTAAAACCACATCTAATCAGCTCACACTCAATTGCAAGCAACAGTCCACATCCAAGTCTCAACCAAACAGAAAACACAACTTTGTAGACTCCAGCTTCTCCACTCACCTTTCCAAATTGGAAAGCAGACCTCAAAGGAGAAAGGCTAAAAGTATTTCCCAGATGAACAGGGGCCAGACAAAGATGCCCACTCTGCTCACTTCTACTCAATATTGTATTGATGGAAATAAGAGACATCCAAATTGGCAAAGAGGTAGTAAAACTGTCACTATATGTAGATGATATGATAATGTACACAGAAACCCCCAAAGAGTTCATGAAAAACCCTGTTAGACCTAGTAGACCAGTTTTGTAGAAAGGCAGTATATCAGATCAATATGCAAAAATCAGTGAGATTACACTCTCAAAGAAAACAAGGAAAAGGAAACTAAGAAAGCAATATCATTTACAATTGTCAACCACAAGATGAAATACTTGAGGATAAACTTAACGAGAAACACTAAAATGAGCTCTAATGGCCTAGTGGTAAGAAGCTGTGCAGCCATCCTCAAGCCATGAGGTTTAAATCCACCAGTTGTTCCACAGGAGAAAGATGGGCAATCTCTTCTTGTGTGATTTACTGCCTCTGAAAACAGTCTGGAGGTTTGGCTATGAGTTGTTTATGACATGATGTCACACAACAAATAACAGAGACACTAAAGAAGGAAAACCATGAAACACTATTACAAGAAACAATAAGAGACTTAACTAAATGAAAAAATATTCTCTATTCATGTGTACAAGACTCAACATGGTGAAAGTGACAATCGCCAACAACAATTGACATGTTTAATGTGATCCCAATACAGGTACCAAACTAATTTTTCAAAGAGATAGAAAAGGCAATGAGCATGTTTATCTGGAGAGGAAAGAGATTCTTTCCCTGATCTCAAAACCCACTACATAGCCATAGCGATCAAAGCAGCATGGTACCGGTACAATTAGAAACACAATGAAACAGAATTAAAACCGAGAAATGAATTTGTTAAAAAAAAAAAATCAACTTGTCTACCTATGGCCAACTGATACTTGACAAGAAAACAAAACCTATGGAATAGGAAAATGACCTCCTCAACAAATAGTGCTGGCAAATCTGGACTGTTACCTGCAGGAAGCTGAAGCAGTATCCATATGTCACACCAGACACAAAAATCAACTCAAGATGGATTAGAAACCTAGGAATAAAGCCCAAACTCATAAAGATCATAAGAGACAAAATGGGACCAAACTTACAAGGCTTAGCCTGTAGTATAAGTAGATCGACAAATAAAGCTTAAAATGCAAAACCAGGAGTGGATAACATCAATAAATGTCACCTTCTAATGATTAAGTCTCTGTGTGCATCAGAAACTTTCCCCAGTAGAGTGAAAAGAAAACCTACAGATCTAGAAAAAACCTATTTGATAATGCCATCTCAGATAAGGGTCTCATGATGAAAGCTTACAAAATACTGCAGGGCCTCCACAAGAAAAAAAAGACCGATAACCAATCAAAAAATGGGCAAAAGAGATGGAAAGACTTTTTAAAAAAGAAGACATTTGGATGGCCAACAAACACATGAAGAAATGCTCAAAATCACTGGCAATCTCTTATGAGAGATACAAATGAAAATCACAATGAGATACCATCTCATCCCAGTAGCAGAGGTAAAGTTTGGTGGGATAGAAAGCAGAAATGTTGGAGAGGATGTGTAAAGACTGGGACTCTCACATACTTCTGGTGGGATTGTAAAGCGGTACAACTACTCTGGAAGGCAGTTTGACATTTCCTAAAAAAGCTGGACATAGACATCCCTTATGACCCAGTTATTCCAGAGTTAGGAATATACACTGAGGAAAATAAAATTGAGACACACATGGAGATTTGTACATCAAGCTTCATGGCAGCATGATTCCCATCAGCAAGAAAATGGAAATAATTCAAATGCCCATCAATAAATGAATGGATTATGGTATGTTTACACAATGGAATACTATGCAACACTAAGGAGCAATGATTTTGTTAAATACTACATAACATGAGAGAGTTTAGAGAGGATTATTCTGAGTAAACCAGCTCTGTCTCATGGGACAAATACTACACAGGCCATTATTGTAAAAATAGAAGGTTAACTAGTAAGATGAGTACAAAAGTCCAAAAGGGGAAAGGGAAGGAGGAGGGGAGCAGGATATAGGGAGGGGAGGAAATCACTGGGTGGGATGATAGAGCTTGGTGGATGAAGGGAGTGGTGGCAAAGGAATTAGGAAAGATCCAATGGGGACCTGAAAGGACAGGGTAGAAGTAGGCATAGATCAATAGTGACTGACTTTATAAAACATTGTGTATATGAATGATAGTATGAAATATAATGTGAAAGAATTAATGTGTGAAACACAATGTACATGAATGAAACACAATGTATATGATTTTTTTTGGCAAATACAAAATATAAAAAAAAAACCTTGTAGGAATGTTGTTGTTGTTGTTATGGGCAGTTGAGTCACCTGCAACTCATAGTGACCCTATGTACAACAGCCCTGAACCCTGCTTTATCCCTTGCCAACCTTACTGTCTCTGACACACCGATTCCCATTACCCCGGTCACCAAATCAATCCATCTCATTGAGGTTCTTCCTCTCTTGAGCAGTCCCTCAAACCTCCCAAACATGATATCCCTCTCCAAGGACTGGTCCCGCCTTGCAACATGTCCAAAATATGTCAGACAAAGCTTCAGAATCCTTGCCTCCAAGGAGAAGTCTGGTCTCACCTTCTCTAGAATGAACCGGTTTGTTCTCCTAGCAGTCTATTCAATACTCTTCTCCAGCACCACAGCTCAAAGGCATCAATTCTCCTTCTATCATCCCTAGTCATTGTCCAGCTTTCTGATTCATAGCAAGTGATTGCAAAGACCATGGCCTGTATTAGGTGTACCTTAGTCTCCAGACTGACATCGTTGCTCTTCAGTTCTTTTGAGAGGTCTCTGAGAGCAGACTTTCCCAATGCAATTAGTCTTTTCATTTCCGGGCTGCTGTTGCCAAGTGTGTTGATTGTGGAGCCAAGCACACTAAAGGTGTTAGCAATCTCTTTACCACCTATCATGATGCTGCATGTAGGAATAAGGTCACATAAAATGAGACCATCTGTGGAAGAGTCTAGAAACGAGGAGTGGGAGTTGAAGGGTCAGAAAAATACTTACTGAAGTATTGGCCATGGGTGAGAAAGCTGGGGCTTCTGAGACCACTAAGGAAAATGGTAGAAAAATCTGTGGAAAGATAGTTACCGCTGCAGAAGTCTGCAGCCCAACGTCTGGTTGTCAGCCTAGGAAGGGAAAGCTGAGCCTAAATGAACCTCTAAATCATCTATCACCACTTCTAACAATGATGAACTTTAGAGAGTAATGGCTAATAATCCACTCCATCTTCTAATTTGCACAATGCTTTTCTGTCAGTCTGGGTAGTCGGAAAAGCAGAAGTCGAGACCAGATTAGCCATACAAGAGATATTTAGGAGGAAAAACCAGAAAAAACGTGTGAGGGAAAATGGCGAGGGAGCGAGGGCTACAGAGAAGGCTGAGAAAGCTGTCAGCTCTCCGCGCGAGTCTGATTCGGGGAGAAGGAAAACAGCCTGAGAGTTTTCTAAGAGAGTTTGACACGGCTTCTTGGGAGTTCCCAAGCCAAAGCTGCCCCTCAGAAGAAGACTGCAGATATGATCCAGCCTTAATACCCCTGCCATGAGCAGTCATTGGCTGAACGGCCACAGGAGTGTGGCCTAGGAACCTAGGTGGTGAAGGACTTCAGAGAGGAGGAGCTGGCACTTGTCAATCACACTTCCTGCAAATGAGGTTTGAGATACTCATTATTGTGGCCAATCATTTTTTGCTCTTAACCAAGTGTTAACCAACCATGCAGGGAAATGAAGTGAGTTCCAGTTCAGTCAAATTGGCACAGTACACTACCACTGCTGGTAATTGTAGGGATAAAGGAGAACTTGTGGAACGTCTAGTTTGAGTAGGAAATGACAGGAATTGAGAACTTGATGAGAAAAGAGAGAGAGAAAAAGATAAATGTACCTCACCCAAGCTATTAGCTACCCTTACTTGAAAAACAGATGCATTTTTTCAGAAGAGAAACTGGAAAAATCTAGATTTAGACATGTTGAATTTGACACACAAAGCTCTGAGAAAAATTTTTGCTGATCATAAAAGTAATTTTTTAAAAAAAAATCCTTGAGAATAGAAAGATTCAGAGAAAATACAAAAAGAGGAGAGGAACATACACAGGCTTACAGTGCTATTGTTATGGGTTGTCGGATTGATTTTTGTGACAAGGTATAACTGTCCCATAGGCTACTCTTTCTGGAAGCCAAGTCTTTCTCCCATGGGACTATGGGGAGATTTGAAACACCAACCTTTTTGGTTAGCAGCCAAATGCTTATCCATTGGTGCCACCAGGGCTCTTAAGTCCTGTTGTTGTTGCTGTTATGTACTATTGTTGGAATTGACTCATAGTTGATCCTCCAGTGGATTTTCAGAGCCTGGAAATCACACAGGAAGATGTGTCCATCTTCCTCCTGTGAAGCAGCTGGTAGATTTGAACCATGTGCTTGGGTTACCAGTACAATTCCTTACCATTAGGCCATCTAGGAGATTCAAAGAAGAAAGAGGCAGAAGAAATATTCAAAGATAGAAAGAGAACCTAGACCCATGATGACCGAACATGCCGAGGCCTGAGTTTCAAGGATGAAAATAGGAACTGCCTCAATGAAGCCAAGGAGATTAAAGGACACACCAAATTCCCATTATATTCAAGGTAGATTATAATTATTATCTTTGTGTGGTATAATTTCCAGTGAGAGGTAAAACAAAAGTGTGTCTGTGGATATTAAGGAATGAGTGGCAGACTGAAAAAGTGAGGGGAGCTCACACAGATAAGTGGAGCAGTTTGACCGGCTTCAAGAACAAGCAAAAGGCTTTCAAGATGAGGCAGGCTTGAGTGGAATTAGAGCCTGAGAGAGAGGAACCAGGTGGAAAAGGAGAGACTGGCAGTATTCAAAAGAATAAAATCTTCAAATCGTATGGAAGTAGTGGAACCAAGAACTCAGGAAAAGAGTAGTTCGTTTCAGAAAACAGACATGTATTTTTCAAGCAACCTCCTCTCCTTCACTCTCAACGGGAACATCCAGGTCCCTTCCAGAGAAATTTTGCTTATGATCCTCAGACCGATAAACATCAAGCATTTTTTGTTACCAACAATACCTGATAAGGCAATCATATATTCTCAGATAAAAATCCAAGTCAATTGGCTTTTAATACAACATTTTTTCATCATAGCTAATGGCTGGAGCAATTCAATGAAAGCCTTACGATTCCCTGACGTGGATGTCAGGGTTCTGGTAGTTTATTCCTGCATTAATTTGAAGGACGTGGGGACTTGTTACACTGGCTTTTTACTTGGGGATTTCAGACGTTAGCATATTCTGAATATCTTCAACAAGATAGTGTGGGCAAGAAAGTTGGTGTCTATCTTTCAGCACAGGTGACAACATTCCAATGAAGTCTTTTACAGAGTGCCAACACGGTCATTAATAAGGCACCATCCTCAATAGTCATGCATATTTCTTTTTTATAACAAGCATCTTGCTTAGTAATGGCTGGACAGCAGAGTGACTATCCTGCCACATTGATATTCATGAAGTACAATCCATTTTATGAAATGCACAATATAAAGGCTTTCTGCTCCACTCTTCCTAAATTGCTGTCTCTCTCCTTATGACTTAGGATTTGGGAAATACTCTCCCTGTAATACTTTAAAATGCATCTCCCCTGTAGTATACCCATTATGCTGATTGAACTACATTAGAAATTCTTAAAATATAGCCTGCTGCATCTATAGAAGAATAATTATCTGTGGTGGCTGCCTTGCTTAGAAAGAGCAGAGTGAAGGGAATAATGGCTCCACTGGAGGACTGTCATGGGACTTGGTATCTTTGTAAGAACAGCTAGGAGTGCATCCTGTTAAAATAGATGAAGCAAATCAAAAGATGAGAATCCTTCCTTGTTAAGATGAAAGGGGGAAAGTGAGAAGAGCACATACTCGACCTTGCTTTAGTTTAATTTCTTGAAGCTGCTCTGCCAAAACTCACTTAATGAGACCAACCAGGGAGAAGAAACGTCTGAATTATGGAATGTTTTTCCAAAAATGCAGCGTTTTAACTCTGTTAAATACAAATAGTAACTGAACCCAGTGTAACTTTGCCAAATGGGTAATCTGACAGTGATTTACAATCAGCATAGTGCCTAGATATAAAGCAAGTAATGCTTTCCCCCACCCCTTGTTGCCTGGATAACTTCCAGTACCTTCCCCCTCCCCCTTTTTTTGTGACTTGAGTGAAAGTTTCCAATGTGTAATTTTGTAATAGAATCCAGGGTTTCTGAATTCTAGTTGGAGAGTTTATTCACCACATCATCTAACTATAAATACAAATTTGTTTCTTGTGTGCCATTGAGCCAGAACCTACATACCACTGACTTAATCATTGGGTTTTCAGAGGCAGTAAATGGCACTGGAGTAGATTACTCATCCTTCTCCCAGTGGAGCATCTGGTGGATTGGAACCCCGTGCCTTTGGGAATGCAGAACACCTTCTAGCCACTAGGCCATCAAAGCTCAGTCATGCTTCTAAAATGTCTTAAGAGTAGTGTTATTTTTTAGTCTTGAACATTCTTGCAACTTGTTTTATACTATTTATCTTCCAGGAATAAATATTAGTCATTGTGTTTCACCAACTCAACTTTAGAGGAACCTCAGTTTAAGAAAAGGAGCTGAAGTGATCCAGTCAGTAGAGAGTGACACTACTAACCCAAACAAAGGCTGTGCCTCTTTAGTGATGCAATGCCATCAGCTGTTCTGGGGAAGGAAGATGGGCAACCTCCTCCCGTGTGTTTACCACCTGAAAACCTACTGCATGGAGGGCCAGCCACGAGTCCGTCCTGACTCGATGGCAATGCATTCGTTTCCTTGATTCCACTTAGGAGGATGTGTTTGTGCATGTGTGTGCCTTAAATAATTTTCTTTTTAATACAAATCTGCAAAACTCACTGACCTTCACTTGGCTCTGACTCATGGTGACTCTCCATTGAATTTTCATGTCTGTAGATCTTTACGAGAGGAGGTTGGACACTTTTCTCTAGGGGGCAGGCTGATGGACTTGAACCACCGGCCTTTTAGTTAGCAAGCCATACATAACATACTCAACCTCAAAAACTTGTTGCCCTGAGAAAAATTGGGTAAATTATGTATACTATATTGAAACAGATGAGGGAGAGAACTGTCTAAAAGTGATATATGATTGGGTATTATGGTTATGACAAGAGTCCAGAACGAAGGTTGCATAGTGGAGTGTACTCGGGGTGTGTGGGGGGATTGTATACCAATGAAGGAATTTTTCTTTTACTTTTCAAAGAGAAGAGCAAACTGGGGTGGGCAGGGAGAAAAATGCAACAATGAATGAAGGAAATTAAAAATCTCTGTAAATGTTCATTAAAATTAATAAAATAAATCCTTTAAAAAAAACAAAAAATCTTACTAATAGAAAAATTTTGTCATAAACAAAATTGTTAAGAGAAAGAAATTTGAAGAGAGAAAAAAGAAACACCCCCCAAAAAAACCTTGTTGCCATGGAGTTGGAATAAACTCACGGTTGACCCTCCTGAGAGTTTTTCCAAGGCTATAAATCAGATGGAAGGAGATTCTCAATTTCTGCTGGATTTGAAGTCCCACAGCGGGGACGCCTTTGGGCTAGTGGGGCAAGTCGGTCAAGTCCTATGGGCTGTACCCCTAGCAAAGCATGAAAAGAAGAATCGACTTACAGCCCAAGATGTTGTGAAAGTTCTGAAATGGAGACAAAAGTAAATCTTTGGAGAAATGAATGAGTGGTGTGTTTTTTTTTTTTTTTTGTTGTTGTTTGTTTGTTTTTGTTTTTTAAGAATATATAATATTCCGGATACTGAATGAAATTTTGTTGCAATAGAACCCAGGGTTTCTGAATTCGGGGAATTTACTCATCACATCGTCTGACTCTAAATGCCAAAATGGACAGAGACTGGGACTAGCTCTTGGAATAGAAAAACAATGAGACATCATGTAGGCAGCAGCTTCAACTAACTGAAGCAAAGCAAGATATCCCAGAATAAATTTAAAAATGGTATTACAATCCTATACAGCCTTCTACAAAAACAACAAAACTTTCCAAAACAGAAACAAATGCCAAGCAAGCAAAATAATGTCAAGTCAGCAAACCGAAACGTAGGCACTTAGTTTTATAGACAATTGATGGTCTAGTGGGTAGGGAATTGCGTGGTCAACATAAAGGGAGACGGTTCAAATCTACCAACTGTTACACAGAAAAAAGATGGGCCGTTTTCTCCTGTGTTTTTTACAGCCTGTGTAAATCCACTGGAGGGTCCTGTGAGTCGATTCCAACTCGAAGGCAATGAATAATGAAGATAATTAGAAGCACCTTATTGGGTTGGTGCTTGCTAATAGCCTAATAGTATAAATGGGTTAAGTGCTCAGTTGCTCACCCCAGAGGCTGATAGTTTGAACTTATGTAGACACTCTGTAGAAAAAAACATCTGGCAATCTGCTTCTATGGGGATCACAGTGAAGTAAAGCCTATGAGGGCAGTTCTACTCTGTTACATGGGGTAGTTATGAGTTGGGGTCAACTTGATGGCACCTAACAGCAATAATACTAGCCCAACAGTAAGAAGCAGAACAAAGTCAGCACCATGGACCAGACATGCAGAGCTATGCCAACTGGGAACCTTTGATATAGGGCATGAAATGCTTCAGTAATTCTCAGGTATGCTTCTATTTCCCAACACAGAACAAATAGAACTTTGAGTAAAGAAGTAAAGATGAAATTTTACTCAATTGGCTCATATTGGGATGGGAGAGTATATAAAACAAATATTAAAATATTTATGAGGCATTGTTTAGGTACAATTAAATGTCACCAAGAAGAAATATTCCATTTGGTGCAAAGAAGGAAAACACTATTTTCTCTTCTTTTTATATTTTGTTTTTATTTGAGTAGATGTTTGCAAACCATTTTGGCTTTTCATTCAGTCATTCATACACATTTTGTTTTAGAACTTTTATTATCATTTAATAACATACATAATTAATAATGTCTAATCAACTTCTTATGGTATGTATCCTTTTCTTTCAGTCAAATTACCTATCTGTTAATTTTTTTTCCTTCTCTCTGCCTTCTTCTTGCTGGTAACCTTTGAAGATTGATTCTATTTGTGTGTAAACATTTCCTTAGGTTTTTATAACACAGATCTTATACCATAATTGCCCTTTTGTGACTGATTTATGTCACTCAGAATAATTTGTTCTAGATTCATTCATCCTGTGTAGTACCTCATGAATTCATAAGAATTGTTTTGTGATGTGTAATATTCCATGAACAATATTCTTGATATCTTCCCACAGCTTATCTGGACTTCATTCATTAGTGTTCAAGCCCTCAAACCTATTCCTGAGTTGGTTTTTAAATTCACGGGGATAAAGTCAAGGTCAAATTTTGATTCCTGTAGACATGATTTGACTTTCTTTAGTTTTAATTTGAACTTGAATATGAGAAGTTGATGATCTGTTTCACAATCAGCACCTGGTCTAGTTTTTACTCCTGATACTGAACTTTTACAACGGTTCCTTCCACAGATGTAATCCATCTGATTCCTGTGCATCCATCAGGTGAAATCCATGTGTATAGCCTGCATTTATGTTTCTTATAAAAGGTATTTGCTATGAATAAATAATTGATTGTACAGAATTCTATCATTCTATTTTCAGTCTCATTTCTGTCACCAAGTCCGTATTTTCCAACAACTGATCCTTCTTCCTGATTCCCAATTTTTGCATTCCAGTCACCCATTATTATTACTACAGCATCTTGGTTACATGTTTGATCAATTTCTGACTGCAACAGTTGATAGAAATAATCTATTTCCTCCTCTTTGGCTCCAGTTGTAGGTACAGACATTTGAATGATAGTGGTATTAACATGTCTTCCTTATATGTATATGGATATTATCCTGTCACTAACAATATTGTATTTCAAGATGGATCTGGAAATGGCCTTTTTAACTATTAAAGCGACCCCGCTTTTTTCTCACCTTTTCATGTCCAGCATAATAGATCATATGATCTTGGGATTCAAAATGTCCTATGCCAATCCATCTCATTTCACTAATATCCAATATGTCAATATTTATGTGTTCCATTTCTGTCTTTACAATGTCCAGTTTTCCTACATTCATGCTTCTCACATTCCACATATCAATTACCAAGAAGGAAGAAGAAGAAAAGACCTAAATGGATGTCAGAAGAGACACTGAATATTGCAGTACAGTGCTGAGAAACCAAAGCAAAGGGAAGAAATCAAGACGTGAAGGAGCTGAATAGAAGATTTCAAAGGGCTGCTCATGAAAAAAAGGCAAAATATTATAATAAAATGTGCAAGGATCTTGAGTCAGAAAATCAAAAGATCCGAATTTGCTCAGCATTTCTTAAGCTGAAAGAACTAAAGAAAAAATTCAAGCCACAATTTGCAATGCTTAAGGATGTTATGGGCAGAATATTGAATGATTCAAGAAGAATTAAAAACAAATGGAAGGAGTATACAGAGTCATTATACCAAAAAGAATTGGCTGACACAGAAGAATTTGAAAAAACAACATATGAGCAAGAGGCAATGGCGATAAAAAAGGGAGTTCAGGTTGCTTTGAAGGACTTAGCAAAAAATAAAGCCCCAGGAATTGATGGAATACCAATCAATACATTTCAGCAAACAGATGCTGCCCTGCATGTGCTCATCAAGTTGACTCAGTGCCAAGAAATCTGGAGGACAACGACTTGGTCAACTGACTGGAAGAGATCCATATTTATTTCCATTCTAAAAAAAGGTAACCTGACAGAGTGTGGAAATTATTGGACAATATCACTAATATCACACACTAGCAAAATCCCGCTGAAGATAATCCAGAAAAGAGTTGAGCGGTACATTGGCAGAGAACTGCCAGAAATACAGGCTGGATTTAGAAGAGGTACTAGGGAAATTATTGCCAATGTCAGATGGATCTTGGCATAAAGCAGAGAGTATCAGAAGAATGTCTATCTGTATTTCATTGACTATGCAAAGGCATTTGACTGTGTGGATCACAATAAATTGTGGCTAACCTTGAGGCAAATGGGAACCTCAGAACACTTGATCGTGCTTGGACCAAGAAACAGTCCTCAGAGCAGAGCAAGAACACACTGCATGGTTCAAAATCAAGAAAGGAATGCATCAGGGATGCATCATATCCCCCTACCTTTTCAATCTGTATGCAAAATAGATCATTTGGGAAGCAGGGCTTTATGAGGAAGAGTGTAGCATCAAGATTGGAGGAAGACTCATTAACAACCTACAATACACAGATGACACAACCTTGCCTCCTGAAACTGAAGAAGACATGAAGCACTTAATACAAAAGGTCAAGGACTATAGTTTCAATACAATTGAAGCTCAACATCAAGAAGAGAAAGATTCTCACAATGGGCCAATTGACAGTACCATAATGGAGAAGAGATTGAGGTTGTTAGCAATTACAGATTGCTTAGATCCCCAGTCAACACTCAATACCAGCATACAAGAAATCTAAAGATGAATTGCATTGGGAAAATTTGCTGTCATGGACCTCTCAAGAGTGCTGAAGAGTAGCAATCTCAGTCTAGATATGATGGTGCACCTAATCCAGGCCATGGTTTTCTCAATTACTTGTTATGCTTCAGAAAGTTGTACAATGACTAAGGATGACAGAAGAATAGATGCCTTCAAGTTGTGGTGCTGGAGAAGAGTCTTGAACATACCATGGACTTACAAGAAAACAAATAGGTAAGTCTCGAAGAGGGTGGAACCAAGTTTCTTCTTGGAAGCTAGGACTTTGAAGTTCTTCCTTACTTACTTTGGGCACGTGACCAGGCAAGGTTGGTCTTGGAGAAGGACATAATGTTTGGAAGGGAAGATGGATAACGCAGGAGTGGGAAATCCCAGATGAGAAGGATTGATACAGTAACTGGGGTGATGGGGGTGTGTCAGAATTAGTGAGACTGGTTCAGGACAGGGAGCGGTTCAGAGCTGCTGTACATAGGGTTGCTATGCATTGCAGGAGATTCAACCAGTAACATTCTATGACATGTTTGAAAGGAGTGGCCTCTACTTTCTAATGAACTTTGATAAATGTTGATAGTTGTAAAGGGGCTTCACACATTTTGTTCATAGGGTTGCTATGAGTCGTGCTCAACTCGAAGGCAATCAACAACAATTTTCCGTTGTGTGAATATTAGTTATTTTAGCCATTTTTCCATTGATGGATACTTGGGTTGGTTTTTTTTCCCCCAGAGCTAGTATTCAGATCCCAAGAGTTGTTAAACATGTTTAAGTGTTTTGAAATCTGATGAGATCGTTTCACACTACAATATTTCCTTAATTTCATAATATAGTGACATCTCAACCATTTCCAACTCTTTGCTATTGTAAATAATGCTGCATTAAATATGTTGTTGTTATTGTTATGTGCTGTTGAGTAACCTACGACTTATAGTGACCCTATGTACAATAGCTCTGAAGCCTTCTCTGTCGTGAGCCAGTCTCACTGACTCTAACACACCTATCCCCCATTGCCCTAGTTACTGTATCAATCCATTTCATTTGGAGCCTTCCTCTTCTGTGCTGTCCCTTCACCCTTTTGAGCATGATGTCCTGCCCAAGGACTGGTTCCTTCTGGCCACGTGCCCAAAGTATGTGAGACAGAGCTTCAAAATCTTGGCTTCCAAGGAGAAGTTTGGTTTCACCCTCTCCAAGACAGGCCTATTTGGTTTCTTGGAAGTCCATGCCAAGACTCTTCAGCACCACAACTCGAAGACATTGATTCTTCTTCTGTCATCCTTACCCATTGCCCAGCTCTCTGATGCATAGCAAGGAATTGTGAAGACTATGAACTGGAAGTATGGGTGTGCATATGTTGTGTTGCAACTCTTTTTAATTTGGTGTATATCCCTAGTAGTGGAATTGCTAGATCCAAAGATATTTCTAATCTTAATTTTCTCAGGAAGCGTCAAACTGCTTTCCATTGAATTTGTTCCATTTTACATTCCCCTCAACAGGGTATGAGAATTCCACTATCTCCACACCCTCACCAGCATATAGCATTTTCCATCTTACTGAACATTGCTATTGTTGCTGGAGTGAGGCAACAGCTCATTCACTTCAATTATTCTTTGGTTTCAGTTACTCTTTTGCTTAAGCATTTACTCATTCATTATTTTCACCCATACAGCAAAATTTAATGTGGCTGAAATGTCACTATTTTATGAAATTAAGGAAATATTATAGTGTCAAACGATCTCATCTTCAGATTTAAAAACACTTAAACAGGTTTAGCAACTCTTGGGATCTGAATGCTAGCTCTGGAAAAAAGTTTCTTTGAAGAAAGAGAAATAAAGAAACATGGCATGTCCAGATGAAGTGAACCCAAGGCAATTTCCCTAAGAGAAGCTAAATTGTAGGTGAATGAATTCATGCATTCATTTGACATTGACATAGATCTTATGCACATAAACAGAGTGACAATACAGGGACAACGTAGAGATCCAAAATAATAATAGGAAAAAGAAACGGGAGGAAACAAGAGAATGAAGCCCTCCCCCCCCACCCCCCACATTCTCACCATATTATTTCTCAGCTCAGGAGAAAATGAGCTCTTCAACTATACCTGGACTATACCTTAAGCAAATTTTACTTTGAAAACTCTCTTGGAAAGGTCAGTTTCATATATCAAAGAGCTATTATTAGCACATCGACAGAGAACTGCCAGAAGTGCAAACAAACAGGTCCATTCTGGAGAGGGTGAAAGATTTTTAAGCTCTGTCTGACATACTTTGAGCATGTTGCAAGGCGGGATCCGTGCTTGGAGGAGGATATCATGCTTGGAAGGGTGGAGGGACAGCACAAGAAAGGAAGACCCTGGATGAGATGGATTGACTCATTGGGGTAATGTCGGCAGGTGTGCAGGAGACAATGAGACTGGTTAAAGATAGAGAAGGATTCAGAGTTGTTGTCCATGTTGTGTTATTATGTGCTGTTGAGTCGCTTGTGACTCATAGCGACCCTATGTACAACAGCCCTAAATTGTGCTTTGCCCTGTGCCAATCGCACTATCTCTGACACACTCATCTCAATTACCCCAGTCACTGAATCAATCCACCTCATAGAGAACCTTCCCCTCCTGCACTGTCCCTCCACCCTACCAAGCATGATGTCCCTCTCCAAGGACTGGTCCCTCCTTGCAACATGTCCAAAGTATATTAGGCGGAGCGTCAGAATCCTTGCCTCCAAGGAGCCTACCGGTTTAACCCTTTCCAAGACAAATCTGTTTGTTTTCCTAGCAGTCCAAGGTACCCTCAATACTCTTCTCCAGCACCACAGCTCAAAGGCATCAATTCTCCTTCTATCCTCCTTAGTCATTGTCCAACTCTCTGATGCATAACAAGTGATAGCAAAGACCATGGCCTGTATCAGGTGCACCTTAGTCTCCAGAGAGACACCATTGCTCTTCAGTACTTTGGAGAGGTCCCTAACAGCAGACTTTCCTATGGCAATACGTCTTTTAATTTCCTGGCTACTAGTGCCATATTGTTATCCATAGGGTCACTATAAGTCAGAGTCAACTTGACAGCACATAAAACCAACATATTTAGCTATTTCATCAAACATTTATCAAGCTTTCTGATTTATATTTGTTCTTATGTGCCATTGAGTGAGAATTGACTCATAGCTCACCCTCCATGGGTTTTCAGAGTCTAGAAATGAGAAGTGTCTCCTTCAGAACAGCTGGTGATTTGAACCATTTACCTTTGAGTTGATAGCACATCTCCTTACCACTAGACACCAAGACTCCTTACAATGTAGTAGACTGATTCACACTATACAATATATTAAATTTTTCCCTTATTAATTAGTTCCAAAAATGTTTTCTTTTTTTGTTTGTTTGTTTGTTTACAAAGTTCATATACATTGTTTTACACTATCTTTCATTAATATTGTGCTTCATACATTCTCTTGCATTATGTTTTATAAAATTAATCAACATTGGACCTTGTCAATCATTATCCTGTCTTTCATTTGTATACTTCCTATCGTCTCCCCCCCTGCCCTCTACTCATCAAACTGTGGAACCCTGTGGTTTCACCTCTACCCATCCTCATGTTTCCACTACCACCCATTCCCTCCTTGGGTTTCCATTTATGTTTTTACTAGTTATCCTTCTATTTTTACAGTAACAGTCTTATGCAGTATTTGTCCTTATGTGACTGAGTTAGTTCACTCAGCAAAATGCTCTCTAGTGAAAAAAAATTTTGGTACATATATATGTTTGTTGTGGTAGTGTACCATCAAGTTGGAACCGACCCATAGCTGACCCTCCAGTGGGTTTTCAAAAGCAGTAAATCACACCAGAGGAGATTGCTCATCCTTTCCTCATGGAGCAGCTGGTGAATTAGAACTGTGTAACTTTGCATTGAGTATAACTCATGTTGTTATTGTTGCCTCGGAACTACAGCCCAGATTTTTACCACTAGGGCTACCAAAGCTATAGCAACCCTAAGATCTGAAATCTGTCCTATGCTGTGCCATCCTTATCATCTCTGACATACTTATGTGCATTACTGGAGTCACTGTGTCAATCCATCATCTTGTTGAGAATCTTCCTCTCTTTTGCTGTCCCTCTACCTTTCCAAGCATGATGTCCATTTCCAAGGAATAGCCTCTTTTAATGACATGTCCCAAAGTATACAAGACAAGACTCCATCATCCTTATCTCCTAGGAAGAGTATGGCTGCACCTTTTCCAAGACATATTTGTTCTTCTGATAGTCCATGGGATATTATGTGTGTGTGTAGTATGTGTATATCTCCAAATTTCTGCTATTCTTAAGTAAAAGAAATTGAGTATACCACTTTTTCCCCTGACATTTTTACCATTTTTTTCCCTGACATTTTCCCCCCTGACATTCTTTTCCTACATGATTGGATATTAGAGAAGTTAAGGCTTACACACACTGCAGAGAGTAATTACAATTACACCCTTGGTTTAACAAAACTGGCTAATTTTATTTTCTTTGCCTCTTTAAGGTGTTGTTCCTGTAATGGCATCATTTCATTTTGACTTTTACTATCTGTAAGACAGAAAAGTATGTTCTCTAATAATATTTTGGTATAAATTATTTACTTATTCATTCACTAAATAGAAATACGTATGCACACACGCATATAAAATAAATATTAGAGTGTTTGAAGTACCAAGCATAGTATTAGGTACTAGTGTTTCAACAATTAAACAAGGTTCTTTTACAGCCTAAGCATTTAGTTAGCAAGTCAATGTGTTGTTTCCCCTAGGATAACCATTTTTTTATTATTATTATTATTAAATTTTATTAGTTTCCATGAACATTCACAGGGATTCTGGGTTTTCACTCCTTCATTGCCCCACCATTCTCTCCACCCTCCTCCCCAGTTTGTTCTTCTTCCCCGCCATCCGAATGTCTGTTTTAATTTTCCAATTGCCACAGTGCTTGTCAAAGTCAGTTCTGATTAATCTCCTTTGTCGGTGTGTCCTTTGCCATTCC
>NW_006399953.1:617824-625477 GCF_000299155.1 Elephantulus edwardii
CAGTCAGTGGCTTCCCTTTTTACCCTACTGGAGAAGTTTTTGGATGTGCATAGGGATTTGAGTCTTAGAAGATCCCATTCATCTATGTTATCTTTTCCTGGTTGTAGGTTTAGGATAACCATTTTTGAAGTCTCTTCTCAGATTGCTTAATAAAAGACTGAACATTATTAGGTACTCCTTTGGCAGTAGGAGTGGGTTAGGGCATTTTGAGGATGGGAACTGGCCTGACAAGGATCACTCAGCAGACTGGATCTAGGAGTGAGGAGTGCAATCCTTTGGAAGCCTTCTTGCTGGAAGAGGTTAGAAATCATCTAACTGCTCATCATACCCTCCAGGCTAAGCCATTTGCTTGGTTTCAGCCAGGTCAGTGAGTTTGCCTCCTTCTTTTACAAAGGCTTTTGAGGGCTTCTGTTAACTGCCGGGTTATATCCCAGTGGTATGCTGTTTCCTGATCCTGCCTCATTTTTATCCCCCTGTCTTTTCTACCCTCTTAGTGGGTGCTGTGAGTGTTCTCAATGATTACAAATGGAGATGAAAAGAGGACTTTGGAGCGTTCATGTTTATATAAACTCAAAGGTGTAACCAGCTGCCCTTAGACAAGTTACTCAGTGTTCTCAACTTCAGGTTTTTTCCAGCTGTAAAATGGAACCAGTGGCATCTGTTCCAAATAGCCCAGTGATGATTACATATGTTGTTGTTGTACACCATCGAGGTAGAACTGACCAATGGCTGACCTTTTGACAGGTTTCCAGAGGCAGTTAATCACAAAGGACAAGACTGCCCATGTGCAGCAGATGCTGGCCTCAAATCGTGTGCCTTCAAATTGCAGTGCAGCTTCTTGCCACTAGGCCACCATATATCTCTTTATCTTTCTATCTCTATATCTCATCTCTCTCTCTCTATCTGTTATTTATACACACACACACACACACACACATCTATATACATATATATAATACTTCAGATAATAATAACTAATATTTACTAAG
Organism: Elephantulus edwardii; assembly: GCF_000299155.1. Lineage (NCBI taxonomy): Eukaryota > Metazoa > Chordata > Mammalia > Macroscelidea > Macroscelididae > Elephantulus > Elephantulus edwardii. The sequence continues at coordinate 618,814 of NW_006399953.1, forward strand.
CATTTATGCAACCTTTACTAAATAGTTGACACTCATTTGTTTTAGAAGATTGTTAAAAACATCTCTATGGGTGAGCTCTGGTCGCCTAGTGGCAAGAAGCTGCACTGCAATCCCAGAGGTGTGCAGTTCAAATTCACCAGATGCTCTGCTGAAGAAGGAGGAACAATTGCCTCCTGTACCAATCAGATCTGAATTGACGGTCACACATAAAAAAATAATAATAATAAAAAATTTTTAAAAAATATCTCTATGATATGTTGTTGTTGTTTTTAAGTGCTGTTGAGTCATAGACGACTCATAGTGATCCTGTGAACGAAAGACCTGAACGTTTGTCTAACTTTCATCGTTTCTCCAGGTCCATAGAGTTTCTGAAGGCAAGCTATTTCAGAAGTGGATGCCATTGCTGCCTCCAAGCTTGTTTTAATTGGAGAGCTCCACCAAACACTGTCCACCATGGGTAACCATTATAGCATTTGACACATCAGTGCCACTGTGTTTAGCATCACAGCAACCATGAGTTATCTCTGTACAGAAAATGGACAGATGGGTGTTATTCCACTTAGAAGAATGTTTGACCAAAACCAATCAAAACCAGGCCTGAGGGCCACGGCCACAGATTAAAATCACCCACCTTTGGCTTGGTAACATAACTTTTTATCCACGACGCCCACAGAACTCTGTCTATGTTGTTGTTGTTAAGTGCCATCAAGTTGTTAGACGACTCATAGCGACCCTATGAATGAAAGACCTGAAAACTTGTATACCTTTTATTGTTTCTCCAAGTTCATAGAGTTTCCAGAGGCAAGCTATTTCAGAAGTGGATGCCACTCCTGCTTCCAAGCTTGTTTGGCACAGGGACTAGAATTTTCTTTTTATAGACAGAGAAGGGGGTAACTGCAGGGAGACAGGTCAAGTAACTGGCTTGAGGTTGTTGTATATTTAAGTGGTGAGCTGGGTTAGGATCCAGTTAGTAGGTCTGCAGAGCTCGAGTTTGTAACAACTATCTTACTGGTGACTAACACAGACTCATTTCCCCCCTGCTTAGTCCATCTCCTTGAGAATTTTTCTCTTTCTCACTAATCCTCCACTTTACCAAGCGTTATGTCTTCTCCTGGGATGGACCCTTCCTGATAATATACTCAATGCAAGACAAAGTCTAACCACCCTTCTTCTAAGGAGCATTCTGGCTGTACTCCCTCCAAGACAGAGTTGCTTGTTCTTCTAGCAGTCCACAGTAACATTTAATATTCTTTGCCAACACTGTAATTCAGAGGCATTGATTCTTTGGTTTTCCTCATTCATTGTCCCACTTCTAAATGCATATGAGGCGATTAAAAATACTATAGCTTGGTCCGGTGCACATTGGTTTGCAAAGTGGCATCCTTGCTCTTTAGCGCTTTAAAGGTGTCCTTTGCAACCAATTTGTCCAATGAAATACATTGTTTAATTTATTGACTGCTGCTTCCAGAGTATTGATTAAGGATGGATTTAAGGTAAACAAAATCCTTGTTAATTTCAGTCTTTTCCCTGTTTATCATGATGTATACTGGTTCAGTTGTAAGGCTTTCTGTTTTCTTTATATTGAGATGTAATCCATACTGAAAGTCATATTCTTTGCACTACATCTGTAAGAGCTTCAAGTGTTCATTATCTGCAAACAAGTTACACCATGTGCATATGATCAGTTTTTAGGGAATCTTCCTCCAACTGTGATGAACTACATTCTTCTCTGTAAGGTTCAGTTTCCAGGACTATATTTTCTTCATAATTATGACTGTTGTTGTTATGTGCTTTCCAGTCATCTATGACTCTTAGTGACCTTATGTATAATAGCTCTGAACCATGCCCTCTCCTGACCCAATCTCACAGTCTCTGACACACCTGCCCCCCCCACACCAGTCACTTTGTCAATCCATCTCATCCAAAGTCTTCCTTTCCTGCACTGAACCTCCACCATTAAAGACGATGTCCTTTGCCAAGGACTGATCCCTCCTAGAAACACACTCAAATTATATGAGACAGAGTTTCAAAATCCTTGCCTCCAAGGAGCAATCTGATTTCAACTTCTCCAGGACAGATATGTTTGTTTGTTCTCTTGACATTCTATGATATATTCAATACTCCAGCACCACAACTCAAAGGTATCAATTATTTTTCTGTCATCTTTAGTCATTGTCCAGCTCTCTGATGCACAGTAAGTAATTGTGAAGATCATGGCCTGGATCAGGCACACCTTGGTCTCCAGACTAACATCATTGTTCTTCAGCACTCTGGAGATGTCTCTGACAGCAGACTTTGCCAATGTAACTGGTCTTTTGATTTCCTGACCACTGGTCCTAAAAATATTGATTGTGGATCTGAGCAAGATGAAATTGTTAGCAATCTCTATCTCTTTTCCATCTATCATGATGTTGCCAATTGGCCTAGTGGTAAGAATCTTCCTTTTTTGATGTTGAGAAGCAATCTATATTGAAAACATGAGTCCTTGACTTATGCAGCAAACACTTCAGATTCTCCTCAGTTATGTCTTTTCACTGTCAGCATTTGACTGTGTGGATCACAACAAATTGTGGCTAACTCTGAGAAGAATGGCAATCCCAGAACACTTGATTATGCTTACGTGAAACCTATACTTACACTAGAAAGCAGTCAGTAGAACAGAGCAAGGAAACACTGCATGGTTCAAAATCAAGAAGGAAGTGCATAAATGTCCTTTCTTTATACCTTTTCAATCTATATGCAGAGTAGATAATTCAGGGGCCTGGGCTCTATGAGGAGGAATGTGACATCAGGATTGGAGGAAGACTCATTAACAATCTGTATTATGCAGATAACACAACTCTGCTTGCTGATACAGCCCTGATGCATACCCTTCTCAATTTTGAAACAAGCAGTCTTCTTTTGTTCTTCTTGAGTGACTGCTGTTTGGTGTGTATACAAGTTTCATATGAGCACAATTAAGAGTGGAGAATTCCTATTGTTTGCAATGTTATCCATAATTTGTTATGATCCTGTAAAAACAGTGCATTGGCATGTCTTTGCCTGAACTACACTAACTCCACAAAGGGAAAGAAACCCTATCAACAACATAAACAGCCCCAAACTGATTCCTATGTGGTCAGACACCTCTCCCTATTTACCACACCTTCTTCGAGTAATTCCAGCACCAACCACAGCTCCTACAGCTCTCACTACACCACTTACTAGGTTTTCTAACTGTCAAAATGGCCACATCGAACTTACAGGCAATATTCATAATTACGGTGCTTAGTAGAGAAGTAATGAGTTACATTTCAGGTCAGAAACACTCAGGGTACAATTCTTGAGTCAGGACAACTTCTTCTCAGGTGTGCCCACTGGCCGACCTCCTTCAAACCTTCAGCTTCGCTGGGCCCCACTGGCTGACCTTCAAACCTTCAGCTTCACTGGGCCCTGCCTCACGACTCTGGGACAATGTTATAAAGTTCTTTTAGTTCTGCCAGTTACGATGCTCTCCCACTCCCCAACTCTGCCAGTAAATATGGATGAAAACCCTCAACTCTGGCTTCTTGGGGCAGCAGTCCTAGTTCAAACTGCTAGTTCTTTGCCACCCCTGCTGCAGCTGAAGGGTCTTGGTATTGAGCCAAAGGGTCTCTGACCTAAAGGATTTACTGCGTTCTCTGCTTCTATTTTCTCAATTGTTGCTATTGTTACATGCCATCGAGGTGACTACAACTCATGGCCACCCTGTGACCAATGGCTCTGAACTGTGTTCTTTCCTGAGCCAGTCTCACTGATCTGAGGTCTTCCTTTCTTCCACTGTCCCTCCATTCTTCCAAGCATGATGTCCTTCTCCAAAGACTGGTCCCCTCTGGCAAAATGCCCAAAGTTTGTGAGACAGACTTTCAAAATCCTTTCCCCCAAGGAACAGCTTGATTTCATCCTCTCTAGGACAGACCTGTTAGTTCTCTTGGCAATCCTTGGTATGTTCAAGCATACCAACTCTTTTCAGCACCACCAACTTAAAAGCATCAACTCTTCTTCTGACATACTGGGTCATTGTTCAGCTCTCTGATGTGTAGCAAGTAATTGCCTGGATCAGATGCACTTTTGACTGTAGACTGACATCTTTGCTCTTTAGCACTCTGGAGAGGTCTCTGACAGAAGATTTTCCTAATGCAATCCACCTTTTGATTTCCTGACTGCTGGTGCTAAGAGTGTTGATTGTGGAACCAAGAAAGATAAAATTGTTAACAAACTCAATTTCTTCTCCAGATATTAGGGTGCTACCAATGGGCCCAGTGGTGAAAATCTTAATTTTCTTGATGTTGAGCTTCAATCCATCTTGCTAACTACAGTCTTTGACAATTTGTAGCAAATGCTTGAGGCCCTCCTCAGTTTCAGCATGTAAAAGTTGGGTCATCTGAGTAATGCGGGTTGTTGATGAGTCTTCCTCGAATTCTGACGCCACATTCCTCTTCATAAAGTCCAGCCTTTTGAATGACCTGCTCTACATACACTAACCCAATTCTTTTTCTGATTTTGAACCATGTAGTGTTTTTCTCCCTCTGAACCTGCTCAATTTAAGCCTGCTGGAATTGCAAACTGACCTATCTCCTTTTTCATAGTCTATATACTTTATTTGCATGTTCACACCCAAAAGGTGCTATTTATCTTCTTTCCATTTTTAGTAAGATATTCATCCCTGTTGTGGTTCCACAAACTCTTCATATATGTGTAGTCCTACCTGTTGTTGTTACGTTGTTATGTGCCATTGAGTCACCTGCAACTCATAATGACCCTATGTACAAGAGCGCTAAACTTTTCTCTATCCTGTGCCAATTTCACTGTCTCTGACACAACAATTTCCATTACCCCAGTCACTGAATCAAACCATCTCATTGAGTCTTCCTTCTCCTGTGCTGTCCCTTCACACTCCCAAGCATGATGTCTCTCTCCAAGGACTGGTCCTGCCTTGCAACAGGCCCAAAGGATGTCAGAAGAAACTTCAGAATCCTTGCTTCCAAGGAGCAGACTGGTTTAACCCTCTCCAGAACAAACCTGTTCATTCTCTTAGTAGACTACAGTATATTCAATACTCTTTTCCAGCACCACAGCTCAAAGGCATCAATTCTCCTTCTATTCTCCCTAGTCACTGTCCAGCTCTCTGATGCATAACAAGTGATGGCCAAGACCATGACCTGTATCAGACGCACCTTAGTCTCCAGACTTACATCATTGCTCTTTAGTTCTTGGAGATGTCTCTGACAGCAGACTTTCCCAACGCAGTACATGTTTAATTTCCTGGCTGCTGGTGCCAAGAGTGTTGATTGGGGAACCAAGCAGACTAAAGCTGTTTACAACCTCAATCACTTTACCATCCATCATGATACTGCCAATCAACCCGTTGGTGAGAATCTTTGTTTCTTGATATTGAGCTTCAATCCATATTGAAGGCTGCAGACCTTGACGTTCTGCAGAAAGCTCTTGAGGTCCTCCTCAGTTTTAGCAAGCAGGGTTGTGTCATTTGCATAACGTAGATTGTTGATGAGTCTTCCTCCAGTTCCGATGCCACATTTCTCCTCATAGAGCCCAGCCTCCCGGATAATCTACATATGGATTGAAAAAATATGGAGATAGGACACATCCTTGGTGTACACCCTTTCTAATTTTAAACCATGTAGTCTTTCCTTGCTGTTCAATAATGTCTACATCCTTTGTAATCACCTTTCTTTAGAATAAACACCAGTATGGATATCCTCTAGTTAGGGTCTCTGGTGGCTGACATTATAGGAAGTTGTGCCTCTAACACAAGGCTACATATGCCCCTGTGGTGGTTGGAATCCATCAGCTGCTCCACGGAAGAAAGATGAGTAATCTCCTCCTGTGTAATTTATAGCCTTGGAAGTCCCCTGGAGGGTCACTTATTAATCAGTTCTGACTCATTTCACAACGAGTTTGTTCAGGTTTTTGAGTCAATTTTTGAGGTAGTTGTTTTCCAGATTGCTTGGTGGTGATGAATGAGTATGTCAAGGCCTGTATCTGTTCTTTGAACAGATTTAGTTATTTGAAACCATATCATCAAACACCAGATATCTGGTCTTTGAAACGCCTCAATTGGCATCCTATCAATTTGTAGAATTTCCCCCCGCCCCCAACAATGCCTTCAGAACAGCTTAGATTTCTTCCTTTGGTACCATTGGTTCCTCCTCATATGCTCTCTCCTAAAAATGTTGTTTTTGTTGTAGTATACCATCAAGTGAGAACCAACCCATAGCTGACCCTCTAGCTGACCTTCAGAGGCAGTCAGTCAATCACACCATAGGAGATTTCCCATCCTTCTCCCACAGAGCAGCTCGTGGCCTTGAACTGTGTACTTCCTGGATTGCAGTGCAGCTTCTTGCTACTAGGCCACCAGAGTTCCCTAAAAAGGTTGAGCATCAAGCAATTTGTTTTGGTACAGTGATTCTGTGTATTCCTTCTATTTTCTTCTGATGCTTTCTATGTCATTCAATGTTTTGCCCCCAAATTCTTCAGTACTGTAACTCAATGTTTGGATTTCCTGTTCAGTTCTTTTAGAGATGCCAAGCATTTTCCACTCTTCTGAGTTTCTAACTTCAGAATTATTCACACTTTATTAAAATGCTTTGTTTTGTCTTTGTAAGCCACTCTTTGTTTTTTTTTT
>NW_006399953.1:626887-629561 GCF_000299155.1 Elephantulus edwardii
ATCTATGTTATCTTCTCCTGGTTGTAGGTTTTCCAGGATACTGGGAAGACTGTTTATGTTGTGGATTAGGACTTCTAGTGTTGTTCCTAGCTTTTCTTTGAAATCTGTGTAGCTCTCTTATGCTATCACTTCCTTTGCTGGTTTTAAACCATTTGTTATTCTCTTTTTCTGTTTGAACAACTGCTTCTTCTTGTATGTATAGGTTTCACATGAGCATTATTACACGTTCTGGGATTGCATCTCAATATCAAGGTAAGAAAACCCCTTATTCCTGGACCAATATACATTAAGGTAGATTAAAGTTGTCAGCTATTTCATTTTACTTGGATCCACAATCAACACCCATAGTAGCAGGAGTCAAGAAATAAAAAGATATGTTATACTGGGAAAATCTGCTGTATCCAAAATCTGACCTATTCAAAGTGCGCGAATACAAGGATGTCAGTTTAAAGACTAAGATGAACTTGATCCAAGCTATGGTTTTTTCAGTTGTTTGCTATGTATCTGAAAGTTGGACAATGAATAAGAATGGTGGAAGGAGGATTGATGCCTTTGAATTTGATGTTGGAGAGCAGTACTGAATATCCCATGGACTACCAAAAGAACAAACAGGTCTGTCTCAGTGGAAGTGCAACTAGGGTGCTCCTTAGAGACAAGGACGATGAAATTTCATCTCACTTTGGTCATATTGTCAGAAGGTACTAGTCTTCAGAAAAGAACATCATGCAACAAGGTAGAGGGTCAGAGAAAGAGAAAAAGAAGACCTTGAACAAGATATATTGACACAGAACTGTAACAATGATCTTGAGCATATCAGAGGTGGTAAAGGTGATGCAGGATAAGGTAAGGTTCCGTTCTAGTGATCATAAGGTGGCTGTGAGTCAATGTGAACTTGATGGCACCTAACAACAACAACAACAACAACAACATGTCATAATTAATTTATGCCCTTTAATTTCTCTGTCCTCTAGTACAAGTTGCAGAGTCTCTTTTGACATCCATCTTGATCTTTTCATTCTTTCTTTTCTTTTAAATGTTTGTTTGCTTTTTTCATGTATAATACTTTTGATGCAGCTGGACAATGACTAAGAATATAGGAGAATTGATGCCTTTGAGTTTTGGCGCTGGAGAAGAGTATTGAATATACCATGGACTGTTAAGAGAACAAACAGTTTCATCCTGGAAAGGGTTAAACCAGGCTGTTCCTTAGAGGCAAAGATTCTGAAATTTCATCTGGGGGGATGGGGGTAGGTGTGTCAGAGACAATAATATTGGCACAGGATAGAGCAAAGTTTCAGGGTCGCTATGCGTCACAGGCGACTTGATGGCACACAACAACAACAGTACTTTTGATGTCATGTCACAACTTCTCTGGTCTTTGATCATCAATGTTCAATACATCAAGTCTATTGTTGATATGATCTCACAATTCAGGTGGGTTATACTCAAGGGCATAGTTTGACTTATTATGAAGCCAAAACAAAGGGAAGAAATTAAGAAGTTAAGGAACTGAAGAGAAGATTTCAAAGGGCAGCACAGGAAGACAAAGCAAAGTATTATTATGAAATGTGCAAAGAACTGGAATTGGAAAATCAAAAGGGACGAACTTGCTCAGTATTTCTTAAGCTGAAGGAAATGAAGAACAAATCCATGCCTTGAGTTGTAATACTTAAGGATGATGTGGGCAAACTGTTGAATGAGCCAGGAAGCATCAAAAAGAAGATGAAAGGTATACATAAGTTATTATATCAAAAAGAGTTGACTGACACAGAAGAATTTCATGAAACAACATATGACCAAGAGGCAATGGTGGAAGTGGAAAATTCTGCTGGTCAGCCACCACAGGATTTTTATAGTACTGTTTTCTGGTCAGTTAAGAAGCGGGGGGAAGGGAAGAGGCAATGGCGATGATGGAGGAAGTTCAAGCTGCTCTGAAGGAATCAACAAAAAACAAGGCCCCAGGAATTGACATATACCAACATATCAATTGACATATACCAACAATAGATGCTTCCCTGGATGTGCTCACCAGATTGTGTAAAAAAATCTGGAGGACAGCAACCTGCTCCATGAGAGAAGGATGGACAATCTCCTCCTGTGCAATTAATTGCCTTGCTGCAGGGTCAGCTATGGATCAGCTCTACCTCAGTGGTACACAGAAACAACATATGAAGGATTATGACAAATAATAGGGTCAACTGTTTGTCTATAAAGGCAATCAAAGTTGAAAAAAAGATTGGAAAAAAGATTAAGGAAAATTGCTTGTTTCACAAGGAAAAACAAATGAAAGTTAATTAGTCATATCTTCACTTATATGAAGGATTATCATTAATAATAGGGCTAATTGTTTGTCTTTGGTCGGAAGAGAAAAGTAAAAAACAAATTTCATTTACCGCAAGAAGAGTTGGAGGTTTTCACAGAGCTTTATTACAAAATTATTGAGAGTGCATGATACTGACTTTATTAACAAAGGGCATAGTCAGAACACATGGAGTTACTTGCTTTACTTTCTGCTTATCTCCACCACTCATCACACCCACAGGCCTTCAATCTTTGTACCAGAGAGAGAGATTATACAGGCTGGGTTTAGAAGGGGTCTTGGTACTAGGGATATTATAGCTGATGTTAGATGGATCAGAGAATACCAGAAGAATGTCTATCTGTGTTTCATTGA
>NW_006399953.1:630524-631734 GCF_000299155.1 Elephantulus edwardii
GGATTGATTCAGTGACTGGGGTAATCGGGATGGGTGTGTCAGAGGCAATGTGATTGGCACAGGTTAGAGCAGGGTTTAGAGCTGTTGTACATAGGGTCGCTATGAGTAGCAAATGACTCGAAGGCACATAACAACAACAACAACATAAATGAACAATTAATAAGGAAAACCAAAGAAAAATGAAAGCCTTTGAATTGTAGTGTTGGCAAAGAGTCCTGATACTATGAACTCCACTGGAAGAATTGTAGCTTGCATGTTATTTAGAGACAAAAATGGTGAGATTTTCTCTCACATACTTTGGAGGGACAAGTCCTTGGAGAAGAACCTCATTCTTCGACAGGCAGAGGGTAGCAAAGAATGTCAGACCCTCAACAAGACGGATTGACACAGTGACTGCAGCAACAGCCTGGTTTCAATCTGTTGTACATAGAGTCATTATGAAGCTTAGTTGCCTTGATGACACCTAATAACAACCACTGCCTGTTATGTGCAGTGAATGCCCTAGCTTAGCCACCTATCCCAGACAAAGATTTGAACCCCGAGTGGGAGACAACAAAAGGTTGGCTGAAGACAAGTCTCCTGGTTCTGGCAGGTGTGAGTAGAAACCTGGTTAGAAAAGTGGTTGAGAGGAAAGGTGAGGAAATGAAAGTTGAAAAGCAAAGACAGCTTTATTAGAAAAGATGGGCCCAATAGAGCAAAGTGGGATAGTCCTTTAGAAGTAAAGAGGTGGAGGGAAGGAATTGGATCACATGAGTCATGCTTTGATATAGCTGGATGGCTCTGCATTTTGACAAGTTTCCAGGTTTGAGTCTCCTGGTGGATGATCAATGGGAGAATGTGATGGGTTATTCTAGTTCATTGTTCTTGACATCACTGTTGGGGCCAGCATTCTACTGTGCATGTTAAGATCATGAAGCATCTAGGGCCAATGTCCCAGATACTGGATCCTTGCCACTTTGACCCCTTTCCTTCATTTGTCCTTTCCTGCTGGGGCTCTAATGCTCCTTCCAACCAGCTTCTCCTTACTTCCTGCTTAAGTTAACCTCTTTTTAACCCTAACACTGTCAAGTCCCTAATCGCTGTTGTAGGGCAGTCTCTGGCTTGAGTCTAGTTCTGTCCCAGCAACAGGTCTCTCAGGAGCCAGCAGAGGCAAAGTGGTGAGCAATGAGGTTTTTTTTTGTTTTTGGGTTTTTTTAATGTTTTATTTTTA
>NW_006399953.1:633794-653231 GCF_000299155.1 Elephantulus edwardii
ACTCTTCCTGGATGATACATTTAACATCCTCCCACAACTCATCTGGTCTTCGCTCATTAGTGTTCAAGGCCTCAAATCTGTTCCTGAGATGATTCTGAAATTCAGGTGGTATGAAATTAACCTATGTAATGCTAACCATAATACTCAGTCATATATCACTTCTAATCTGTTCTTTCCCTCATCTGTTTCAATACAGTATACATAATTTATCCATTTTTTTCTGTCATACCCCAACCCTGATGTCAGACCCATTGTACAACACTGGCACCATGAAGTATTTGTCCCTTTGTGACTGAGATATTTCACTCAGCATAATGTCCTCCAGGGTCACCCACTTTGAATAATATTGCATGAGTTCCTTGTTTTTCAATGCAGCATAGTATTTCATTGTGTGGATATACCACAGCTTCTCTATCCATTCGTTTGTTGATGGGCCCTTAGGCTGCTTCCAATTCTAAACAAAGCTGCGATAAACATGGGTGTGCATATAGAGCAATGAGTTTTATGTTAGGAGGTGTGGCTTTCAGTTCTCAGCCTCCACATTATTTCTCTGAACCTCAGTCCAGAGTGCAGGTGGCTTTGATCCTAGTAGATCACATACCTCAATGTGAATCAGAATCCTTATTGTTTTTGGATGATCACAATGTGTTTAAAATGTAGATTTTTCTCAAAGGATGTTTAAAAATAAAAATCTGTGGTCAAGAGGTCAACAGACAAGGAAGTAATAGAAAACTAACATTTAATTGGGTTTTTAAAAAGCTGTCAGGCCAGAACCAAGGTCAAAGGGAGAACAAAGGATTCAAGGAATATCAACATGTCAACAAAGGGAGTGAACAACCTCAACTACCATGGAGTGCCCTTCCCTTCCCTCCCTAGAAGACCATGCTCCTGGCTAAACCACAGTGGAATGTCCCTCCCTTCCCTCCCTAAAGACCCTCACTATAAAACCTGCCTTAATCCACTTTAGGGTGTGGTATTTCCCTGGTCCAACTAACATATTTTGGACATGTTGTAAGGAGGGACCGGTCCTTGGAGAGGGACATCATGCTTGGGAGGCTGGAGGGATGGCGAAGGAGGGGAAGGCCCTCTATGAGGTGGATTGATTCAGTGACTGGGGTAATTGGGATGGGTGTATCAGAGACAGTGCGATTGGCACAGGACAGAGCAGAGTTTACGGTTGTTGTACATAGGGTCGCTATGAGTCGCAAGCGACTGACGACACATAACAACAACAACAACAACAACATTTCCCTGACCTGTCGCTCTGCCTCTTTCTCTCTGCAGACCAAGGAATCCCACCTGGGAGACCCCTTAATAAAGCTTCTTTAGCTTCCTTTCTTTCTCTGGTCCCTTCCTTGAGTCCTTGGCCTTATGTCCAGTGCAAAGACCTAACAAAAGCCATTTCTATAATAATAATTTAAAAGGAAGAAATGTCTTTTTTAGTCTAGAAGTACGATTACAAGAGACCTTATCTAGTTGAGATCCTTTGTTGATGGTTTTGGTTTGGCAGTCTGTAATCTATGGTTGAGATCCACTTAATTATTGATAATAAAATAGATAAACCCTCTGACCTTGTATGAAAGATGACCTTTTCCGTATATAAGAAAACTTTAACTGTTTAAAACTTTAACAGAATTACTATAAAGCTTTCTCTGACTCACAGTTTCCTATTTCCCCCTTTAAGTCTGCTGAATCAAAGTGTTTTCCCCTGAGACAATTTAGAGCTAGAAAACACGCATTCAGCTGATGCAGCTGTACCCAGTGCTCCCTCTTAATGGTCTTTAGCTCTGCTAACAATTTCGGAAAGAAATTTCAAGTGTCATGCATATGCAAAGGTAAGCAAAGGTACCAACTTCATGAGAAGGAGGCCCCAGCACGTGCTCCAGAATAGATTTCATCTTAAAGGAAGAAACTTACCGCTTATGCTCCTTCATGACTGAACACTAACCGGACTGATGCCATCTTGAAAGAAGGAAATATATAGCACCTGTCCTGTGATGACTAACTAAGTAGCCAATTTGAAGACTCCATCTTGGAGGTGTTCCCTCCAATCAGCGGGCTATGACTACTGATTTGCATAATCTTTTAAAATTCTAAAATAACTCCACTTTTTCTTCCTAAAGTTGCTGCAAAACCCCATACACTTTTGTTCACACCTTTAATATAGCCTACAAATAATCCCTCAAAATTCTCTGCACTGACGAGTACACACACTCAGCGAAGATTATGCCAAGCCACATGGAGACCTACAGTTAACATTGGATCAACAAATGTTGAAAGGATACAAGGATCCTCACCCAGAGCTGACCAAAGGAGAAACTCTTCTTCTAGGACCAATGCTCTAAAGAAATTTCTGTAAAAGTATATTATGCTCAGTGAACTAAGTCTCATAAGAACAAATACTACATAAGACCATTATTGTAGGAAAAGTACAGGGATCAAAGGACGGGAGGAGGGGGTCACACAATTTGATGGGTGGAAGGAGGGATGGGTAAACAAAAGGGGAAAGATCTGGTGTGGAAAACAATGCATACAAATTTTAGGAACTTTGTATGTAAATCAGTAAAAAATTTAAAAAAACCCGCAAAATCCTTTCCCTTGTGACACCAAATCTGCTGTCTCTTGTCTCTTGTATGTTGTTTAACAAAAACTAATGGTATATATTGTACATATATGTGCCATCAAGTCTAAACTCTGTCCTATTTTGTACCATCCTCACCACCTCTGTTATACTTGGCCCCGGTTGCTACAGTTACTTGTCATTCGTCTTGTTGAAGATCTTCCTTTCTTATGCTGACCCTTCACCTTCCAAGCACAATGTTCTTTTCTAAGGACTGGCCCCTCCTAACAACATGCCCAAAGTATGTGAGACAAAACTTCACCACCTTTACTCCAAGGAGAACCCTGGTTGCACTTTCCTTGAGACATATCTGTTTGTTCTTCTGGCACTCCGTGGGATATTAAATACTCTTCTCCAACACAATTAAAAAGCTCTGGCTCTTCTGTCATCCTGATTCACTGTCCAATACCACAATTCAAAGTCATTGAAAAAGACCAGGTACACCTTAGTCTCTTATATACTGGGTGTATATATGTGTGTGTACAGGGATCCAAGGAGGAGTACAAAATATTGAAATGTGAAAAGAGCAGGAGTCAGAAAAATCAAAAGAGGCTAACTCACTTGGCATTTCTTAAGCTGAAGGAAATGAACAAATTCAAAACCCAATGGCAATACTTAAGGATGCTATGGACAGGACTTTCGTTCATAGGGTCACTATGTGTTGCCTACAACTTGACAGCACTTAACAATAACAACAGCAGCATAGAGAGAGAGTAGTTGGCCCAGTGGACAGAGAGTCATGCTCCCAAGCCAAAGGTGGGTGACTCTACTCCAAGACCCTCAGGCCTGCCTTTGTTTTTGGTGAAACATTCTTCTAGGTCATGCAACCCTGATATGTCCACTTGCTGTACAGAGGTAACTCGTGGTTGCTGTGAAACTGAACACTGTGACACTGATGAGTCAAATGTGAGAATGATTGCCCATGGTGGACAGTGTTTGGTGGATCTCCCCAAATTTAAAACAAGCTTGGAAGCAGGAGTGACATCCATTCCATAATAGCTTGCCTCTGGAAAACCTATGAACCTGGAGAAAAGATGAAAGTTATACAGGTGTCCAGGACTTACATTCATAAGGTCACTATGAGTCACCTATGACTCACCGGCACTTAACAAGAACAACATGGACAGAATATTGAATGGTCCATGAATCATGAAAAGAAGATGGAAGGAGTACATAAAATCACTGTACCATAAAGAATTGGCAGACACAGAAAAATTTCATGAGAAAACATGATCAAGAGGCAACAGTGATAAGGGAGGAAGCTCAAGCTGCTCTGAAGGAATTGGCAAAAACAAGGCCCCAGGAATTGATTGAACACCAACTGACATATTTCAGCAAACAGATGCTACCCTAGACGTGCTCACCAGGCTGCGCCAAGAAATCTGAAGGACAACTACCTGGCCAACTGACTGGAAGAGATCAATATTTATACTCATTCAAAAAAAGAAAAAAGAAAAAAAAGATGATCCAACAGACTGTGGAGTTTACCAAACAGTATTACTAACATCACATGCAACCAAAATCCTGCTGAAGATTATCCAAAAATGCCTGGAACATTGACATTGACAGAGAACTGCCAGAAGTGCAAGATGGATTTGGAAGAGGCCATGGCACTAGGGACATCATAGCCAATGCCAGTACCAGAGGAATGTCTATCTATGTTTCATTGACTGTGCAAAGGTGTGAATCACAACAGATTGTGACTAATTTTGAGAAGAATGTATATCTCATAATACTTGATTGTGCTCATTTCAAACCTATACTTGGTCTAGAAAGCAGTCATTGGAACAGAGAGACTGCATGGTTCAAAATCAGGAAGAGTGAGTCAGGGATGCATCCTTTTTCCATAACTTTTCAGTCTATGTGTGAAACAGGTCATCTGGGAAGCTGGACTTTATGAGGAGGAATATGGCATTAGGATTAGAGGAAGACTTATCAACAACTTGCCTTATGCAGATGACATAACCTTGCTCACCAAAATTAAAGGAGACCTGAAGCATTTGTTGCAGAAGGTCAAGGATAGTGGTCTTCAATATGAATTGAAGCTCAACATGAAGAAAACAAAGATTCTCACTACTGGACCAACTGACAGCACAACGACAGATGGAGAAGAGATTGAGATTGTTAACAGCTTTCACTTGCTTGGTTGCACTCTTGGCACTAGCAGTCAGGAAAGCAAAAGATAAATTGCACTGGGAAAATCTGCTGTCAGGGACTTCTCCAAAATACTGAAGAACAACAACGTCAGTCTAAAGACTAAGGTGCACCTGATCCAGGCCATAGTCTTTGCAATTACTTGCTATGTATCAGAGTACTAGACAATGACTAAGGATGACAGAAGAAGAATCTATGCCATTGAGTTGTAGTGCTGGAGAAGAGCATTGAATATACCTTTGGCTGCCAAGAGCACAAACAAGTCTGTTCTGGAGAGGGTGAAACCAAGATGTTCTTTGGAGACAAGGATTGTGAAGCTCCGTCTCACATACTTTTGGCATTTTTCAGGAGGGACTAGTCCTTAGGGAAAGACATCATGCTTGGAAGGGTGGAGGAACAACACAAGAGAGGAAGACCCTGGATGAGACAGATTGACACAGTAACTGGAATAATGGGGTTAGGTGTTTTGGAGGCAGTGAGATTGGCTCAGGATGGGGTAAGGTTTAAAAATATTGTACATAGGGTTGCTATGAGTCATAATCAATCAGAAAGCACATTACAACAACAACATTATGCGTTTGGCATATATTTACTCTTAGTAGGAGAAGGAGAGGAAGACCTTCAACTAGATGGGTTGACACAGTCACTGCAGCAATGGGCTTGAGTGTGACAATGGCTCAGGATAAGACAGGGCTCAGACCTGTTGTTCATAGGGTCATTATGAGTCATACTCAAATCGACAGCACCTAGCAACAATAACAACATATAATAAAGAAATTTTAAAAAAAAGAAATACATATAATAAATTTTCTGCTTTTCCCATTCCAAATCTATTTCCCTAATTGTTTTTTCCAGTGAAAGGTAGCAATTTTCCAATAAACAAAGAAAGGAAATGTATGAGAGTCTAAAATGAGAGGCACCTGGCTTTGGTGTAAATTGTTGATTGGTGCCACCAAATCAACTGTGACTCATAGCGACCCTGTGAACAACAGTTCTGAACATTGCCTTATCCTATACCATCCTCATGATCTCTGTCCTGCTCAAGCCCATTGTGTTAGTCATTGTGTCAATGCATCTTTTTTGGGGTCTTCCTCTCTTTCATTGACCCTTTGTCTTTCCCAACATAATGTCTCCAAGAATTAGCTCTTCTTGAATATATGTCCAAAGTAAGTAAGACAAAATTTTACTCTCTTTGCCTCTAAGGAGTAATCTGGTTGTGTCTACCTCAACAGATTTGTTTGTACACACCCATGTTTATTGTTGCGTTTTTCACAATAGCAAAGAGATGGAAGCAACCCAAATGCCCATCAACAAATGAATGGATAGAGAAACTGTGGTACACTCACACAATGGAATACTATGCAGCACTGAAAAATAAGAAATATTTACACAAAATATTACACAAAATGGTTGACCCTGGAGGACATATGTTGAATGAAATATCTCAGTCACAAAAGGACAAATATTGCATAATGCCTCTTATTAAAAAAAGACTGAGGTGAAGATTAGGGGGAAACTAAGAAAAGGGCATAAATAACATTGAATTTAAATAGATGAAGGAAAGAACTATGTAAAAGAAATATATGATTAGGCATTACTTGCATGACTAAAGTTCAGAATAAGAGGTGCATAACAAAGTGGATTGGGGGATGACGGGGAGAGGGAAGAAATTGTGCAACAATGATAGAATCATTTCAAAGAGAAAAGAGAACTGGGGGCTGGGTAGGGAGGAAACTGCAACAATGAATGAATGAAAATACAAGTTTTCTATAAACTTTTGTTAAAATATCAATTAAACAACAACAACAACAAACAGATTTGTTTGTTCTTTTGGCAATCTTTGGTATATTCAGTGCTCTTCATCAATATAACAATTCAAAGGCATTTCTCTACCATCCTTATTTATTGTCCAATTTCAAATGATAACTGGCAATTAAAAATACTGTGGCTTGTATCCAGCACACTTTAGTTTTCAAACTGACAACTTTGCTCTTTAGAAATTTGAAGAGGTCCTTTACAGTAGATTTCTCCAATGCAATACTTCTTTTGATTTCTTGACTGCTGCTACCACAGATGTTGATTGTGAATCCAAGTAAAACAAAATATTTGTCAACTTCAATCTTTTCTTTACCCATCATGATGTTGAAATGTAATCAATATTGATGGCTGTAGTTTTGGATCTTCTGCAATAAGTGCTTCAGGTCTTCTTTACTTTCCGCAAGGAAGGTTGTGTCATCTGTGTAACACAGGTTGTTGGAGAATCTTCCTCTAATCCTGATAACATATTCTCTTTCATAGAGTCCAGTTTCTTCAATTATTTGCTCTTCATACTGATTGAATAGGTATAGAGAAAGAACACAACTCTGATGCATACCTTTCCCAATTTAAAACCATACAGTGTTCCCCTGTTCTCTTTCCTTGCTTTTGTTAGCATTTTCCTAATAAGTTATTAGAAATACTGGTCTTGTCTAGTCTCTCTTGGATCATTCTATAATAACCTGAATGATATTCATGGACCAGAAATTCTTGCTCCAGCTACACCTATGGCAGGAGCTGTCATAACTGGACGAGAGAACCAACACGAGATGGAGTGGAAAAAGACAAGGAGAATATTAAACTTTCATGTTGTGTGTTACTGAGCTGATTGCAACTCATAACAAATAAATAGGACAGAATTGAACTGTCTCACTGATTTCTTAGGGACCACTAATGTATAGAGTTGCACTACTAATCCAGATGCTGGGTTTCTCTGGTGTTTTGAATCCAATTCTTGTTGAAGCCACTCTGAGGAAGAAAGTTGGACAGTCTCCTTTCATACCTTGGAAATCCAATGGAGGCTCAACTATGAGTTAGAATTGACTCAATAGCAACAGAGAAAGATTGAAGAGGTATTGAGAAAGGATACAACCCTGATGTGTACATTTCCCAATTTTCAGCCATGCAGTGTTCCCTTGTTCTGTTTTGACAACAACTTCTTGGTCTAGGTATAGATTTTGTATGAAAACAAGTCTTCTGGAATTCCTGCTCTTCTCAATGCAAACCGTAGTTTGTTATTATCCACGTAGTCAGATGCCTTTGCATATCAATAAAACACAGATAGACTTTTTTTTTTATTTTCTGTATTCAGCCTGGATTTATTTGACATCAACAATGATATCCGTAGTGCCACTGCCTCTTCTAAACCCAGGGTGAAATTATGGCAGTTCCCTGTTGTAAAAGGAGTAGTTCTAACATGGGAATGTCTGAGTCTTGCCATAAAGGGAAACAGTCCTCATCAGTAATATCCGTAGTAGCAAACAGATAACTACTTGGTCAAACATGGAACCCCCATGCTCCTGCACCTCTTTCTATCAATCATCTGGGTCCAATATTTACTGCTGACTCACAGACTTCACTCACAGTGTGGTACCAAGAATAGAGTTTATTAAAGAAGTAAGTTGGAAAGTGGGGAAAGCAAAGACTATCACCTAATGCAAATTTAGTTTTTAGTTCAACAATCCCAAGCCAGATTGACAGCACAGCACAATTCCTTAATTGGTAAAAGGCTTAGTTCACTTTAGTAGAGCACATCCAAATCATCCAGCAAGGTTTACCCCTGAGCAGTTAAAAATCAGCCTCTTCTTCAATCATCCAGCAAGCACAGCAAAGGCTTTAACTGTGGCCTTTATCTCAGGGCTGCTCTGGTTACACCTTGCCACTGTTTCTCAACAACAATGTCATAGTCTTTGCACCACTATCACTAGGGTCTCTCCACTAGGGTCTCGCTCCTGTCTCCCTCAGGTTTTGTTGCTCAATGTGGGAAGCTCTGTCTGTCTGTCTCTCTCTGTCTCTCTCTCTCTCTCTGTGTCTCTCTCTCACTATCTCTATCTCTCTCGGACTCTCCCCCACCCCTCTCTCGGACTCTCCCCCACCCCTCAGTCCCAAGGCTGTTGATGATTTGCAACATCATGTGTCTGCAGTTATGGTATCTGGAGACCAGAGAGGGCCAACGTCATGGCTAGAAAAGCCAACATTTAAACTAACACTGCACTCGTCAATATACTGTTCCAGCCATCTTTTTTAATGCTCTTTAGCAATATGTTGCTTGCATGTGATGTTAATGATATTGTTTGATAATTTCCACATTCTGTTGGATCACTTTTCTGGGGAATGGGAGAAAACATGGATCTCTTCCTGTCAGTCAGCCTGGGAGATTTCCTCCAAATTTCCTGGCATAAACTGATGAGCATGTTCAGGGTTGTATCTATTAATTGGTATCCCATCTATTCCTGGGGAACTTATTTTTTGACAATCTCTTTGATATAGTTTGAACTTCTTCTTTTGTTACCATTGCCTCTTGTTCATATGGTACTTCAAGAAATTTTTCTGTGTCTATTTGGTACAGTAACTCTATGTATTCCTTCCATCTTCTTTTAATTTTAAAAATAATTTTATGTTGGCTTGCTTACAAAGTTCATATACATTCTTTTTCACAGGATCCTTCATTCAATATTGTGTTTCATACATTAATTCTTATTCATTATATTTTATAAAATTAATTAACAGTGAACTATGCCCACCATTATCCTATCTTTCTAGATCCTGGCTAGATCTTTCCTATTTCCTTTACCTATACCCTTCCTATCTCGTTTTGATGTTTTCTGAATCATTCAAGATTTTGCCCATGTTGTTGTTGTTAAGTGCCGTCAAGTTGTAGCCGACTCCTAGCGACATGCATGACTTTCATCCTTTCTCCAGGTTCAGAGGGTTTCAGGAGGCAAGCTACTTACGGAAGTGGATGACACTCCTGCTTCCAAGCTTGTTTTAACTGGGGAGAGCCACCTAACACTGTCCACCGTGAGACTTGAATTTGTTTTTCAGCTTGAGAAATACTAAGTGTGTTCTTTCCTTTTTATTCTCTGACAATAACTCTTTGCACATTTTGTTCTAATACTTGACTTTGTCTTCTTGAGCTGCTCTTTGAAATCTTCTGTTCAACTCTTTTACTTTGGCATCTCTTCCCTTTGTTTTAGCTTCTTGACACTCTAATTTTCATTGTTTCTTCTGACATCCATTTTGGTTTGTTCACCTCCCCTCCCCTTTGTGATGACCTTTTGCTCTCTTCATGGATGATATCTTTGATTTCATCCCACAGCTCCTCTGGTCTTTGACCATTGGTGAACAATGTTTCAAATCTGTTCCTTAGATGATTTTTAAATTAAGATGTGGTAGAATCTATGCGTTGGATCACTATTATGTGCTGTTGAATTGAGTACAACTCAGAAATCCTAGGAACAACAGGTCTGAACTCTGTCCTATCCTGTACCATCCATTCTCATCATCTCTGACACATTTGAGCCCATTGCTACAACCACTTTGTCAACCCATCTCTCTTTTGCCAACCCTCCAACCTGCCTAGTTTGATGTGCCTTTCTAAGTAATAGCCTCTCCTAACAACTTGTCCAAAGTATGTGAGATGTAATTTCACCATCCTTGCTTCCAGGGTGCATGCTGGCTGCACTTCTGCCAAGAAATAGCTGGGGTTTTTTTTGGGGGGGGTCAGTCCATGGTATATTCAGTGTTCTCTAACATCACACCTCAGAGGCATGCATTCTTTTTCTGTCATCCTTATTCTTTGTCCAGCCATCAGACATCTAACAAGTGATTGAAAAGACTATGGCCTGATCAGGCACACATTAATCTTCAAACTAAGACATTTGCTACTCAAAACTTTGGAGATGTCCCTAACAGTGGCCTTGCCCAATACAATATGCCTACTGATCTCCTGACTGCTGGTACCAAAGGTGTTAATTGTGGATCAAAGGAAGATGAAATCATTGACAATTTAAATCTTTTCTCCATCTATCATGATCTAGATTACTGTCCAGTGATGAGGATTTTTGTCTTCTTGTTGCTGAGATATAATCCATATTGAGAGCTGTAGTCCCTGATCTTGTGCAGCAAGTGTTTTGAGTACTCCTCACTTTCAGCAAGCAAAGTTGTGTCATTGTGCACACTGCAGATTGTTGATAAGTCTTTGTCTAATCTTGATGCCACATTCTTCTTCAAGCAGTCCAGCTTCTTACATGATAGGTACAATCTACAGATTGATGGTTGTTGTTAAGTGCTGTAGAGTCATAGACAACCCATAGCGACCCTATGAACTAAAAAGTCTTGAACACAAAACTTTCATCTTTTCTACAAGTTCATAGAGCTTCCATAGGCAAGCTTTTTTGGAACTGGATGCCACTCCTACCTCCAAGCTTGTTTTATTTGGGAGATCCACAAAAATTAGGTCAAATCCAATCAGCTCACACCTTGTTGTGAGCAAGAGCCGTACCAAAGTCTCAACCCCAAACCAGAAAACACAGCTTTGCAGAATCTGGCCATTCTACTCTTCTCCCCATCCTAGAAATAGCCCCAGACCGGTGGCCAAATAGCCTTTTTAAATATGAGGTAAAATACAATCATTGACTAGGTATAGAGAAAGGATACATGCCTGATACACATCTTTCCATATTTTAAGCCACGTACTAGTCCCTGGCTCTGTTCAGACAAAAATTTCTTGGTTTTGTTATAGTTTTCAACTTAACTTGACAACACCTAACATTCGCAACAACAACAAAAAAAAATGGCAATGGGAGTCTTTTCGGGAGCAGGTCATCAAATCTTTTCTATTGTGGAATAGAGAGATGGGTTCAAACTTTCATTCTTTTGGTAGATAAGTAGTCAGAGAAGCACTTGTAGAACAGTAATTAAAGCACCTCAGACTTAGAATGCCTGTACTCTGCAACTGGTCAGGGACAAAGAGAAATATTTAATCAATGAAGTACATATGTTGTCCTGTACTCATGACATGTATGCCTATTTATGTTTTATTGACTATGTAAAAGCTTTTGTCTACGTGGATCATAACAAATTATGGCTATTGAGAAGAATGAGAACTCAGACAAATCTATACCTTGATAGGAGGCTGTGGTACAGAACAGAGCAAGGGAACACAACATGGTTTAAAATTAAAATTAATAAGGGAGTGCGTCAGGATTGTATTCTCTCTCCATACCTATTCAAGAATTATTATCATTCAAGAAGCTGGAATCTATGAAGACAAATGTGGCATAAGGATCAGAGGGAGACTTATCAATAACCTGCTTTATGAGAATTGTGGCATCAGGATTGGTGGAAGATCTATTAACAATCTCCGTTATACAGATGACACAACCTTGCTTGCTGAAACTGAGGAGGACCTCATGCACTTGCTGCGAAGGGTCAAGGACTGCAGCCTTCAGTATGGACTAAGGCTCAATGTCAAGAAGACAAAGATTCTCGCCACTGGACCAATTGGCAGTGTCAGGATGGATGACGAAGAGATTGAGAGTGTTCACAGCTTCACTTTGCTCGGCTCCACAGTCAACACTCTTGGTACCAGCAGTCAGGAAATAAAAAAGTGTATCGTGATGGGGAAGTCTGCCGTTAGGGACCTCTCAGAGGTACTCAGGAGCAACAGTGTCTCTCTGGAGACTAAGGTGCGCCTGATACAGGTCATGGTATTTGCAAGGGAGGACAGAAGGAGAGTGGATGCTTTTGAGCTGTGGTGCTGGAGAAGGGTACTGAATGTACCATGGACTGCCAGGAAAACAAACAGATCCATCTTGGAGAGGATTAAACCAAGCTGCTCTTTGGAGGCAAGGATTCTGGGGCTTCGTCTGACATACTTTGGACATGTTGCCAGGAGGGACGGGTCCTTGGAGAGGGACATCATGCTTGGGTGGGTGGAGGGACAGCGCAGGAGGGGAAGACCCTCTATGAGATGGATTGATTCGGTGACTGGGGTAATCGGGATGGGTGTGTCAGAGGAGGTGCGGTTGGCGCAGGATAGAGCAGGGTTTAGAGCTGTTGTGCATAGGGTCGCTATGAGTCGGAAACGACTCGATGGCACATAACAACAACAACAACATGCAGATGACACAACCTTGCTTGCCAAAGCTGAGAAGGACTTGAAGCACTTATTGCAAAAGATCAAAGAACACAGCCTTTCATGTGGATTGCATCTGAATGTCAAGAAAACAAAGATTCTTACCACTGGATCAAATGACAACATCATGACAGAAGGTGGAAAGATTGAAATTGTCAACAACTTCATCCTACTTGGATATAAAATTAATACCCTTAGTAACAGCAATCAGGAAGTAGGAGTTGTATTTGTTGAGGAAGTCTGCAGTTAGGGCTATCTCCAAATTATTGAAGAATAATGATGCCAGTTTGAGGACTGAGGTGTGTCTGATTCAGACCATGGTCTTTCTGATCGCTTGCTATGCAACTGATAGCTGGATAATGAATAAGGGTGATAGAAAAATTGATGCCTTTGAGTTGGAGAAGAGTAATGAATATCCCACAGACTACCAAAAGAATAAACAAATACATCTTGAAGAGGATGCAGCCAGTCTGCCCTTTGGAGACAATGGTGATTAGGTTTCACCTCACATACTTTGGCCATGTTGTTAGGAACGGATATTCCTTGGAGAGGAACATAATGCTCAGAAAAGTAGAGAGTTGATAGAGAGGAAGATCCTCGACCAAGTGGATTGACATGGTGAGCCACAATGATCTCTAATGTGTCAGAAAGTGTGAGGACGGCACAGGATAGAACAGGGTTCAGATCTGTTGTTGAGAGAATCACTATGTGTGGTACTCTACTTGATGGCACCTAACAAGAACAGTAACAACAGCAAATCATGACATCTACAGTCCTGTATTGAGTGTAGCCAGAACCTATGAATGGTGTGATTATGAGCCTTCTTGTGAGAGTTGAACACTCCCATCGAGGAACTTAAGGACAAAGCCATTTGTTAGGACAGCACAACGAGTTAATATCTTGAATTAATGTAGTTCCATGTCATAGGTCATGAGAACGGTGCAGGATACAGCAGGTTCCTATCTGTTGTTCATAGGATTGCTATAATTTATAGTCTACTGGACAGTGCAACATTTGTTGCTATGTGCTCTGATTCAGAACCAATTCTTGGTCGCCCATCTTTCTCTTATGGAGCAGCTGGTGGATTTGAACTGTGTACCTTTGGTTTCAGCTAGCAGGGTTGTGTCATCTGCATAACACAGATTGTTGATGAATCTTCCACCAATTCTGACACCACACTTCTCCTCATAGAGCCCAACCTCCCGGATAATCTGTTCTGCATACAGGTTGAAAAGGTATGGAGACAGGACACATCCCTGGCATATGCCCTTCCCAATTTTGAATCGTAAGGAGAACCTAAAGCGCTTGCTGCAGAGGGTCAAGGACTGCAGCCTCCAATATGGATTGAGGCTCAATGTCAAGAAGACAAAGATTCTCACCACTGGACCAATTGGTAACATCAGGATGGATGGTGAAGAGATTGAGATTGTTCACAACTTTAGTTTGCTTGGCTCCACAGTCAACACTCTCAGCACCAGAAGCCGGGAAATTAAAAGACATATTGTGATGGGAAAGTCTGCTGTTAGGGACCTCTCCAAAGTATTGAAGAGCAATGGTATCTCTCTGGAGACTAAGGTGCATCTGATACAGGCTATGGTCTTTGCTATCACTTGTTATGCATCAGAGAGTTGGACAATGACCAAGGAGGATAGAAGGAGAATTGATGCCCTTGAGCCGTGGTGCTGGAGAATAGTATTGAGGGTACCATGGACTGCTAAGAAAACAAATAGATTCATCTTGGAAAGGGTTAAACTGGGCGGATCCCTGGAGGCAAGGATTCTGAGGCTCCCTCTAACATACTTTGGGCATATTGTAAGGAGGGACAGGTCCTTGAAGAGGGACCTCATGCTTGGGAGGGTGGAGGGACAACACAGGAGGGGAAGGCACTCCCTGAGGTGGATTGATTCTGGGATAGGTGTGTCAGAGACAGTGCGATTGGCACAGGACAGAGCAGAGTTTAGGGCTGTTGTACATAGGGTCACTATGAGTTGTTTGATGGTACATAACAACAACAACCACCACCACCACCACCTTTGGTTTGGCAGCACACCTTCTTACAGAGAAGTTTCAAACAAAGAAATAGTAATAATGCAATGGAGTTAATAATAATAAAATATCAATAATTGTTTATCAGAGAGAGTCTGAGATGTGCTGAAGATAAGTGAGTTATAATCTCTGATTCTGTTGGAATTACATAGATTTATAAAATTTTGAAAGCAATGTTTCTAGACAACTCTCACACATGTCTTCCTTGAAAGCCTTGAACTCATGCTGAGCTGATTGCTTCTTCTTTTATGCCACTGGTTGCTATATTTATTGTATTTGTAAGTGAATATTTCTTTTTCTATGTCTCTTTCCTCTGCTCTCTCTATTGGTTGTTCCTCGAAGACAATGATTCCATCTTATTTATTTCTGAGTCCTCTGCACCTGCTGCATGGCCCTCACATATTGTTTATCCAGTCAATGACTAACAAGGACATTTCAATATTATTGACAAGTGAATATTGCCAAAATGTTTTAAGTAGCTCAGCTCGAGATTTGCTAATTACTAGCACAATCGTTCTAATATATCCTGTTCTCAATCATTTTATTTATAGAATTTTTAAAAACAATGTTTAGGCTAATGCAGGTTTTTCAGAGTGGTGAGAGAGGAGAATGTTTGCAGGAGGGCAGCAGGAGAGAGGTGCCCACTTCTAGGCATGTGGAATGATTTTCAGATTATCCCAAGCCAGACATAATCAAGAAAGTAAATACACTGAAGTGAAGACAAATACCTATAATGCAACAGAATGCATTTAAAAAAAATCATCTCTTGTTCCTGATTATACACATTGCTGCTCCACTCAGTTGTAAATTGACTTTAATTATTAATACCAATAGCACCACTCACTGAGAAATCACTTTATAATAAAGACCTAACTATTCGGCTCCTAAGCTCCTGGGGCTCTAGCCAAACATTTGTCAGAAAGGCAGTCATGGAGAATTATTATTAATTATCTACCCAATTATTCCTCTTTCGTTTAGGAACAACAACACTACATGTTCCATATCCAATGTGAGGACGAAGAATGCTCTCATGCACACCCCACTGCTTCAGAATTTTTGAACAGCAATATTGTCCTTTGTAGGCACTGAAAACTTTTCAGCAAGTAGCATAGGGTTTTAAGAATCCTTCACAAAGATGGATGCTGTGTTGTTGTTGTTATGTGCCATTGAGTCGCTTGCAACTAATAACGACCTTATGTACAACAGCTCTAAACTCTGTTCTGTCCTGTGCCAATCTCATTGTCTCCGACACACTCATCCTGATTGCCCAGTCACTGAATCAATCCACCTCCCAGAGGGCCTTCCTCTCCTGTGCCTGCCCTTCACCCTCCCAAGCATGATGTCCTTCTCCAAGGACCGGTCTCTCCTTACAACATGACCAAAGTATGTCAGATGGAGCCTCCACTGTTATTGTGAAGGGTAAAGGCCTCTGGGTGCCTCAACCTCCCTAACCCTGAGATAAGAAGAACTGGGTGGTGTCCAGCTAATTCTGCTGACTGCTCTAAAGTGGATAAAATAAAGAGTCCTGCACATATTGAGAGAAAAATGTGGAATGAAGCTCAAAACAGTACAGGTGCCCAGACTTAATGCTTTGAAAGACTATGCCCCTTAGTCTTTCTTTAAACCTGAAAATGAATTTTTCCATGGCTCAACTTTAAGTCAAACAACAGACAGGCCTATGAGGTGAGCAGTAAGGAGATGCTTATTTCTTAGAACACGATTTAAAAGGTGATATTTGCCCAGGGTTAAAGTGCAGAAAGCAGAAAGGGATAGGACATAAGCATAAATGGAAAGAAGAATCAGAAGGAAGAAACAGGAAGACTGGTGTTAGGATGCTGGTACTGGAATTAAGGCCATAAACTAAAATGTACATGAATGGTGAACTGAGACACCAGTTTGCTCTGTACATTTTTCACCCAAATCACAATACAAAAATAAAAAAAATAATTGCTTCAAAACTACAGAGAAATTTGACTTACAAAATATTCTGTGCAGCATTATTCTCTTCTTCTTCAGTCACTCCTTTCTTTCCCCAAGCTTCCCAACTCTTAGGAAACTTTACTTCAGCTTTTCTCATGGTGCCCACCACATTCTAATCAATCTTTATAAGGAAAACTGTTATACACTCTCTCCACTTACTTAATCTCTGGAGACTTGGCTTCTTCTGTATAAGAGCAAATCAGTATTGATGGTTTGGTAGAACTCACTATACTTCAGGAATAGTGTAGAGTCTCTTACAGACAAAAGCCCATTTAATGCTTCCCTTTATAGGGGAGAAGCTCATCCAGGTTTGTCTTGCCCCACACAGCCTAGCAGAAGAACTAGCTTATTATTATTAATTTATTTATTTTAATCCCTTATTTATTTATGAAAATACATTAAGTAATTGGGAAGATTTGCCAAGAGCAACGAACAAAAAAGCAGCAATTAAACTTTATCAAACACAATCAGTGAAAGTCAGAAACTTGGGAAATAAACACTGTGGCAATGGGAAACAGAGGCAACAAATATCTGTTTAGCAAATTGCCAAACAAGTTTATCTATGTGATTTATTTATAATTTTAGTTTAAACACCATATTTTTCTTCCTTAAAAATATTTCCCCCACACTTTCCTTTTTTGACATTATGTTTCATACAATCATGCTGATACATTGTGCTTTATAAAATTAACAACCATTAGACTATGCCTACTATTACCCGGTCTTTTCAGGTCCTCATCAGATCTTTCCCATTTCCTTTACCCCCTCCCTCCACCCACCAAATTGTGCAACCCTGTAATCTTGCGCCTAACCATCCTCACCCTTTTGCTACCACCCTATCGTCCCTTGGTTCTCCATACATGTTTTACTAGTTATTCTTGTATTTTTACAATAATGGTCTAATGCAATATTTGTCCTTATGAGATGGAGTTAATTCACTCAGCATAATGTTTTCCTGTTCTTCCCAAATGCTGTACTATTTTTCAAAATCATTGCTCCTAAGTGCTTTGTAGTATTTCATCGTGTGGATGGATTTCTCAATCCATTTGATTGTGGTTGGACATTTGAGCCATTTCCGTCTTGTTACAATGGTGAATAATGCTGCTATGAGCATTGGTGTACAAATCTCTGCTTATGTCTCAGTTCTAATTTCCTTGGGGTATATTCCCAGTAGTGGAATTACTGGGTCATATGGAGTTTCTATATTCAACTTTTTGAGGAAATGTTAAATGTCTTTCAGAATGGTTGTATCATTTTACAATCCCATTAAAAGTGTATGAAAGATCTCACCTCTCCAGATTCTGTCCAATATTTATTGCTTGCTGCCCTGCTAAACTTTGCCACTATTACTGGGGTGAGATTGAATCACATTGTGGTTTTGATTTGCATCTCTCTTATTGCTAATGATTTGAAGCATTTCTTCATGTGTCTGTTGGTCATCCAAATGACTTCCTCTGTGAAGTCTTTCCATGTCTTTTGCTCATTTAGTAATTGTGTTATGATTCTTTTTCTTGTGGAGGCTCTGTAGGATTCTGTAAACTTTTTATTTGAGACCCTTGTCTGAGATGGTATTGCCAAATGCTTTTCCCCAACTCTGTAGGTTTTCTTTTTACCCTGTTGGAAAAAGTTTTCCATGCACAGAGAGATTTAATCTTTAGGAGGTCCCATTCATCAATTTTATTCTTTCTAGATTGTGCATTTCTGGATGTATTTGTCAATCTGTTTACACCATGGGCTAGGCCTTTGAAGCTTGATCCCAGTTTGTCTCTTATGAACTTTATAGTTTTGATCTTTGCTCCCAGGTCTCTGACCCACCATTGTGTGTGTGTGTGTGTGTGTGTGTGTGTGTGTGTGTGTGTATGTGTGTGTATGGGGTGTGAGATGTAAATCCTGTTTCAGCTTTCTGCAGGTAGCAGTCCAGTTTTGCCAGTTGAAGAAGTTGTCATTTCCTCATTTGATATGTTTTATTTCCTTATCGAATAGCATTTGACCATAGAAAGATGGATACATCTCTGGGTCTGTACTCTGTCCTGTTGTTCTGTGTGCCTGTCATTGTTTCAGTACCATGCTGTTTTAGTTATTACCGTTTTGAAGTCAGGGAGTGCTATGCCTCTCACTTCATTCCTTTTTTTCCCCCCAGAAGTGCTTTGCTTATTCGGGGTCTGTTTCTTCTCCAAATAAATGTGACAATTTCCCTTCCAATCTCCTTAAAGAAGGAATTTGTCACTTCACTGAAGAAGACATTCAGATGGCTAATAAGCACATGAAGAAGTGTTCAAAATCTCTAGCTCTAAGGGAGAAGCAAATTAAAACAACTATGAGGTATCATCTCACCCCAGTAAGAATAGCAAAATTTAACAGAACAGCAAGCAACAAATGCTGGCGAGGTTGTGGAAAGACTGGAACCCTTATTCACTGTTGGTAGGAGTATAAAATGGTGCAACCACTGTGGAAGGTGGTATGGCGCTTTCTCAAAAAGTTGCAAATAGAGATAGCATTTGACCCAGCAATTCCACTACTGGGAATATACCCCAAAGAAACCATAACTGACATCGAAGCAGATATATGCACACCCAGGTTTACTGCGGCTTTGTTCACAATAGCAAGGAGTTGGAAACAACCTAAGTGCCCATTAACAAACGAATGGATAGAGAAGCTGTGGTATATTCACACAATGGAATAC
>NW_006399953.1:653641-698563 GCF_000299155.1 Elephantulus edwardii
AATTAATAATAAATTTAAATAAAATTAAAAAAAGAAAAAAGGAATTTCGTATCTGTATTGAGATTGCATTGAAGATGTATATTGCTTTTGGTAGAATTGGAATTTTCACTAGGTTGAGTCTTCCTGTTAATGAACAGGGAACAATCTTTCATTTCTTTTGGTCTTTTATTGTTTCTCATAGAAATGTTCGATAGTTTTCTTTGCATAGGTCTCTTATGTCTCTAGTTAAGTACATTCCCAAGCATCTCAGTTTGTGGTTGGCTATAGGAAATTGTAATTCTTGGTTTCCTTGTCTGAGTTTGCTTTGTTACTGTAGAGGAATACCACTGACTTTTGGATATTGAACTTTTGTCCTGCCACTCTACTAAATCAGTCCACTAGCTGTAACAGTTTCTTTGCTGAGCGTTTGGAGTTTTCTGTGTACAATATCATATAATAAGCACTGTGTGACAGTTTACCTCTTTGTTGATCTGGATGCCTTACCAAGTACTTCCAATACAATATTGAATAGAAGAGATGATAATGGGCATCCTTGTCTGGTCAGTGTTTGTAAGGAAAATGCTTTTAGTCTTTTTCCATTGAAATGATATTGGTTCTTGGTTTTGCATATCTACTTTTCACTAGGTTCAGGAAATTCACCTTCTATTCCTACTTTGCTGAGTGTTTTAATCAGAAAGGGATGTGGAGGATCTGGTTATTTTCTGACAGATATTGGTCTTTTGATCTTATTCTAAAAAAATGACTATTTCCTGGTTTTGTTATTGTTCGCTTGATTGACCTGTTCATTATTTGGCTGAAAATTGAGCCCCAAGTAAGTTTAGTTCCAGGTTTAAAAAGAGACTAAGAGTCATAATGTTGGTGGCTCCACTGACATTTTAGACCAGTAAGCCGGCTGTTTTAACAGTTTGATTTTTTTTCCACATTTTTTTTCTCCCACCCTGTCCAGGATCTTTTATTTATTTGGTCCCCTATAGAATAGTTAGACCCGAACTCCATTTGCTCTTCCTAGCTCACCACTTAGCCCCACATCAAGTTCTTTTCGTACTTGGAGAAATACACTGGGTTCCTATCAACAGCCCTTTAAAGTAAATATTACTATGATTTCAAATCTATGGTTAAAGAAAATAAGAATTAGGGAATTTCCAAAATGTATTCAAGATCATACATCTAGGGAAGAGAAAGAGACCAGTGTTTTAACTGAGATTTTAATGAGTCCATACTCTTACCTACCACTGTATACCATGATGATGGACCAGGACACAACAAGGCTCTGGTTTGCTTTCATAGTGTCACTGTAAGTCATGGACTCAACGGCACCAAACAAAATACTCTATATCAAGATATTAATTTCAGGGAGGGTATCAACGAGCTCCTTTCATCTTTCAAAGCCTCCTTTTGCCATGGAATAGAAAAATATATTTTAGGAGTATTATGCAACACTGAAAAGCAATGACATATTTGTGAAACATTGTGTAACAGTGGACAAATCTAAAGGACAATATGCTGAGCAGAGTAAGTCAGTTACAAAAGTACAAATACTTTATGAGACCACTGAAAAGCTAAAAGATAGTTTATACATGCAATCATTCCCATATGGATATCAGGGAGAGGAAAAGAGAAAAAGGTGAGTAAAAAAAATACATAGATAATAGACACATATAAAAGATGTTCTTGGGTGCTCTTGAGTCAACTATTGCTCATAGCAGCTCTATGAACAACATATAGGAAACTTGCCCTATCCTGTACATTCTCTTATATGCTTTACCAACGTGATACCTTTTTCCAGGGACTGACCCCACCTGACAATATGTCTAAACTATGTGACACTGAAAAATTTCAGGAAGTACCACATGAACAGGAGTCAATTATAATGAAAGAGAAAGGGGACACTGCATTGAAGGCACTGGCTAAAAAAGAAGGCCCCAACAATCGATGGGATACCAATTGACTTGTTTCCATTAACAGATGCAGCCTTGAATGCACTCACTAATCTATGCTAGAAAATTTGAAAGATGGCTGTCTGGCCAATGTATTGGAAGAGGTTCATGTTTGTTCACATTTCCAAGAAGGATGATCCAACTGAATGTGGATATCAAATTATATCCACAATGATATAGAATAATATCATTGATATAATATGCAAGCAAAATTTACTGAAGATCATTCAAAAACAGCTAGAACAGTACACAGATAGGGAATTGTCAGAAGTTCAAGTGGGATTTAGAAGACGCTGTGGCACCAGGAATGTCATTGCCGATGTCAGATGGATCCTGGTTGAAAGTAAGGAATACCAGAAGAAAGTCTTTTTGTGCTTTATTGACTATGCAAAAACATTTGATGGTGTGGATCATGAGAAGTTGTAGCTGACATTGAGAAGAATGGAACTCCCAGAGCACTTGATTGTGCTTATGTGGAACCTATACCTGGACCAGGAGGCTGTTGTGTGAATGGAGCAGGAGCGCAGTGCATGGTCTAGAATTGGGAGGGAGTGTGTCAGGGTTGTATTCTATTTCCATACCTGATCAATCTATATGCTGCATAAATTATCCAAGAATCTGGACTCTATGAAGAGGAATGTGGCATCGGGATTGGAAGGAAACTCATCAATAACCTGCATTATGCAGATGACACAACCTTACTTGCTGAAAGTGAGGAGGACCTAAAGCACTTGTTGCAGAAGATCAAGGAATGCAGCTTTCAGTATAGGTTGTATTTCAATATAAAGAAAACAAAGATTCTCACCACTGGACCAATAGGCAGTGTTATCATGAATGGAGAAGAGATTGAAACTGTCAACAGCTTCGTCTTGCTTGGATCCACAATTAACACCCTTGATACAAGCAGTCAGGAAATAAGGAGACTCACTGCAATGGGAAAATATGCAGTTAGGGACTTTCTCAAATTATTGAAGAGTAGTAATATCAATTTAAGGACTAAGATGTGTCTGATTCAGGCCATGGTCTTTCCAATTACTAGCTATACATCCAAGACCTAGACAATGAATAAGGATGACAGAAAAAGAATTGACGCCTTTGAGCTGTGGTGTTGGAGAAGAGCACTGAACATCTTATGATGGCCAAGAGAACAAACAGATATGTCTTGGAAAGGGTGCAGCCAGAGTGCTCTTTAGAGACAAGAATGATGAGGACATTTTGGACATTTTGCTAAGAGGTGCTATTCCTTGGAGAAGGATATGATGTTGGGAAGAGTGAATGGTCAGCAAAGGAGAAGACCCTCAACCACGTGGATTGATACGATGACTGCTGCAAATGGGCTCTTGTGTCAGGAAGTGTGAGAATGGTGCAGGACAGGACTGAGTCCAGATCTTTTGTTCCTAGTGTCACTCTGAGTTGTACTCAAATTGACAGCACCTAACAACAGCAACAGCAACAACAACTACAATGTGAGGTGAAGTTTCTCTATGCTTGCCTCTAAGGAGTACCCTGGTTGCTCTTCCTCCATTGCAGGCTTGTTTTTTTCTTCTGGAAGCCCATGGGATATTCAGTATTCTTCTCCAATACCACAAATCAAACACATCAAGTCTGTCATCCTTATTCACCGCCCAACCTTCAGATGCACAGGAAGCAATTGAAAAGTGGGTGAAGAGAAAGAAAATAAAGAATTAATGGATTGTATCAGATATTGTAGGTATTGCAATTAATGTTATGGAACAAAATGTATATATGAACTTCTAGTTGAGAAACAAAAAAATTTTTTTAAGCTTTCAAGTCGAATTGTTGTTGTTGTTGTTATGTGTCATCCAGTTGCCTGGCACTGATAGTGACAGCAGCTCTGAACTCTGTCCTATCCTGAGCAATTCTCGGTAACTCGGACACACCTATGCCATTACCCCAGTTATGGTGTCAATCCATCTCATCCATCCAGGGCCTTCCTTTCTTGCATTCTCCTTCTGCCCTTCCAAACATGATGTCCTTCTCTGAGGACTGGTCCCTCCTGGCCTAAAGTATGTGAATTTGTGAGATGGAACTTCAAAATCCTTGCCTCCAAAGAGCAACTTGGTTTCACCATTTCTAGGACAGATCTGTTTGTTCTCTTGGCAGTCCATAGTATGTTCAATACTCTTCTCCACCACCTCGACTCAAAGGCATTGATTATTCTTCTGTCATCCTTAATCATTGTCCAGTTCTTTTATGCATAGCAAGTAATTGCAAAGACCATGGCTTGAATTAAGTGTAGCTTAGTCTCCAGACTGACATTGTTGTTCTTTAACACTTTGGACTGCCAGATCTTTCTCCCTCAGAGGAGCTGGTGGATTTGAACCACCCACTTGTATAAAAGAAAACAAAAATTCAGTATTAACCATCAGGAACTGAAAATCAAAACCACAATGTTTTCCTCCTACAATCAGAAGTGAGAGAAGCTCTCCACTCTCACCATTTCTAGCCAACATTGTACCAGAAATTTTAGGCAGAGAGATTAGGCAAGAAAAAGAAATGAGAAGCTTCTACATTAGAAATAAAAAGAAATCTATCTCAATTTGCAGATGACTTAAACTTAGCTGCAGAAAATCTTAAAAAAAATCTACCTTTAAAACCAAAAGGAAAACACATTAGAACATGTAAACAAGTTCAGGAAGGTTGCAGGATACAAGATCAATTCACAAAAATCGACTGCATTTCTATACACTTGAAACAATTGAAAATAAAGTTAAGGAAGCAATTCTATTTCTAATAGAATTTAAAAGAATAAACACTTAAGTAACAGCCTTGGTTCCTGAAAATGATAAAACATTGCTTAAATAAATTAAAGACTTAAGTAGATAGAATGGTTCCCTGTGAAGTGTAAATACTTATGCCCTGTGGTTCAAAACCATCCACAGGCTCCTCGGAAGTAAGGTTTGGTGATCTGCTGCTGAAAGGTCACAACTTCAATAACACTATGGAACAGCTCTACTCTGAACACATGGGGTCATCAGGAGTCAAATCAACTCAATGACAACTAACAACGGTAAGGAAATAAATAGAAAAACATCCCGTGTTTTGTGATCAGAAGACTTAATACTGCTAAGATGGCAGTACTTCTCACATGGATTTACAGACTCTATCAGAACCTCAGCGGAAACTTTTGCAGACATTGACAAGCTGACTTTAAAATTTATGTGAAATTGCAG
Source organism: Elephantulus edwardii (assembly GCF_000299155.1). NCBI lineage: Eukaryota > Metazoa > Chordata > Mammalia > Macroscelidea > Macroscelididae > Elephantulus > Elephantulus edwardii. The sequence goes on from NW_006399953.1 coordinate 658,773, forward strand.
GAGACCCAGAATAGCCAAAACAATCTTGAGGAGAAAAAACAACAACCCCCAAACAAAATAGGATTCACACTTCCTGATTTAAAGATTTACTATAGAACAATATCAATCAAGAGACTGGTAGCAGCATGAGGCATCTGAATCAAAGGAAAAGAATTGAAAGTTTAGAAATAAAACCATGAGTTATGGTTTTATTAGAGCCCCTAAAAGGAGCTCTGGTGCCCTAGTGAGAAGAAGCTCTGCTGCAATCCCAAAGGCACGTGGTTTGAATCGACCAGCTGCTCTGGGGGAGAAGAATGGGCAATCTCCTCCTGTGTGATCTACTGCCTCTAAAACCTCACTGGAGAGTCAACTATGGGTTGCTTCTGACTTGATGGTACACAATACAACGACAACAACAGCCAGCTAGCTGATTTTTTATGAGTGTCAACATGATCTAATGGTGCTGGGACACTGCATAGCAAAATTTCCTCTTCCTCTTTTTATTTATTTCATAAAGTTGAGCTCAGATGGTTTGTCCTCTTTAAAGATTTTTCCAAATTGTGGACAGAAGTACAATATCAGAATCTTTTACATAATTACAATATAGCATTGGTTGGTCGTAACTTAAGTGTGGCTTTTAAGTCTGTTTCCCTTTCTAGCTTGTAAGATTTGATAGTATAGACTCTCACATAGTCATTCTTGTCCTTACAGCAATTAACAGGATCTCAACTCATTGCTGTCTAGTTGGAACTGACTTGAAGCAGTCATTCAAGCAGAACAAGGAGCCACTGCATGGTTCAAAGTCAAGAAGTGCATTAGGGATATGTCCTTTCCCCCATAACTTTTCAATACGCAGAACAGATCATTCATGAGGCTTGACTTTATGAGGAGGAATGTGGCATTAAGATTAGAAGAATACTCATCAATAATCTGCATTATGTAGGTGACACAACCTTGTTTGCCAAAACTGAGGAGGACCGAAGCTTTGTTGCAGAAGGTTAAGAACTGCCGTTTTCAATATGGATTGCACCTCAATATCAAGAAAACAAAGATTCTCACCCCCAGGCCAATCAGCAGCATCATGATAGATGAAGAAGAGATTGAGATTATTAACAATTTCATCTTACTTGAATCCACAATCAACACTCTTGGCACCAGCAGTCAGGAAATCAAAATATTAGTTGACCTGGGAATTTCTGCTCTCAGGGACCTTTCCAGAGTGCTGAAGAGCAATAAAACTGTCTAGAAACTAGGGTGTGCCTGATCCAGGCCATGGTCTTCTCAATTACTTGCTATGCATCAGAGTATAATGACTAAGGATGACAGAAGAATTGATGCCTTTGAGTTGTGATACTGGAAAACAGTCTTGGACATACCATGGACTAACAAGAAAACAAACTGGTCTATCCTGGAGAGAGCAAGCCAGGTTGCTTTTTAGAGGCAAGGATTTTGAAGGTCTAGCTCACATACTTTGGACATGTTGCCAGGAGGGACCAGTTCTTGGAGAAGAACGTCATGCTTGGAGGGGTAAAGGGTCAGTGCATGAGAGGAAGACCCCAGACGAGATGGATTGACACAATGACTTGGGGTAATGAGAGTAGATGTGTTGGAGATCGTGAAATTGGCTCGAGATAGAGAAGAGTTAAGAGCTACTGTTCATAGGGTCACAGTGAGTTGCATTAGACTTGACGGCACACAACAAGAACAACACACCTGACTCTACAGTGGATTTTTGGAGGCTATTGGTTGCATAGGAGATTGTCCATCCTTCTTCCTTCCATGAGGCTGGTAGATTCAAACTGGCAGAAATGAGGCCTTTGGGTTAGCAGCCCAAAGCCCTCTGGGCTAAGCCACCAGCATTCCCTAACTAATGTAGTGGAGTTCCATAGATGTTCACTGAATTAGAAGAATTAGACACATATTTTGGGCATATTTTTATTGATATCAAAGTTAACAACTTTCAATTTCAAGGTAGAATTACTTTTCCCCATATTGGTGGCATAGTAGGTTAAGCATTCAGCTATTTATTGAAAGTTTGGCTGTTTGAACCTACCAGTTACTAGAGGGAGAAAGCGGAGGTCATCTCCTCCCATTATTATTTGTTGTTGTTGTTCTTGTGTACTGTTGAGTCAGAACTGACCCATAGCTGACTCTCTCGTGGGTTTTCAGAGGCAGTAAATCACACAGGAGATTATTGCCTACCTTTATCCTGCAGAGCAGTTGGTGGGTTTGAGCTATATACTTTTGTGTTGGCAGTGTAATTCTTTATCACTAAGCCACCAGCACTCCCGTTATTATCTACAGCTTCAGAAATCTGGTGGAGGGTCACCATGCATTGGAATCTACTTGATAGTAGTGGCTTTGGGGTTTATCCACTCTCAATCTTTTATCAATGCCTTTCTTTTATCACTTATTATTCTCCCACTAAATTATGAACTTTAAAAGGAAAGATTTTTAAGTATCTAGGAAATGATATAGAATAAAATAAACTCTGAGGTGCTCATTCTTGTTAAACCTTGACATTTTTGCTTTATTTGTCTAGTTCTTTGTGATAAATAAATAATTTATAGAAGCATTTGAAACCCCTTGGGTACTTCTCCCCAGTGTCAATCCCTCACCTCTCTTTCAAAAACAATCACCCTCCTAAATTTGGTGTTTGTCTTTTATTTGCATATTGTTATGCCATGTAATTCATACACAATTCATGGTATTGTTTTGCATAATTTAAAACTTTATACAAATGCTACAACACTGCACATATCATGCTGCAATTTGGGTTTCGTTTTGGCTCAACATTTTATTTTTAGATTTATTCACGTTGTTCATTCCTGTAATTCTAATTTAAATAAATGAGTTAAAGAATTCATGCATGTATTAATGTGCAATTAGGTGTGATCCAGCTTTGTCTGAGTGGAGACATTATATAATTTGGTCATAATTTGCTTGCCACGATACATGACATTCCATCATCAGCCTTCCTCCTTTTAGCTACTGTACAAGTGCCCATGCCCCAACATAGTCGAGCTAACTCCAAAGAGAATATATTAAGAATCAGGCTTTGAAAACAACTTTAACAAGCTATAGAGATAGAGGAAATTGACAAATTTGAAATTGAACAAGGACAAATGTCAGGCTCTGAATTTGAGCTAAAGAAAGAAAATCCAAAGTCGCAAATACAAAACAAAGGAGACGTGACTCGATCATAGAACATGAACTGAAAACAGCGGACACAGGAAGCTCCAGCAGAGAACCCCCAGGACGGAATCTCTGGAATGAAGAGGTCAGAGATGAAGTATGAGATGCCTGGACAAAGCCTCTGCCTTCCGAGTGTGGATCTAGAGCAGAAGAAAAGAATTCGATTAGTGGAAGGAAAGAACATACTATTTAATATCAACAAAAGAAGTAAAAACCTAGTAGTATCTTGAGAGGTGACTGCAATGTCCAGAAAGGGGTTCTGTGTGGTCTGGAGGGAGATCTGAACCAATCTTGCTCTTCTTCTGGAATTCTTCCCTCAGCACCACTCCCTGCCCCCATTTATCTTCCAAACTGGACATCTGGAGCCTGGGTTCTCCTTTATATTTATTCCTCTCACATGTCTCTGACAGCCTTTAATTCCAGTCAGGTCTACATTCTTAATATCTTGCTGAATCACTCAGCAACCTTTGCTATTTTTAATCAGTCCCTCCTTTATGAAGCATCTTCTGTTGTTTCCTGTACTGCCCTCTTTTTTCTCAAGTTTCCTACAAAGATGATTATGGTATAATCAGATTCTGCAGTCCCAAAGCATTCTGAGGGAACATACTTCAAAAAAAATACAGTATTATGAGCATTGTTGTTAGGTGCCATGGTGTTAGTTCTGATGCATAAGGATCTTCTATTTAGCCGAAGGAAATCCTACCCAATTGTGTATGACCATCACGACCTCCCCTCTGCTTTGGCCTACTGTTCCAGTCACTGGGTCACTCCACCACATTGACAGTCTTCCTCTTTTTTGTGCTGACCTTCCAATTTTCAAAGCATGGTGTCCTTCTCCAGGGACTGGACCCTGCTGTCAACATGGCCAAAGTATGTGAGATAAAATCTCACCATTCTGGATTCTAAAGATCACTCTGACTTCACTTCTTCCAAGACAGATTTGTTTGTTCTTTCGGCTGTCAATGGTATACTTAACATTCTTTGTCAACACCACAATTCAAAGACACTATTTCTTGATAATGATATTGTTGTCCAAATTTCAAGTGCATATGAATCAATTGAAAATGCCAGGATGCATGTCTGTGAGCTCTAGCCTTCCAAGTGCCTTCTTTGCTCATTAGCACTGTAAAGAGGCAGCACATTGACTTATTTATTATACGATGTCCTTTGATTTATTTAAGAGAAGATGGCCAGACTTAGTCTCCCATGTTTTGGACAAGCCAGGGATGTGTCATGTCTCCATGCCTTTTCAAACTATATGCAGAACAGATCATCCAAGAGGCTGGGCTCTATGAGGAGAAATGTGGCAGCAGAATTGGTGGAAGATCTATCAACAATCTGCATTAAGCAGATGACACAACCCTGCTCGCTGAAACTGAGGAGGACCTGAAGTGCTTGCTACAGAGGGTCAAGGACTGCAGCCTTCAATATGGATTGAGGTTTAACGCCAAGAAGACAAAGATTCTCACCACTGGACCAATTGGCAGCATCAGGATGGATGGTGAAGAGATTGAGATTGTTCACAGCTTTAGTCGGCTTGGCTCCATAGTCAACACTCTCGGCACCAGAAGCCGGGAAATTAAAAGACATATTGCAATGGGAAAGTCTGCTGTTAGGGACCTCTCCAAAGTACTGAAGAGCAATGGTATCTCTCTGGAGACTGAGGTGCGTCTGATACAGGCTATGGTCTTTGCTATCACTTGTTATGCATCAGAGAGTTGGACAATGACCAAGGAGGATAGAAGGAGAATTGATGCCCTTGAGGTTTGGTGTTGGAGAAGAGTGTTGAGGGTACCATGGACTGCTAAGAAAACAAACAGATTCAGCCTTGAGAGGATTAAACCGGGCTGCTCCTTGGAGGTAAGGATTCTGAGGCTTTGTCTGACATACTTTGGTCATGTTGTAAGGAGAGACCGGTCCTTGGAGAAGGACATCATGCTTGGGAGGGTAGAGGGCAGGCACAGGAAGGGAAGGCCCTCTGGGAGGTGGATTGATTTGGTGACTGGAGCAATAGGGATGAGTGTGTCGGAGACAATGAGATTGGAACAGGACAGAACAGAGTTTAGAGCTGTTGTACATAGGGTCGTTATAAGTTGCAAGCGACTTGACGGCACATAACAACAAGATTTAGCACAGCTTCTTACCACTGGGCCATCAGAACTCCCTATGTCCTTTTAGTTCTTTTTTCTTTTTTCTTACAAAGCAAACACTTTTATTTTCTATGCAAAGGTGATTCAGAGTGTATATAAAGGTGTGTTGGGGGGGGTGAGCAGCCGAGCAGGGAGCTTCCAGTGCCACTCAGACAGCACTGCACAAGGCAATGCTGCCTCCCTTTCTCAAGTGCACACCAGGGCTTTGGACCTACTCTGAGCTCCCCCACATATGAACTTGGGGTGTTAGAAAAATGGGGAGCAGAAGTAGAAGAAAACTTCCTGTGCTGAAACATACATTTCATTGTTTATTTTGTTTGGAGGGAGGGAGTGGGGACAGGTCCCTGCAAGGCCCCTTCCCCATCCAGAGGGGAGGCGGGTTCAGGATGTCATAATACGTGGAGGGGCACACAGAGGCCTAAGGACAGCTGTGGGGAAGGGTACCCCCACCACAGACCCAGGAGGTGTCGGGATAGCCCCGCAGCCTCCAGGCTGGGACCTGGGAGTCACCCGCTCTAGCTCAAGTGGGAGGGAGAGGGGACCTGCAGGGGCTCAGGGACAGGACAGGACAGCAGTAAGAGTCAGGGGCCAAGGACAGAGGGCCTCCCTGACAGCCGGGCTAGGTTGTACATTCAAGTGTGAGGTGAACCCTTTGGTGGGGGGGCTGCGGGTACCCAGAGGTCTGGCTTGCCCCGGCCCCTGAAGACAGCCAGGCCACCCCCACTGCTGGGTCTGAGTCTGAGGAAAGGGTTGCTGGCTCAGCCTGGCCGGCTTGGGTTGTCGGAGGGTCTGTGGATTGACACTGGTTCTTTTTGTAAAAAAATATTTTTTTTTTCAAAGCAGCATGTCACACCCGTTGTGATCAAGACCTGGTGGCTGGAAAAGAGGCCTGTCAAGGGGGCAGCCTCCCCACTAGACACAGGCGAGAGGAGGGGGCTGAGGGCCGGCCTGGCAGCAGCCCCTTTCTCAATGCGCTCCAGATCTCAACATGCCTCTTACAGATGTCAAACCCGGGTCAGGGTGGGAGGGCAGAGGGGGCCCAGGGCTCCCGCAACATGATCTGGTGTAAAATATGGCAGCGACACACACTCAGGGCCAGGTTGTGGAGTTTGGGGACGGGGGCGGCGGCAACATCGTGTAAAAACGTGTCCGAGTTCCCATAGCAAAGAGGGCTGTGACGGGTCCGCCTTCTCCAGTCCAGGTGGGCCGGCCAGTGCGGGGCGGGCCGGCCGGCACTTCATTTGGTTTCCTGGTGCTGTCAGCCCGTTTCTGACGTGATGCCTGAGGGGCCTAACTTCCATAGTGCATGGTGTTGATGGGGATGGACATGGGCGAGGCCATCGAGATGGCAGGGCCACCCATGGTAAACTGGCTGTTGACTGCGTAGTGGGCACTGGAGCCCCCTTCACTGCTGCATTGGGCACCCAAAGAGCCTTGGACAATCCTCGTGTTCATTATGGAGCCCATCCGGGAGTAGGTGTGATTGAAAATCCCCGTGTTGGCTAAAGGAATCAGATTGTTGTGGCCCACGCTGGAGCCCCCCGCGATAACACTGCTCAGGTCATAGGCAGTTGGCATCCCAGTCACAGCCATCACACTGCTGAGGTTGTAGGTGCTGCCCGTGTTCCACATGTTCTCTGAAGAAGGGGTTTTTCAGGTCCAGGAGGTTACTGGATTTGGAGCCTGTCTGGTCTACCTGGGCCACAATACTGATGTCATAGCTCTGTCTTTTATTGGCAATAAGCAGACATGATTGCTATTTCCATGGGTGTTTGATTGCAGATCAAAGCAAAAGAAAATATGTGAATAAAAGGCCTTAAATGAGACTTGTGTGAGGAGAGAGTTATTACTCAGCAAATCTATTTAATTGGTTACTTTTTCTCAGGCTCTTTTAAGCCCTTCTTCCCCTACCAACCCATATTCTTAAAGACACATCAAAGCATATTTCTCGTTTAAGGGAGTAATCTTTGCTGTCTTAGAAGATTCCATTATACATCCATTACTAATGATGACACCGAACGTCATATGTCAGCTTTACCTTTTCTGAGTTTCATGACACTTTGAACTCCCTAAAGCTGGACTTTCCCACTCACCATTTCTGGTTCTCAAAGTATGATGACAGCATCCATTCAAGTCCAAAAGTCAGACATCTAGGCACTACATATAACACCTCCTTCCCCATATTCACATCTAATCCATCTTTGACCTTGTTACATTTGTGTTGTTAGTATGTGCCATTGAGTTGCATATGACTCATATAGCAACCCTGTGCACAGTGGTTCTGAAACTTTGTCTTATCCTGACTGATTCTCACTGTCTCCAACACATCTGTCCCTATAATCCCAGTCACTGTGTCAATCTATTTTATCTAGGGTCTTCCTCTCCTGCATTGACCCTCTCACTCTTCAAAGCATGATGTCTTTCTCCAAGGACTGGTCCCTCCTGGTAACATGCCCAAAGTATGTGAGATAGAGTTTCAAAATCCTTGCCTCCAAGAGCAATCTGGTTTCACCATCTCTAGGATAAACCTGCTTGTTCTCTTGGTGGTTTATGGTATGTTCAAGAATCTTCTCCAGCACCACGACACATCAATTCTGCTGGCATCCTTGGTCATTGTCCATTTCTCTGAGACATAGCAAGTAATTGTGAAGACCATGACCTGGATTAGGCACACCTTAGTCTCTAGACTGACATCTTTGCACATCAACACTCTGAAGAGATTCCTGACAGACTTTCCTAATCTAATTCATGTTTTGCTTTCCTTGTTGCTGGATCCAAGGGCATTAATTGTGGACCTGAGCAAACTGAAATTGTTGACAATCTCAATCTCTTCTCCATCTTTCATGATGCTGCCAGTTCAGCATCCTTTGTTAACTCTTTTTCTTTTTACCATCTTCGTTGCCAATTGACATAGTAACAATGACTCCTATGCCCTTCTGTTTTCTGCATATCTGCTAGGTCATCTTTCCAATAGGCATATCTGACAACATAGTCTTCCAGTTGTTATCTGCTATCACATTAGCCCCTGACTCGTGATGTCCCTACATACAATAAATAACGTGTTGTCTAGTCCCATACCATCTTCACAGCCACTTTTGTGTTCCACAGGGTTTTCATTGGTTAATTTTCAGAAACAGACAGCCAGGCCTTTCTTTTTCATACATTCCAGACTAGAACTCCTGCTAAAACCTATTCAGTATTATAGCAACATTCTAGCCCCTACTGGCAGATGAGAGGCAGCTGTGCATGAGATGCACTGTCTGGGCAACGAACCAGTCTCCTGCATGGAAGGTGACCATTCTACTGTGGAACACCATGGCCCCCATTCCCTGTGGAGACCCCTTCAAAGGCTTCTATTATTCTTTGGGTGAGGGTCTCCCCTTACCTAGACTTTGGCCCCCATACTTTCCAGTCCCCGTGCACGACCTCCAACCTCAATTTCTTCTCTCTGTTTCTTTTTACATTTCGACCTCTGAATCAAAATTATCTCCATCATCCTTCTAGCTCCTGACACCTCAAGCTAGGTCAAGTTCCTTTAAGATTCACTTTGAAAGAATTTTATTTCCTTCCAAAATCTGTTTATCCCTGTTTACCATTTCACATTCATAGATCTGCTTGATCACGGTCTGTCTCTGAACTAGACTCTGTGTTTCACGTATGCTTGGCTGTATCTGTGTTTGATTTTTCATGTACCTTGCTCAGGAGCTCTCATGGCACAGTGATTAATGCAGTCAGCTGTTAGCATAAAGGTTGGCTGTTTGAACCTACCACCTGCTCCACTGCAGGGAGATGAAGCAGTACCCTATGAGCTGTTTAATGGAGTCCCACAGGGTCACTATGAATTGGAGGTATAGCCAGTACTCAATAAATAATTGTTAAAGAAGGAACAGACTCCTAGGCAAAGGATCCTGCAGGCCTGGCTGCTAAGTCTCATGTCATTTACTCATGTCATTTACTGCGAGTGAACACTATTCAAGGACACTATAGATTGCAAAGGTGGGTCCCATGTTAAGCCAAGAGACGTATCACTCCCCAAAGGTTAGGACTTGGCAAGCCCTGCCATCCTATGTTGGATGCCAGCTGGCTGCCTACGCTTTTGAAAACACGGTCAAAATTAACTCTCAAAGGCAACGTCCAAGGACGCGACTGTGCTGTATGCACCGGCTGTTTGCCTGCCTGCAGCTTTACAGCCTGTTTGCTGATCATGTCCTGAGAGCACCTGGAGGTCCCGTGACCAAAGGGTCTGCCTCAGCCTTCCCAGTGCAAAGTGGAAGGAAGTGGTTGGCCTGATGAGATTTTACTTACTAGGATGGAAAGTGAAATCTGACCTTTATTTATGAAATTTGGTCCTGATATAATTTAACTTTCATCTACTGTCTCACTTGTGTTCCTTCCCATTTTGTCATTTACAAGCTATCAGATAAAAATCTGAATGTGGTTTGGGGCCTGAAGGGAGGGAATGAATACCATTTTTTTTTCTAGTGCTTTTCCAAAGTTCTAGACTAGAACCATTAAAGGCACAAAGAGAAATGTTTTGTCACTTTAGGTACAACAGACACTGTAGGATTCAAAGTGAGGGACATGAATGGTGAAATATTCAACTACTAACCAAAAGGTTGTGGTGTGAACTCAGCCAGAGGTGCCTCATAAGAAAGGGCTGGCAATCTGCTCCCAATGAGTCATCTCCTGGAGAACTGAGCAGTTCTGCTTCACACACATGAGTCACTGTGAGCTGGAGTCAGCTCCATGGTCTTTTTTTGTTATTAAAATTCTTTTCAGACATAAAATTCTTTTAAACCTTAAAAAGAAATCGTGTTGGCCTGAAAAATCCCACAAAACTTATCCTAAATCAACTAATCAGTCCATCATAAGCAGATGTTAAAATATAAGAGAAATGCCATTAGCAAAGTTTTTCTTATTCAGCGCTTTTAAAAAAGTTGTCCAAATAAACTCTAAAGGGGGCTCTGTTAGCATAATGGTAAGAAGGTGTGCTGCCAATCCAAAGGCACACAGTTCCAATCACCAGCTGCTTCATATGAGAAAGATGGGCAATCAACTGTCATGTGATTTACAGCCTCTGAAAACTCACTCTAGGGTCAGCAATTGGGTCAGTTTTGACCCAACAGCACATATCAACAAGGCATAAGTTTCATGTGAGGTTCTTAAAAAAAATAACACGATTGTAAGATACTATGATGTTGTTAGAGATGTTTGCAAAAGCATCAGAATGAAATTTTGTTACCTTGGTGATCTTGGACACACCCATTGCCCTGCTTATGGCATCCTGGCAAATTGTTTCCCTGTAATGAAGATGAAATGAACTTTAAGTGAATGTATTGTTATTGATGTTATGTACCCTCGAGTGAGAGCCAACTTATGGTTGACCCTCCAGCAGATTTACAGAGGCAGTTTAATGACACAGGAAGAAATCACCCATCTTTCTCCCACAGAGCAGCTGGTGGATTTGAACCCTGTGGCTTTGTTTGGCTTGGCAGCTCACTCCTCACCACTGAGCCACCAGAGCTCCCTAAGGAATATATTATGTATAATGAGTCTTAGCAGTGCAATAATTAAGTACTTGGTTATTAACCAAAGTCTAGGAGTTCAATTCTGGGATTCCCATTCTTCTCAGAGTCAGCCACAGTTTGTTGTGATCCACACAGTCAAATGCCTTTGCATAGTCAATGAAGCACAGATATACATTCCTCTGGTATTCTCTGCTTTCTGCCAAGATCCATCTAACATTAGCTATAATATCCCTAGTACCACAGCCTCTTTTAAACCCAGCCTGCTCTTTAGTCAGTTCTCTGTTGATGTGCTGTTCCAGTTGCTTTGCGATATAATCTTCAGCAGAATCTTGCTTGCACGTGATATCATTGATATTGTTTTATAACTTTTTTTTTTATAACTTCTTTGCTCTGTTTGATCACCTTTCTTTGGCATGAGAACAAATATAGATCTCATCCAGTCAGTTGGCCAGGTCAGTCCTCCAGATTTCTTGGCATGACTTGGTGGGCACATCCAGGGCAGAGTCTGTTTGTTAAAATATGTCAGTCAGTATGCTGTCAATTCCCGGGGTCTTATTTTTAATCAATTCTTTCAGAGTGGCTTGAATTTCTTCCTTCATCACCATAGGCTCTTGCTCATATATTGTTTCATAAAATTCTTCTGTGTCCACCAATTCCTTTTGGTACAATGACTCTGTATACTCTTTTCATCTTTTTGTAATGCTTCCTGGATCATTTAATATTCTGCCCATAATATCCTTAAATATTGCAACTCAAGGCTTGAATTTGTTCTTTTTTTCCTTCAGCTTAAAAAATGCTGAGTGAGTTTGGCCCCTTTGATTTTCTGACTCCAGCCCCTTGCACATTTCATTGTAATACTCTACTTTGTCTTCCCGCACTGCACTTTGGAATCTTCTGTGAACTCCTTAATATCTTGATTTCTTCCCTTTGATTTGGCCAGAACACTTGATTGCGCTTTATTGAAACCTATACTTGGACCAGGGGCAGTAATCAGAACAGAACAAGGAAGTACTACATAGATCAAAATTGGGAAGAGTGTACGTCAAGGATGTGTCCTAGCTTCATATCTTTTCAATCTATATGTGGAACAGATTATCCAGGAGGCTGGGCTCTATGAGGAGAAATATGGCATCAGGATTGGAGGTAGACTCATCAACAATCTGCGTTATGCAGATGACACAACCCTGCTTGCTAAAACTGAAGCAGTGGAGGACCTGAAGCATTTGTTGCAGAAGATCAAGGACTGCAGTCTTCAATATGGAATGAAGCTCAACATCAAGAAAACAAAGATTCTTACCATTGAGCCAATTGGAAGCATTATGATAGATGGTGAGGAGATTGAGATTGTTAACAACTTCAGTTTTCTTGGCTCTATGATCAACACTCTTGGCACCAGAAGCCAGGAAATAAAAAGATTAATTGCATTGGGAAAGTCTGCTGACAGAAACCTCTCCAAAGTACTGAAGAGCAATGATGTTTGTCTAGAGACTAAAGTGCACCTGATACAGGCCATGGTCTTTGCAATTACTTGCTATGCATAGGAAAGCTGGACAATGACAAGGGATGATAGAAGAATTAAAGCCTTTGAGCTGTGGTGCTGGAGAAGAGTATTGACTATACCGTGGACTACTAAAAGAACAAACAGATTCATCCTAGATAGGGTGAAGCCAAGCTGTTCCTTAGAGGCAAGGATTCTGAAACTTCTTCTGACAAACTTTGGACATATTGCAAGGTGGGACCAGTCCTTGGAGGAGGACGTCATGCTTGGGAGGGTGGAGGAACAGCACAAGAGAGGAAGACCCTCAATGAGATGGATTGATTCAGTGACTGGGGTAATGGGGGTAGGTGTGTCAGAGATAATAAGATTGGCACTGGACAGTGCAGGGTTTAGGACTGTTGTACTGTTGTACTGGGTCACTATGAGTTGCATTCGACTCAATGGCACATAACAACAACAGGTGTTCAAACTCAACCAGTGATTCTGTGAGAAAAAGACTTGGATCTGCCTATATAGTGATTAGAGCCTAGAAACCCTGGTGAGACAATTCTACTCTTGCTATGCGGGGTCACTTGGAGCTAAAGTGGACTCGACAACACCTACATGCAACAATATTGTATACATAGGAAGAAGGAAAAAACAATAGAGACAAGGAGCTGCAGACTGTAACTGAACTAGTAGATCTGGGGCAGCAAAGAAAGGCAAAGACTTTTCTTTGTTCTGGAGCAAATCATATACAATCCAATCATGTCTGATTTTACATAAAATTGTCATGTTCCAGAAGTGTGTCAATAACATTTACACACAGTAAAAGAATTTGAAGTGTCAAGGGTGAGCACCTACCTTGAAATGTCACCTTCACGTAATGCTGGGCTTCTCCAGTGAACTCTGGTACACCTTTGGCAGTGATGATTGCAAAAGATGAGGGGTGGTGGCAAGAGGAAAGGATGATAGCTACATCTGAGCTTTGTTTTTAACATTTAGACACATGGTATTGCCACTCAGGCAAAGGGGAAGTTCTGGGAGAGTGCTGGGTTCTGCCTGGGTAGGGACGAGACCCGCAGTCTGGGACAGATTCTTCACTGCTTTGTCACTGGGTGGAAACCAGGAATGGATCGTCTCCACAGGGAGCAGACACTGCTCCACTGCTCTACACTGGCTCCAGTGCAAAGGCAAAAATCCAAAGCCCCAGAGACGAGCCTACTCAGAGTATAGGAAACAAGAGGTCACCTCTTCCTCAAGCCCCACTGCTAACTCATGGCCAGTGCCCAGCTGGAACTGGCAGCCTCAGCAGCTCAAAAGCCCTCCAGCCAAAAGCCAAGTAACTGGCATCTTGGAGATGGTTTTAATCACAGGAGAGGCTTGGATCCTTCTTGTAAGAATCAAACCTCAGCTTATGCTAAAGTGCAGCTACCTCTGCCCCTCCTCCTTCTGACTGAGTGCATTGCCCCCCTTCCTTCCCCCTCCTTCTGCCCGAGTAACTACCTTATCTTATATAGAGGCAAACTTTTCTTCTTTGTAAAGGCATAAAAAAAATTCCCTGCATTCCTGTACCTAAAGCTAACTACTCACCAATCAGACCCCAACAAGTCTCCAAGCTACCCGCCCTGTGCAATGGTCAACAAATCAAATGCAAGCCATTATACCAGCTGCTCTAAATAGCCAACCATAGCTCAATTAGTTAGACAAAGAAGTAAAAAAGGTATAAAAGGAAAAGCTGGCTTTGTCTTGGGGCTCTCACATGGATGCTGCTGTGTCAGTCCATGAGGGCCTGAGTTAGAACTTGGAATAAACTTTGTTAATTTGGCTAATTGGCTCGGTGACCTTTTCTGGGGACTCGTTCCATTACACTTCCCAAACTGGCACTCCGCTGCAGGGACCGTCAGAGGCCCAGCGGAGGCTCTGTGTCACAGGGGCTGCCAGTGTAAGCTGTTCCTTTTAAATCCAGGGACCTCTCAACTGGGCCGATACTAAGACCACGGGACTCACAGGATGTCAAATCACACAGGCTTCTGTTATCTCATTATCACCCCTGATTCTTATTAGCGCCAACAACAGCTAAAGAACAAACAGATTCTCAACTGGGAATCTGTTCGCCAACAACAGCTAAGGTCTAACCTCTTGTAGTTGTTAGTTACTGTGGAGTTGGCCTCTGACTTGGGACAACCTCTGTACAACAGAACAAGTCACTGCCAGTTCTTGTTAAGTTCCCCACACTTGGTGTAGATCAGACCATTGTGATTCACAGGCTCTTTAATGGCTGAGATTTGCAAGATTACCAAGACTTTCTTCTTAGTGTTTTAATGAAATATTGTCCTAGCCACCCTATGTATAATAGCTCTGAGCTCTGCCCTATCCTGAGCCAGTTTCACTGTCTCCAACATATCTATCCCCATTATTCCAGTCACTGAGTCAATCCATCTCATCCAGGGTCTTCCTCTTCTGCTCTGTCCCTTCAACGTTCTAAGCATGATGTCCTTCTCTAAGGACTGGTCTCTCCTGGCAACAAGCCCAAAGTATGTGAGATGGAGCCTCAAAATCTGTGCCTCCGGGGATTCCAAGATGGTGGCAGCGGAAACAATGTGGCGAGCTGCGGGAGCAATGGAACCACATGGAGGAGGGCCACCATGGTCTTCTACAGACCTCTGTTTATTGATAATTGAACAGTGAAACAGTTGATGACTGGTCTTTGGTGTGGATCAAGGCTCAACATCAGGAAATCACGGATTCCTAGGGAGGAATGGGTGAGTCCTGCGGCTCCCAGCCCCCTGCTGCTGAGCCTGCACCACCACCGCAGCTCCTTGAGGCTCCCACCAGACCCCAGGGATCCCCTCACCCGAGATGGACAGTAGCTCCCACCCCCCCCACCCGCCACCTCCCCCCACCCCCCCCCCCCTCCCCCCGCCCCAGGCTGGTGCAGTGGAACCACCACACCACAGCAGAGTGGAATGGTCCTGGGGAGAATTCTCGGAGCCAAGATGGTGGTGGTGGCAGGTTGAGGTCTCCCTGGGCAGGCCAGAGAGGAAGATTACCAATACAATGGATTGATGAGAGTCTCTGTGAGCTATTTAGGACTGGAAGACATTTAAATGTGGCAGCATGTCTGAGACGGCAGATGTCCTCAATGCACCGCATCTTTTGGTCTGTTGTCTGCCTTTGCCAAGAACTGTTTAGACCTGGGGGTGGGGGGTGTCTGTTCATCACTCTCAGGTCCCCTTCTCCACTTATAAAGGGGGAGGGCAGTGAAACCTGCTTCAAGTTACAGTATGACCACTTATTGGGAGGGGTAGTGCCAGAATTGGGGACGCTGTCCCTGGTCACATGGTCTTCAGTGAGGCATGGGGTCCGGACTTGGGGGGTGGGGACTTTGGGGGGGGTGTCAATCCGGCCCTCAAGGTGGGTGGTTCGTTCGGCCCTGGTGGCAGGGTGAACAGTGCATTCGACCCCCAGCAGCCGGTAGAGCCAGCCCTTGGGGTGAGCTCCTCAGCCCTTGGATTGTACCATCCGACCTCTGGGTAGAAAAAACTGCCTAGGGTATGTTGTTGTTGTTGTTGTTATGAGCCGTCGAGTCGCTTGCGACTCATAGTGACCCTAGGTATACAGAGAATTTTATCAAGGCTACTTTCCTCCACCCTCTCCCCCAGTACACCCATAAGTAACACCCCCGAAGCCCTTCTATTTGTGACTCACAAGTTTGTTCTCACTAGATTTGCTCCCTTTTCTATAGGTAACCTTAACACTGAGTTTTACTCCAGACCTGACCCTGAACCCAGTTCCAGAGACAAAAAGAAAATACAACTGCCAGTTAAGGAAGCAAAGGAGGATGGAGCCTCAGGGTTCAGTCAGCCATCTCCAGTGGACCCACCTGGGAAAAGACTTTGCAGTCCAGAGGGGAGCAAATGTCAGGAAAACATCTTCTAACAGAACAAGAAGGCAAGCAGCTTCAACCCAAGACCACCAGTAAGGTGATAAAAGTGTGCTCCCTTTCCCCCTTCACATCAATGCCCCTGTTCAGCATGAAGAAGCCAGAGAGTCTGCACCCAGTTCCCAAATGAGAAACCCACAAGTGGAAAAGACAGTTTGTTTAATCACCATTGGACTATGCTTACCATTGACCTGAATCATCTGGGCCCCTCTGGATCCTTTTCATTTCCTTCACCTGCTCCCCCAACAAACAAATTGTGCAGCCTTGCAACTACATCCCTGCAAATTTCATCCATGCACATCCTCACCCTTCTGTTCCCAACCCTCACTTCCATGTATTCCCAGCACATATTTCCCAATTAAAAAAAAAAAAATCTGTGCCTCCAAGGAACAAGCTAGTTTCACTCTCTCCAGGACAGACCGGTTTGTTCTTTTGGCAGTCCATGGTATGTTCAATACTCTTCTCCAGCACCACAACCCAAAGGCACTAGAAATAATGTTAGCATAATTTTTTATTCTTCTCTGGTGGCATAGTGGCAAGACGTTCCACTGCAATCCCAAAGACACATGATTCGAGGCTACCAGCTGCTTTGCAGGAGAAGGATGGGCAATCTCCTCCCATGTGAATAACTGACACTGAAAACCTGCTGGGAGTTCATCTACGGGTTGGTTCCGACTCTACAGTACACAACAATAACAACATATATACTTTTCATTATAAACACAATTAACAGTAATGTTTGCAATGACATATTAATGCAATTATGACATTCTAGAGAGAGTAATAGAAGTTTTTCCATCATTAAACACAAGTTTAAGGAGATATATCTTCTATCAAAAATATGGGGCAAACTACAAAACCAGACAAAATCTTACTTTACTGAACTATAATAACACATGGCCTGGCCCACTGTGGTCTGGTATAATGCTGCTGAGTAAATGAATGGCACAAATGAGGAAACTGAGGCTCAGAGCATTTAGGGGGCATGTTAGCCCCATTAGAATGTGCATACAAGGCCAAATAGCCCCAGGTATATTCTCCAGGGTTGGTCTTTCCATTAGTTACCTCTGGGCACAGAGTAAGAACTTTGCCTGTGTGTGGTTGACAAGGAAAACAGAGTGCATTTAAATTCATTTTTTTCAGGTTGACCTTTGTCATATGGATGAAATGACGATTTAAAGTTCTGGAATATTAAAAAAAAAGGAAGAAAAAGAATTTAAGTGTAAACTTCTAAAATTACTGTGATTTGGTGAATGATGTTGTTGTTGTTAGGTGTTGTATTATGATTGAGAAAGAAAAAACCAAAATGGATATCATATAAAATGGTGAAAGTTGCATTAGAGGGTCAAGAAGCCAAAGCAAAAGGCAGAGATGCTGAATAAACAAGAAGTGGTATGTCCGCATTATGGAATATTACTCAACTGTAAAAAGGGATGCCTGCTAATACATATTTTACCATAGATAAACCTTGAAAACATACTGGAAAAAAGAAACAAGACACATGAGGCCATATAGACTATGATTCTATTTCTATGTGATACCTCACTCATTCACTGCCGTCAATTTAGTTCCAATTGATAGAAACCTTTCATCTGGTTTTCGAGGCTGTAAATCCAAACAGGAGAAGTCTGCGCCCACCCTTCTCCCTCAGAGCTGCTGTACATTTGAACTACAGAGGTTCATAGCCTTTTGGTTATCAAAGCAACAATGGACAATGTTACCAGAGTTCCATCTCATCCCCCCCAAACCAAAAAAATGTACAGTGTAGGGGGGGAAAAAAGATCTTTTAAGGCAAGTCTGTAGAGACAGAAAGCATATTGGTTAGAGATCTGAGGAGGGGGAGGAATGAGTTGTGACTGCTTAACTGGTACTCAGTCTCAGTTAGGGGTGACAAAAAAATTTCTAGAACTACATAGTATTGATTGTTGTATAACATTGTGGTGTATTGATGACATTTAATTGTATACTTTAAAATTAGTTGCTGTCAATTTGATACCAACTCATGTCAGTCCCAGGAGAGCTACCAAGGTTTACTCTTTGCCCGCTTATAAATTACTCACCACTGTGCGATCAATTAATTTCTCTTTAAACTACTTGTGATGCTAGTTTGTTAGTTAGGAAGTCCTAAACAATACAGCTTCTTCTCATGTTCTGATAAAGACCAAACTTCTTCCCTTGCAAAAAAAGGCCTGTCATGTGTGACTGCAGCTGTTCTAGCTCAACTTTGCTCGTAGACCTATAATTGCTCCAGGGAGCTCAGGTGGCTTGGTGGTAAGAAATTGTGTTGCCAATGCAAAGGTTTGCTGTTCTAATCTACCAGTTGTGATTTACAGCCTCTGAAAAATGTCAGCTGATTCAACAGCTAAGAGAGAGTGAGAGAGCGCTTCTTTCTCCAATGAAAAGGATGAGTTGCTTTTCTGAGCATTGGTCATCCTTTTTTGGGCCTATGCCCTTTCACCCCTTGTTTTCTCCATTTAAGACATTCTTCTAACTACACCTTTGTTGCTAATATTCAATTCATCATTTAAGACTCAAATTGTCCCTGATTCATCCCATATCGTACCATTCTTGTTCTTTGGAAATGAAATTTTTGTTAAGATGTTTTATAACTAAGCTCCCCTACCATACTTTGCCTTGAGAGCAGAGATTTCTGTCTTAGTGTCTGAGCCCCCAGGACTTAGTAGATACTTGTCTGTGTTAACTCATCAACTGATATAACAACATAACACCTTGGGACCCCTCAAGACAAACAGTTAAGAAAAGATCCTTGCTATGCCCTTGAGATGGCTTACTCCAGGGCCACCTTCACTTTAGGTTATCTTTAACTCTCGGTTCCACCAAAATCCTCATCTTTGGTAGCATGGTGATGCAATGCATAAGGTACTTGGCTGCTAACCAAAACAGTTTGCATTTGACTCCCACCAATGGCTCTCCATGGAAGTAAATAACCCTGGCAATCTGTAAATATTACAGCCTAGGCAATCCAATGGGACAGTTTTATTCTGTCTTATGAAATAAAAACCAAATTTACTGACATCAAGTCAATTCTGACTCCTAGCAACCCTGTCAGACAGAGTAAAGCTGCCTTCCAGGGCCCCAAGGCTGTAAGGATTTACAGCCTTACGGGAAGAAACTGCCCATCTTTGTCCAAAGAGCAACTGGAAAATTAAACCCACTAGCCTTTCGGTTGGCACAGCACACATTTGCCTGCATACTAGAGCTCCCTAAAGGGTCATTAGGATTTGGAATAGCCTGGACAGGACATCACAAAAGCCTAAGTGTGAGTCAAGATCTTTTCCTTACTCTCTTCCAGATCTTAAGGTAAGGCCTTGGGATAAAAGAAGAGAACAATCCAAAAGGCTAGAGGTTGATGGAAATGGCTTGCATCTCCTGCACCTGCCCACCATGTGGACTCCCTTCATGTCTGTCCCTGTCCACTTCAGATGGCAAGAGTCACTTCCCTCCCTGTCTCCAGCACCAGGAAGGACATTCAGATTTCCCCAGACTCTCACCACCTGGGTTCAGGACAGTCACACCCAGGAAAAGGAAAATATCTTAAAAGTTATCTTCAATTTTCCATTTCTGGTTCTAGGACTCACTGTTTCCTGGGATTGATCCTTGGCATATCTATTCCTTCAAAGCGACCCACCCCATGAACACAGGCATGTAGCCAGATTTTATCCCAAGATACAAATGGAACAGATATGTACAACTTAATCCAATACTTGTCTAAGAAATACTTATTCATGGAGGTGGTACACAGTAAATATATGGAGAATTGAATGAGCCCAAACATAACCTTCAACATTTGGGGTTATGACAACTGTGCCTCTGTGTAAATATTGCAGGTCTTTGATTTTTGTATAAATCAACTGACTTTCCTTGATCAAGTTGTGCTAGTGGTTGTGGATGGCCTACTTAACTTAAACCATTCTTGAGTTTTCTCTGTCCCTCCCAGACTCTGGGGTTAGACTCCAGTTCCAAGATCTTTCCCATTTCCCAGCCATCCAACATGAAAACATATTTCCCAAGTCACTAGGTCATGGGTTCACAGTTTTCCACTCTCTACATCAGCCCTTCTGGGACTAGTGTCTCTGTAGCTTTTGTTTCTCACTTGAGGCTTTTTTCATAAAACCATCCATACCAGTGAGATTCAAAATCCAAAACCCCATTGCCATTGAGTTAGTTTCAATTCATGGCAGCACACCATTGACTCTAAATCTTTATGGAGGATTGAAATTGCTAATGGGTGGTATTAAGCCTATGAGCATGTTCGTTTGACCAACTTAATATTTTAAAAAATTATGAGTGGATCATCAGACATTGTATTTATTGTAATTAATGTTATGGAACAAAATATGCATGAATAAGCAATTAAAAAAACAAACAAAAAACCCCAAACTCCCAAAATACTTTGTAAACTTTAATGCAAATCACAGTAAAAAAAAAAAAAGATAGATAATTGACCTAGTGGCAAGAAGCTGTGCTGCAATACCAAAGGCATGTGGTTCGCAGCACCAGCTGATCCATGAAACAAGGATAGGAATCTCCTCCTGTGTGATTAGCTGCCTCTGAAGATCTGCTGGATGGTCAGTTATGGGTCAGTTCTGACTCTATGGTACACAACAACAACAACATATATGAGATTGTTTACAGCTTTAGTTTGCTTGGCTCCACAGTCAACACTCTTGGCACGAGTAGCCAGGAAATTAAAAGACATATTGTTTTGTGAAAGTCTGCTGTTAAGGCATCTCCAAAGTACTGAAGAGCAAGGGTGTCACTCTGGAGACTAAGGTGTACCTGATGCAGGCCATGGTCTTTGCAATCACTTGCTATGCATCAGAGAGCTGGACAATGACTAGGGAGGATAGAAGGAGAACTGATGACTTTGAGCTGTGGTGTTGGAGAAGTGTATTGAATATACCATGAACTGCTAAGAAAACAAACAGGTTCATCCTGGAGAGGGCTAAATCAGGCTGCTCCTTAGAGGCAGGATTCTGAGGCTTTTTCTGACATACTTTAGACATGTTGCAAGAAGGGACCAGTCCTTGGAGAGGGACATCATGCTTGGGTGTGTGGAGGGAGAGCGCAGCAGGAGAAGACCCTTTTTGAGGTGGATTGAGTCAGTGACGGATAATTGAGGTGAGTATGTTGGAAACTGAGTTTGGCATAGGACAGAGCAGATTTAATGCTGTTGTACATAGGATCGCTATGAGTCACAAGTGACTCGATGGCACGTAACAACAACAACCAATAACAAATTACACATCTGGACAAGCTATGCATCAGAGAGCTAGACAATAACTAAGGATGATAGAAGAAGAATCAATGCCTTCGAGCTGTGGTGCTGGAGAAGAGTATTGAAGATACCAGGGACTGCTAAAAGAACAGGGCAGTCCTAGGAAGGGTGAAACCAGGATGCTTTTTGAAGGCAAGGATTTTGAAGCTGTGTCTGACATACTTTTGGAATGTTGCAAGGAAGGACCAGTCCTTGGAGAAGGACATTATGCTTGGGAGGGTAAAGAGATAGCACAAGAGAGGAAGACCCAGGATGAGATGGATTGACTCAGTGATTGGGATAATGGGTGTAGGTGTGTCAGAGACAATGAAGTTGGGTCAGGATAGAGTAGGGTTTAGGGCTATTTTACATAGGGTCACTATGAGTCACAAGTGACTCAACAGCACATAACAATATGAACACTTAATAACCATGAGCATGAGAGAGCATGAGACCACTAGTGCCACAGTGGGATGAGCACTGGAGTGTGAACTAATAGATCAGTGGTTCAAATCTCCCCACTGCTCCAAGGAAGAAAGGTGAGGCAATTTTTCTTTAATTGTTTTGGGTAGAAGAACAATCTAGAAGTCTGTGGCTTGCATGACCATACACATTGACGCTATATGTAACCATTCTCCTGGTGTCTTCTCTTCTTTATTCTGGGGAAACTCCATCTACTCTGGAGAGCAAATTCTATTTCCCTTAGTGCTTTGTCCCAAATACTCAGGCTATTTCAAGAAATCCTTTTTCCCTTTAACCTCGTAAAAACCCTCTTGGGTCTTCAAAAGATACAAAACTCATGTCTTTGGAAGACAAAAGACTAAGAATAGTGGGCTTGCTGAGTAATCCTGTTTCCTGCTTATACACATATCTTCCCTGGGAGTGGGTAGGGGTTGGGAGCAAAAATTAAGAGGCATTGCCTGTTTGATTGTGAGAGCCATGGGTAAGTCTGCTGCTGTTAGGGACCTCTACAAAGTACTGAAGAGCAATGGTGTCTCTCTGGAGACTAAGGTGTGTCTGATACAGGCCATGGTCTTTGCTATCACTTGTTATGCATCAGAGAGTTGGACAATGACAAAGGAGGATAGAAGGAGAATTGATGACTTTGAGCTATGGTGCTCGAGAAGAGTATTGAGGGTACCAGAGACTGCTAGGAAAACAACAGATTCATCCTGGAAAGGGTCAAACCGGGTGGCTCCTTGGAGGCAAGGATTCTGAGGCTCTGTCTAACATACTTTGGACACGTAAGGAGAGACTGGTCCTTGGAGGGGGACATCATGCTTGGTAGGGTGGAGGGACAGCGCAGGAGGGGAAGGCCCTCTATGAGGTAGATTGAGTCAGTGATTGGGGTAATCAGTATGAGTGTGTCAGAGATAGTGCGATTGGCACAGGACAGAGCAGAGTTTAGGGCTGTTGTACATAGGGTTGCTATGAGTCGCAAGCGACTCAATGACACATAACAACAACATGGGAAAAGGAAAAGAGCCCTGGAGGCACAGTGCTTAAGCACTTGACTGCTAACCGGAAAGGCTGTCCATTCAGACCCTCTAGCCCTTTCCATCAGGAGCTCTGGTGGCCTAGTGGTGAGGAGCTGCACTGACAGCCTAAAGGTCGTTGTTGTTGTTGCTATGTGCCGTCGAGTCGCTTGCGACTCATAGCGACCCTATGTACAACGGCCTTAAACTCTGCTCTGTCCTGTGCCAATCGTGGTGTCTCTGACACACCCATCCAAGTTACCCCAGTCACTGAATCAATCCACCTCATAGAGGGCCTTCCCCTCCTGCGCTGTCCCTCCACCCTCCCAAGCATGATGTCCCTCTCCAAGGACCTGTCTCTCCTTACAACATGTCCAAAGTATGTTAGACGGAGCCTCAGAATCCTTGCCTCCAAGCAGCCACCTGGTTTAACCCTCTCCAGGGTGAATCTGTTTGTTTTCCTAGCAGTCTATGGTACCCTCAATACTCTTCTCGAGCACCACAGCTCAAAGGCATCAATTCTCCTTCTATCCTCCTTGGTCATTGTCCAACTCTATGATGCATAAGAAGTGATAGCAATGACCATGGCCTGTATCAGATGCACCTTAGTCTCCAGAGAGACACCATTGCTCTTCAGTACTTTGGAGAGGTCCCTAACAGCAGACTTTCTCATGGCAATACGTCTTTTCATTTCCTGGCTACTCATGCCAAGAGTGTTGACTGTGGAGCCAAGCAAACCAAAGCTGTGAACAATCTCAATCTCTTCACCATCCATCCTGATGCTGCCAATTGGCCCAGTGAGAATCTTTTTTTGTCTTCTTGACATTGAGCCTCAATCCATATTGAAGGCTGCAGTCCTTGACCCTCTGCAACAAGGGCTTCAGGTCCTCCTCAGTTTCAGCAAGCAGGGTTGTGTCATCTGCATAACACAGACTGTTGATAGATCTTCCACCAATGTTGACCCCACACTTCTCCTCATAGAGCCAAGCCTCCCTGGATAGTCTGTTCTGCATGCAGGTTGAAAAGGTATGGAGGTTGGACACATCCCTGGCGTATGCCCTTCCCAGTTTTGAACCATGCAGTGTTCCCTTGCTCTGTTCTGACGACTGCCTCCTGGTCCAAGTATAGGTTTCTCATTAGAACAATCAAGTGTTCTGGGATTCCCATTCTTCTCAGAGTCAGCCAGTTCGTTATGATCCACACAGTCAAACGCCTTAGTCAATGAAACACAGATATACATTCCTCTGGTATTCCCTGCTTTCAGCCCACCATTTACTACCTCTGAAAACACGCTGGAGTGTCAGCAGCTGTGAGTGGGTTTGACTTGTCCCTCCCCAGCAGCAGCCCTTTCATGGGCAACAGATATGGCAGCCTGCTTTTGGAAAGATTCTATTTTGAGAACTCCATGTGGCAGTTCCACTCTTGTCCGAAGTGAAGTCACTTGGAGGAGGGATCAACTCCAACAGCAGTGGATTTGTTTGCATTGTTGTGAAGGGAAGTGAGAGGGTAGAAAGAAGAAAAAGAAAAGTCCCTAATTTACATTGTAAACAATTTCACTAACTACATAATATAAATAAACCAGAGGAGAAATGAAACAATGGACATTTTTAGAACAAAGAAACAGATAAGAAATTGGTGTAAGGAAATACAATGGAGGCTCTGTGGAGTGCTATAAAAGTTTCTGTTTTCCATTGAGTTGGGATCAACTCATAGCAGACCCTCCAGCACAGGGGGAGATTGTCTACCTTTCTCCTGAGGAGCAGCTAGTGGATTCGAACCCAGAGCCTCCCTGAAATCATACAATGCTGGGAGCTGTACTTGTTGTCATCACTCTGAGGCCCCCATCCTCACCAGTGGGTAACTTGATGCCACTAAATCTCTTACTCTAGCCAGCACAATCCACGGCAATCTTTAGCATCTGGAATCAGGGCATGAGTGCCCATTTTCTGAATAAGTGATCACACTACATTTGAAATTACTTTTCTCAAAGTCTCTTTCCCAAAGGGTAATGTCATTGGCCATGTAAAGGAAGCAGGTCCCTTTCATCTTTCAACTATAAAGGAAGTAAGCTGCATCTAGGAGAGACGATGTGGCAGGAAGGAGTCCCTGAGACCAAGTTCTCTTGTGCAAGGTGGGCTGGATAGAATGACTCAGAGCCTCGTCTGCTTTCCCTACGGGAGAAGAGAAGTACGAGAAATAAGCTCATTGTTTCGGTCTGCAGAAATCAATCTCTTGCTGACTGAGAGAACCAACCCTTTTCCATCCCATAATCTTACTTGGTACTGAAGTAAATGCCAAATTTAATTAGACAGTGCCAGTCCTAAGAGATTTTATTGTTTAATGAGAAGGCAAGACACAGCCTCCATGTTAGTTGACTCCGTGTATTTTCAATAAGTCCTGGCAAAATAAATGGAATTCACAGGTGCGAGAGAGCTCTGGGGCCAGGGAAAATTTCATGGAGAAGTGAAACTTAAGCTGAACTTTGAGGAAGGGTTAAAATTTGGAATACAGAAGGGTAAAATCCTATTGGTGGAGGTACTGGAGAACAAAGTATAATACAGTCAGGGAAGAGTGAGCAGAAAAACTTGGCTGAAACAGATTACGGAAGTGGGGGTGAGAAGATTGGAAAGGAAGGTGGCATGGAAACTCCATGATCACTGCAGTTGTATAATTCTTTGCCCACTTTCCTCAGCCCCCAAATGCACAGAATAAAGCCTTGTGCTATCTTGAAGCTAGAGCATAAGTTCACAAGACATTGCTTGCTTTCGTCACCAAATACGACTTTAGGGATCCCGATACCACTCTTACTTTTGATAATTAGAAGAAGTCCCTGAAACCTGTTATCTTCATGGTTATAGGGTTGCTTTTTTTTTTTAAATTTTAACATTGTAATTGAGTGAAAGCCTACAGCAAATCCATTTTCCATTCAGTAATTCATATTCGACATGACATTATTTGCATTTCCCACAATGTAATATCTTGCATCTCACTTCCTTCTCGTGTTTTCTATTTCCATTCCTCCTTTTTCCCTAACCTGACCTGCCTTCTGAACTTTGTCCTTGAGCAAATCCTGTCCTTTCCATCCTGAATGGTTGATTATTCAAAGGGCACAGTATTTTTCAAGAATGGGAAGAAAACAATTGTAGATCCAGAATTTTTACCCAGCAAAATATAGATGTTAAGACTGAAGGTGAAATAAAGAGTTTGTTAGATGGAAAGAACCAAAGAGAATTTATTACTATCTGCAGAAGGTGCAAGGATGGAGCCGTTTTGGTCATATCTTCATTTTGTTGGTATTTAAGAAAATGAGCCATTACTGTAGTCTCAAACATTGTCCATTGCAAGCAGGAATTTCATAAAAGAGATGCCAAATGGATGAGTCAAGTGAGATACACAACACTGCTGAACCAAATCCTTCTTTTCATATTTGAGTTTATTCACATCTATTTCCAGAATGCCGTGAGTACCAGATTAACTGTCAAATGTTTAATAGCTAATTCTCTAGTTCTTAAACTGGGTGCCACAGCAGACTCACAGGGAACTGAGAGATTTGTTAAAATTTCGAGACAAAACACAGCAATGTGTGACATCAGTGGCACACTGCCAAGTCACATGGCCATTTCTATCTGGAAGAGAGTTGGGAAAACATGGTCTTCAGCTGAGCAATCATGTATTCAGGCAGAAGATTTAAATTTGGAAGACTGTAGGGTGAAGAGAAAATATTTTTGTGTTTCTTCACAGTTAAGACTTTCTGAGAAATTTCTATGGAAATGTGGGATCCTAGACTAAAAATAAGCTGTAAAAGGTAATTTCCAACTGTATGTTGTTGTTAGGTGTTATTGAGTTGAGTACAACTCATAGCATCGTATGAAAAACTGATCTGAACCCTGTTCTACCTTGTGCCATCCTTATCACCTGTGGTTCACTTGATCCCATTGTGGCAGTCACTGTGTCAATCTATCTGCTTGAGGACATTACTGTCTTTTGCTGATTCTCCACCTTTCTGAGCATGATATCCTTCTCCAAGGAATAAATAGCCTCTCCTAACAACATGCTCAAAGTATGTGAGATGAATCTTCATCATCTTTGCCTCCAAGGAACACTCTGGCTTCACCTTCTCTAAGACATACCTATTCTTTTGGCAGTCCATAGGCTATTCAGTACTCTTCTCCAACACCACAATTCAAAGGCATCAATTCTTCTTTTTCTGTCATCCTGAGTCATTGTCCAGTTTTCAGAAGCATAGCAAGTGATTGAAAAGATCATGGTCTGAATCAGGTGCATCTTAGTCCTCAAATTGACATCATTGCTCCCCAAGAATTTGAAGAAGCCACTCTATGCAAACTTACTCGGTGTAATATGTCTTTTGTAGCTGGTACTAAGGGTGTTCATTGTGAATAAAGTAAGAATAAGTTGTTTACAGCTTCAATGTTTTTCCACCTATCAGAAGAGTGTCTATTTCTGTCTTACTGAATATGCAAAGACATTTGACTGTGTGGATCATAAAAAAAAAGTATGGTTAACATACATTGAGAAGGATTGAAGAATACTTAATCGTGCTCATGTGAAACTTATACCCAGACCAAGAGGTGAGCAGAGCAGCAGAACATCACGTGGGTTGAAATTAAGAAGGGGGTGCATCTAGGTTATACCTTTTCTCCATACCTATTCAATCTATATGCTGAACAAGTCATTTGAGAAGCTGGAATCTATGAAGAAGAATGTGGAATCAGGATTAGAGGACTCATCAAAAACCTGCATTATGCATATGATGCATCCTTGCTTGTTTATGGTGCAGAGGATTTGCAGCACTTGCTACAGAAGATCAAAGACTTGTAGTCTTCAATATGGATGACAACTTTTTAAAAAATTTTATATTGGTTTATTTACAAAGTTCATATACATTGTTTTTCACACCAAATCTTTCCCCTTTCCTTTATTCACTCCTCCCTCCCTCCACCCATCAAATTGTGTGACCCCATGATTAAGCCCCTCCAATCCTCATACTTATTCTACAATGATGGTCTTATACAGTATTTATTCTTTATGAGATTGAGTTAGATCACTCAGCATAATGCTCCCCAGTCTCTCCCATGTTAAGTAGTAATTTACAAAATCATTGCTCCTGCATGCTGCGTAGTACTCCATTGTATGAATGTACCATAATTTCTCAATCCATTCGATTGTGGTTGGACATCTGGGTTGTTTTCTCGTTCTTGCAATGGTGAATAATGTGGCTATGAACATTGGTGTACAAATCTCAGTTTGTACCTCAGTTCTCATTTTCTCAGGGTATATTCTAAACAGGAGAATAGCTGGGTCATATGGATTTTCTATATTCAGTTTTTTGAGAAAGCGCCAAACTGCCTTGCATAGTGGTTGCACCATTTTACAACCCCACCAACAATGTATAAAAGTTCCTGTCTCACCATGTCCTCTCCAACATTTATTACTTGCTACTCTGATAAACTTTGCCACTGATACTGAGGTATCTCATTGTGGTTTTGATTTGCTTCTCTCTTCTGGCCAGTGATTTTATGCATTTCTTCATGTTTCTGTTGGCCATGGAAAGACTTTTCACAGAGGAGGACATCATGATTATGTTTTTATTACAGCTAAAGGAAACAGATTAAAATGGCCCCAAGGGAGAGGGCCATAGGAAGAATTCATGAAAATTTCAAGCACAGAACTTCTAGGTGTCTATTTGCCATGGATTAGGTCAGTTTTATGATGTCACTATGTGATGATATGTATGAAATTTTTCAGCCAGGGGAGCCGGGCCTCTTTACTGGAGATCTCAACTCATGTGGCTGACCTCTGTCTCCAGTCAGAGTGCTGCCTCATGACTCAAAGACCACATCATAAATCATACTGTTGTTTTCTGGAATACCACAAAGCCCTCATGCAAACAGAAACACTCCCTTCAGGCACATTATGAAGACCCAGGGATCATGATCCAAAATCTGAGGGCAAAAGCCATACAGACTTGTTTGCTCCTTGTTGATAGGTGCCACAGAATTGACTACGACCCATCCTGACCAAGGGAGCTCAAGTGGTCTAGTGAGAAGGAGCTGTGCTGCCATGCCAAAGGTACGTGGTTCTAATCCATTAGCGGCTCCATGGGAGAAAGATGGGCAATCTCCTCCCATGTAATTTACTACCCCTGAAAATCCACTGAGGGATCAACGGAGAGTGCCTCAATGGTACACAACAACAACAACAACAACAACAACATTCTGACCCTAGAAACAACCATCAAAACCTTGCCTTATCCTGCTCCACCCTCAGTCTCCTCCATGCTCCCCAGTTGCTGCAATTCATCGTGTTGAGGTTCTTCCTCTCTTTCTCTGACCCTCTGTTTTTCTTAGTGTGATCTCTTTTTCCATTCACCACCCCTCTTAACAACATGCCAAAAATATCACCATTTCTGACTCTAAGGAGCATCCTGGTTACACTTCCAGTAAGACAGACTTGTTTGTTCTTTTGACAGTCCATGGGTTCAGCACTCTTCTCCAACACCAAAATTGAAAAATATCAATTATCCTTCTGTCATCCTTATTTGTAGTTCGATGTTGAGATGCAATTAGTAAGAAATTACCACTTGGATCAGGAACACCTTAATCTTTAAATTGACATCCTTGCTCTTTAGCAGTTTGGAGCTGGTAAGCAACATTAAAACCCTCACAGGAAGGGAATTATTGAGAAGGATGTGAAAAGTACTTGTGGAAACTTAATCCAGCCTACTCTGTTGCAGGAGTCCCTTGGTAACGTAAATAAACAGTTAATGTGTTTGGTTGCTAACTGAAATGTGGTTTGAACCCTCTAATAGGTTTGCCTTAAAGAAACACATCAGCCATTGAAAATCCTTCTTCTTGTTGTTATGTGCCATCAAGTTGCCTGTGACTCATAGTGACCTTATGTATAATACCCCTGAACTGTGCTCTATTCTGAGCCAATCTCCTGTCTCTGACACATCTACCCTCATTATCCCAGTTACTGTGTTAATCCATTTTATCTGGGATGTTCTTCTCCTGCACTTTCCATCCGCCTTTCCAAGCATGATGTCCTTCACCAGGGACTTGTCCCTCCTGGCAACATGCACAAAGTATGTGAGAGAGAGCTTCAAAATCCTTGCCTCTAAGGAGCAGCCTAGTTTCACCTTCTCTAGGATAAACTTGCTTGTTCTCTTGTTGGTCCATGGTATATTCAAGACTCTTCTCTAGCACCACAACTCAAAGACATCAATTCTTCTTCTGTCATCTTTGATCATTGTCCAGTTTTCTGGTGCATAACAAATAATTGTGAAGATTATGGCCTGAAACAGGCATACCTTAGTCTCTATCATTGCTCTTTAGCACTTTTGAGAGATCACTGACAGCAGCTTTCCCCAGAGTAATTTGTCTTTTGATTTCCTGAGTGCTGGTGCCAGGAGTGTTGATTGCTGAGCTGAGCAAGCTGAAATCGTTAACAACTTCAATCTCTTCTTCATCAATCTCTTTGAGTGCTTGGGGCCCACTGCTTCCCCTCTTCTTGTTCTCTGATGCAGTCAACATGAAGTGTTTTGGAGACCTCAAAACAGCCACTGGCTTCCAGGTCTCAATGATTACTTGGCCAACAAGAGCTACATAGAGGAGTATATGCCATCACAAGTAGATGTGACGGTGTTTGAAGTCATCTCCAGTGCCCTAAGTGTTGACATGTGTCAAGTCTTCTGAGAAGAAAAGGCCAGTCTGCCAGGAGTGAAGAAAGCTTTGGGCAAAGACGGCCCTACTGATGTGAAAGACACCACAGGAAGTGGAGCCACAGGCAGCAAAGATGACAAGGACTTTGATCTCTTTGGATCTGAGGAGGAGGAGGAAACTGAGGAAGCTAAGAAGCTCAGAGAAGACCGTCATGCACAGTATGAATCAAAGGAAGTAAAAAAAAAAAACCCAAAACCTACTCTAGTGGCCGAGTCTTCAATCTGACTAGACATGAAACCTTAGGATGACAAGACTGACCTGGCAAAGCTGGAAGAGCGTGTTAGAAGTTTTCTGGCAGACGGATTGTTCTGGGGCTTTTCAAAGCTGATACTTGTGGGAATATGGAATTAAGAAGCTTCAGCCACTGTGTGCAGTTGAAGATGCTAAAGTTGGCACAGATATGCTGGAAGAACAGATAACTGCTTTTGAAGACTGTGCACTTTCAGCAAGATCTAAAGTTCATCTGTATCCATCAGTTAAAACAAACTTAAAAACACAATTTTAAAAAGCCCCTACAGGACAAAATTCTGTTCTTTTTCTGTATGTATGTGTGTGTCTCTCTTTCTAACACACACACATACACACACACACACACGGTCCCCATGAGCCAGATTTCACTCCGTGGCAACTGGAACTGCACTGGCTGTGATGTAGGGGTGGCAAGAACTGAATTCCCTGAACTGTATACTCAGGTCTTGGGTGTGACCCAGTTTACTGGCATGGGAACCCATTCAGCAACCTCTTGGACTGAGCTTGAGGCAGTCAGATTATGTCTAAAATCTTCCTCTGAAAGCTCTACAGAGCCATCAGGCAGTAGGGGGCTGTCAATCCCAAAGCCCCCAGGCAAGAGAGTGGAATGTGTGGACAAGAGAGAGAGATTCTTCACTCCAGCAAAAATTTAGTAAGTCCATTAAAATGCATCCAGGCACAATAAAACCAACTTTGATTTTTAAAATATAGCTTCTCAAATGACTACTTAGTCATGTATTTTAATATGCATAAGTGCTAACCAGAATTTAATATGTAGGCTAAAGTACACATTAGCAATTTCCTAAGTGGTCTAAAATTGCAGTGTACATGAGCAACTTGAGGGGAG
Source organism: Elephantulus edwardii (assembly GCF_000299155.1). Taxonomy (NCBI): domain Eukaryota; kingdom Metazoa; phylum Chordata; class Mammalia; order Macroscelidea; family Macroscelididae; genus Elephantulus; species Elephantulus edwardii. The sequence goes on from NW_006399953.1 coordinate 690,639, forward strand.
GGTGGACTGAGGAAGCCAAAACCCATAAATTGAATTTTTCCCCCTTTTATCTGTATTTCTCTAAGTAGGGCCCTAAATAATTCTCGGGTAAATTTGTAATGGAATTTCCATTTACTTACTTTTTTAATAAAACCAACCAAAACCAACTAGAGATAGACTTCAAATATGTAAAATTAACCCTTTCGAAGTGTACAAGACAAAGACATTTACCGTATTCACAACGTGCAACCATCACCTCTGTTAGTTGTAAAATATTTTCATTGTCTTCAGAGAAGCCTGGTACCTACATAGTTCTCCATATCATCTCCCCAGTATCCATAAAGGAATCCACATAGTTCTCTGTATAATTTCTCTGGTACCCATAAAGAAACTTGGTACCTATATGTTGTTGTTGTTTACCATGGAGTCGGAACCAATCCATAGTGTACCCTTGTGTGGGTTTTCAGAGGCAGGTAATCGCATGGGAGGAGATTGCCTATCTTCCTGCAGAGCAGGTGGTGGCCTCGAACCATGTGCCTTCAGAATTGCGGCGCAGCTTCTTGCCCTTCATAGTCCTTCATATAGTATCTACATTATTGTTGTTTGTTATTTGATGTTGTCAAGTTGAGTATGATTCAGTGAATCCGAACTCTGCCCTATCCTGTGCCACCCTCATCATCTCTGAAACACTCAAGCCCATTGCTGAAATCATTGTGTCAATCCATCTCACTGAGGCAGTTACTCTCCTTCACTTACCCCCGTCTTTCCAAGCATGATGTTCCTCTCCAATGAATAGCCTCATCTAGCTACATGTCCAAAGTATAAAAGATGAAGCTTCACCATCTTCGCCTCCAAGGAGCACTCTGGCTGCACTTTCTCCAAGACATATCTGTTTGTTCTTTTGGCAGTCCATGGGCTATTCAGTACTTTTCTCTAACACCAGAACTCAAAGGCATAAATTCTTCTTCTGTCATCCTTATTCATTGTTCAGCTCTCTGGTGCATAATATCACGGCCTGGATTAGGTGTATCTTAATCTTCAAACTGATATCATTGCTCTTCAGCATTCCAGAGAGGCCCCTGATAGCAGACTAGCCCAATGTTGTATGTCTCCTGATTTCCTGACTGCTGATACCAAGGGTGTTGATTGCTGACCCAAGGAAGATGAAATAATTTATAGCCCCAACCTTTTATCCATCTCCTATAATATTGACTCTTGGTCCTGTGGGGAGGACCTTTATTTTCTTGATGCTGAGGTGTAATCCATACCGAAATCTATAGTCCTTGATCTTCTGCAATAAGCGTTTCATATCCTCCTCATTTTCAGCAAGCAAAGTTGTATCATCTGTATAACCCAGGTTGTTGATGTCTTCCTCCAATCCTGATGCCACATTCTTTCACATAGAGTTCGGCTTCATGAATTATTTGCTCAGCATATATATTGAATAGATACGGAGCAAGGGCACAACCCTGATGCACACCCTTCCTGATTTTAAGCCATGCAGTATGTTGCTGCTTCATTCAGACAACAGTTTCTTTGTCAAGGTATAGATTTCGTATTAGCACAATGAAGTATTCCCATTCTTCTCAATGATAACCATAATTTGTTATGATTCACATAGTTAAATGCCTTTGCATAGTCAATAAAACACAAATTGACATTCTTCTGGTATTCTTTGCTTTCAGCCAGAATCCATCTGACATTAGCAATGATATTCCTGGTGGCACAGCTTCTTCTAAAGCCAGTTTGAACTTCTGGTAGTCCCTTACCAATGTACAGCTCTAGCTGTCTTTGAATGATCTTCAACAATATTTTGCTTGTATGAAATATTAATAATACTGTTTGATAATTTCTTCATTCTGTCGGCTCACCTTTCTTGGGAATGGGGATAAATATGGATCTCTTCCAGTCAGTTGGCCAGATAGTTGTCCTCCTAATTTTCTGACATAAACTCGTGAGCACAGGCTTCCATATAGTCTCCCACAATCACTAGTCTGTTTCCTATGTCTATGGATTTTCCTACTCTGAATTCCTTTATTATTTTACCTCTTATTTTTGTTGCTTTCCTATAGCTGATCTAATTGGTATATTGCTCTGGACTACAAATGCTTCCCATATTTTGGAAGGCTTTGGAGGTTGCCAAGATGTCTTGAAGGATTAGATAGTGTTGAAAACCAAACTGCTAGATAGAGTCTAGCTTTGTTGAGGCAATATGGGCAAACTCAGGGAACTAAGTCCTATTACAATTTTCCTAAACCAGAAGCTCTTAATCTTTTTGTATCTGGACCTCGTCAAAGTCTAATGAAGTTCTTGGACCTCTTTCAGAGTAATATTTTGAATAAAAGAAAGTTCAACAGATGACAAAAGGATACTGATCTTGTTGACTTGCAGTTATGAAATATTAAAGAAATTGGTGATCAAGCAATCTGCAGTACTTCTTTACTAACATGCTGAACAACAAAAATCTAGTTGTAGGTTTAATATACACTGTTGTTACTGTCTGTTCATCAACAACTGAACAGCAACACCCTAATGGGAGTAAGCACAAAGGAGATAACACTCTGAGAGAGGATCAGAGAGTCATTCACATCAACCCTATGAGCAACAAATCTGAACCTACCCTGAGTCATTCTCACCATCTCTGATATGCTCAAGGCCATTGTTACATCACTGTGTCAGTCCATCTTGTTGAAGATCTTCCTCTTTATTTGACCCTCTATTTTTCCCACAATGATGTCTTTTTCTAAGGACTGGCCTTTCCTGACAACATACCCAAAGTATGTGAGATGAAGTTTCACCATCCTTGTTTCTAAGGAGCACCCTGGTTGCATTTCCTTCAAGATAGACTTGTCTTTTGGGCAGTCTGTATGATATTTAGTACTCTTCTCAAACACCACAATTCAAAGGCATTGAATCTTCTTCAGTCATCCTCATTCAATGTCTTTATTTCAGATGCATAGGAAACAATGAAAATTATGGCTTGGTTCAGGTGCACCTTAGTATTTAAGCTGACACCTGTAGTTTTAGAACTTTGGAGAGGTCTTGACAGCAGAATATCCCAATGTAACACGTTCTTTTGATTCTTCAACTACTGTTACCATAGATATTGATTGTGGATCCAAGTAAAATCCAATCATTGACAACGTTTCTCCATTTTTTATGGTGTTGGTTATTGGTTTAGTGGTAAGGATTTTTGTTTGCTTGATGTTGGGGTGTAACCAATATTGATCTTCTGCTGTTAGTGTTTTAAGTTTTCTTCATTTTCTAAAAGCAAGACTGTGCCATTTGTATATAGAAAACTGTTGATGAGTCTTTTTCCAATCATGATGTCACATTTTTCTGCATATCGTCCAGTTTTTCACACTATTTTCTCAGCATAAAGATTGACTAAATGTGGAGAAAGGATCCAACTCTGATCCACATTTTACCTAATTTGAAACTATTTAATATTAGGGGCCTTTATTAAACTTGCTCATAGTTGTTATTATATGCCATCAAGTAGCCTGTGACTCATAGTGACCCTATGTACAATACCTCTGAAGCCTGCCCTGTCCTGAGCCAGTCTCATTGACTCCAACATATCTACCCCCATTGCCCTAGTTACTGTAACAATCCATATCACCCAGGGTCTTCCTCTCCTCTGCTGTCTCTCCACCCTTCCAAGCATGATGTCTTTTTTCAAGGATTGATCTCTCCTGGCCATGTGCCCAAAGTATGTGAGATGGAGCTTCAAAATCTTAGCCTCCAAGGAAAAACTTAGTTTCCACTCTCCAAGATAGACCTATTCTTTTCTTGCTGGTCCAGGTTATATTCAAGACTCTTCTCCAGCACCACACCTCAAAGACATCAGTACTTCTTCCATCATCTTAGTCATTATCCAGCTCTCTGATGCATAGCAAGTAATTGGGAAGACCATGGACTGGAGCTGGCACACCTTAGTCTCAAAGACTGACATCTTTGCTACCTTGTTATTTTTCTTCAAAATACTTAACATAATTTGTAAACATATGTGTATTTTTCTCTCTCCTGTTTTGGAAGCTTCTCCAGGGAGGGGAAAAAGAATCCTTTTTTTTTTTTGTGGGTTAGCCAATTCTAATAGAACTAAATGATCATATAAACATTTTCATACACTTTCAAAACAAAACACCCTTTCTTGGAATTATGACAAGTAAATAGTGGGAAATATGTTCTTGTGGAGATTCTTCCTGGAGTTGGGACTGTAGATTAATATTTTGGTCTTTTAACTTCAATTGTATCAGCTTCCATCTGCTTTTTCTTCTCAATGATTGCACTCATCTTCTTCCACTGGCAATCAATCTCTGCCTTGTCACTGGTTTCTTTGAAGCATCTAATTTTCCTACCTTCAGACATCTTTATGCCATACTGGAATGCAGCCTTGGGTAAAGTCTCCTTGTTGTTCATATGTTCACTGTATTCCTCCTGGTTATCAAAGTCCCAGCGGCCCAAGGGGCCCTTCTTGTTAATCTGGTCCATTTTGCTATAATACACCCCCTCATCACTGTCCACAGCCATGCCATCCATCCTGGCTGGGTATCATTCTGCGTAAGTATTAGACATGCCGAAGAAATGTCCAAGCTGCTTGTGTCTTCTGCCTTCTTCAGCAGACCCAGCAAATTTTTCACTGATAGATTTAAGGAGTTAATTAGCAGAGCCAGGTCCCTTGTCAACTTCCATAGGTTCATCATCGACATTCCGCTTCTCAAAATAACTGTGCAACAGTGGGGCCCACAGCCCTGGAGCTGGCTGTGGTACTGATTAGTTTAGTTTCCTCACAATCTTTGCTCACACCAGCTCTTCTTTCTTTTGGCTCAGTCTCGGTAATTCTTGGCTAATTCTCGCTCTCGTTCAATTTCTTGTTGGCACAGCTTGGCATAATAACTTTTCTTTTTCCTCCTTCATGTGGCTGGGTCTTCATCCCCGTTGTATTCCCTTGGCATCTCATGGTGACGGGACTTAGAGTCAGTCTCCAACCCTTTAGCCCGAGAAGGCCACGATGTAGAAGATCCTCAATCTTTTTTTTTTTTAATTGTCTTTGTATCCACAAAACTTTGCAGACCCTAGGTATTCAGTAAGTATGTGTGGAGTGATTTAATAGTTAATAGACTGGAAACCTTTCCAATACTTTCTGATTAGAGTGATGTTCAGTTGGGGACAAGGACGTAGTTGATATGTTAAAAAGGTGCTAGAGCAGAAGGGACAGCTGGTATATGAGTCATTGATGGGAATCTTGGAGGCTGTGGGTAAGAGGTAAGGTAATTAGGAAGCATCGTTTTTCAGTTTGAAATTTTTAAATTGTGATAGATTGATTACTTACAATCTAAGAAACAGAGGTGACACCCCCCCTCACCCCCCCCCCGGCTGTGACCGTTCACCTTTAATGGGACTCTGGGGAGTAAGGGGATTTTTGTGGTCTTACTTTGCAAAGCAAAAATCTAAACTCTGAAGAAGTTGGAAGAGCATGAAGACAAGCAAGTTAATGAAGCTCTTATTTCTCCTGAAATAGAAACTTAACATTTGCCAGCAGGGAGAAAGTTGTGAAGAAATTAAATTTAAAGACTCCTCGGGTGTTCCTGGCGTGAGAGCGTGCTTTGGTGGCTGGCGGTGGGGGTGGGGTAAGAATTCCTCCCAGGCTTCCACTGAAGACTTGAATTTCAGACAACCAGAGGCAGAGAGCATGAGAGCCTGGCTAAGTGCTCCATGAGTGCTCCAGTGCCTTTGTACAAATGAAAGCAGAAAGCTTAAACTTATTCTTTATATGGGATTTTTTAAAAGGTAGCTTTGTGAAAATGACTAAGGCTACCTTTACCACTGAATCAGGTAAGCATAATATTATCCAAAGTCTTTGTTTTTAAAAGTACATATACACACCACTTATATTCATATTGTTGTTGTTGTTATGTACCATAGAGTTGGAGGATATTATCCATCCTTCTCCCACAGAGCTCAAACCATGTGCCTTTGGGATTGCAGCGCAGCTTTTTGCCACTAGGCCACCAGAGCTCACTTATATTTATATATATCTAAATTACTGAACAGTGATTGTTATAGAAAAGCTTCAGGTCTTTTGTTCATAGGGTCTCTATGAGATGTGTTCAACTCGATGGCAATCAACAACAACAAATTATCAAGCAATATCAGTAATGTCACATGGAAGTAAGATTCTGCTGAAAATTATCCAAGGATGACTGGAACTGTATAGCAACAGAGAACTTCCAGATGTGCAGGCTGGGTTTAGAAGAGACCATGGGATATTATAGCTAAGGTCAGATGGATCTTGGCTGAAAGCAGAGAGTACCAGAGGGATGTCTGTGTTTCATTGACTATGCAAAGGCATTTGATTGTGTGGATCACAACAGACTGTGGCTGACTCTGAGAAGAAAGGGAATCCCAGAATATTTGATTGTGCTTATGCAAAACCTGTACTTGGACCAGGAGACAGTTGTGAGAACAGAGCAAGGAAATACTGCATGGTTTTCAAGAAAACAGAGATATTCACCGCTGGGCCAATTGGCAGCATCATGATAGATGGTGAAGAGATTGAGATTGTGAACAGCTTTAGTTTGTTTGGCTCCACAATCAACACTCTTGGTACTAGCAGCCAGGAAATCAAAAGACGAATTGCATTTGGAAAGTCAACTGTCAGGAACCTCGCCAGAGTATTGAAGAACAATGATGTCAGTCTGGAGACTAAGGTGTGCCTGATCCAGGCCATAGTCTTCGCAATTGCTTGCGGACAATGACTAGGGATGATATAAACAAAATTGATGCCTTTGAGCTGTAGTGCTGGAAAAGAGTGTTGAATATACCATGGACTGTTAGGAGAGCAAACAGGTTCATCCTAGAGAGGGTGAAACCTGGCTGTTCCTTGGAGGTAAGGATTCTGAGACTTCATCGGACATACTTTGGGCATATTGCAAGACAGGACCAGTTCTTGGAGAGGGACATCATACTTGGAAGAGAGGAGGGACAGCACAAGGAAGACCCTCAATAAAATGGATTGATTAAGTGACTGGGGTTATGAGGGCAGTTGTGTCAGAGACAATAAAACTGGCAAAGGAAAGAGCAGGGTTTCAGGGTTATTGTACAAAGGGTCACTATGAGTGACAAGTGACTCAGTGGCACATAACAACATCTCTATCTCTACCTCTCCCTTTCTCTCTCTCTAGCTATCTATATCATTGTTACTGAGTATCACTGAGTCAGAGCCTCCAGTGGGTTTATATATATATATAGTTGTTGTTGTCATTGTTAAGTGTTGTTGTCATGTTAAGTGTCATCAAGTCAACTCATAGCTACCCTATCAACAACAGACCTGTTGTTGTTATATGTTGTTGAGTTTCTTGGAACTGATCACAACCCTATGTACAATGAACCCTGAAACCTGCTCTATCATGTGCCAACTTTATTGTCTTTGATACACCTACCCTCATTACCCCAGCCACTGAGTTAATCCTTTTCATACAAGGTCTTTCTCTCTTGCGCTGTCCCTCTACTCTTTTTTTTTTTTAATTTTGGCTTTTGTTTGGTTGATTTTTTAGATTTTATTTTTACTTTAATGAAAGTTTACAGAGACTTTGGATTTCCATTTGTTTATTGTTGCACACTTTCCTCCCTGCCTACTCTTCCCCCACCCCAGTTCACTTTTATCTTTGAAAGGTAAAAAAAAATTAAAAAAATTCTTTCATTGTTATACAGTCACACACACCCACTCCCCCACAGTACACTCCACTATGCAGCTTTCATTCTGGACACTAGTCATGACAATAATACCTAATCATAAATTCCTCCTGAAGAGTTCTCTCTCTCTCTCTCTCACCTGTTTCAATGCAGTATACATTATTTATTGCCTCTTACATTCCCCCTAGCCCCGATGTCAATCCTTCTTTACAACAGTGACGCTATGCAGGATTTGTCCTTTTGTGACT
>NW_006399953.1:699735-705947 GCF_000299155.1 Elephantulus edwardii
ATCGCATTGAACGTGTAAATTTCCTTTGGTAGCATGATCATTTTCACAATATTGAGTCTCCTATCCATGAGCAAGGGATATTCTTCCACTTCTCCAAGTCTCTTTTTGTTTCTTGTAATAATGTTTTGTAATTTTCTTTGAAAAGATTCTTTGTGCTTCTGGTTAGATTTATTCCCAAATATTTAATCTTGTGATTAGCTATTGTGAAGGGTATTGTTTTTCTCAGTCCCAGCTCTGTATTCTTTTTGTCACTGTAGAGAAATCAAATGACTTTGTATGTTGATCTTGTATCCTGCCACTTTGCTGAATTGGTCAACTTTGTCCAGTGGTTTTCTTGCTGGGTTTTGAGGGTTTTCTAAGTATAGTATCATATAATCTGCATATAAAGATAATTTTACCTCCTCTTTGCCAATTTGGATACCTCTTATATCTTTCTCTTGTCTTACTGCTATTGCTAAGACTTCCAGTACAATATTGAATAGGAAAGGTGAGAGTGGTCATCCTTGCTTAGTTCTTGTTCTCAAGAGGAATGAATGCCTTTGATATTCTCCACTGAGAACTACGTTGGCTCTTGGGTTTGCATGTATACTTTTTACTATGTTAAATTCTCCTCTAATCCCATTTTGTCAGGAAATGGTGTTGGATTTTGTCAAGGGCTTTTTCTGCATCAGCTGGTAGGATCATGTGGTTCTTTATATTTTCTTTGCTTATGTGATGAATTACTATCAGTGTTGTCCCTGCCTTTGGCACACGTGCCTTTACCCACTTATTTCCTTTACACTGATTGTTTTTCTTATGTTGTTCCATACCTGTTATGAATCCCACTTGGTCATGGTGAATATTTTTTTTAATGTATCATTAGATTCTATTGGCCAGGATTTTATTCAGGATTTTTGCATCTATGTTCATGAGAGATATTGGCCTATAGTTTTCTGTTTTGGTGGTATCTTTACCTGGCCTTGGTACCAAGGAGGTGTTTACTTCATAGAATGAGTCTTGGAGAATTCCATCTTTTTCTATTTTCTGAAATAGTTTATTTAGAATTAGTGACAGTTCTTCTCTGAATGTTTTATAAAATTCACTTGTAAAACCATCTGTTCCAGGGGTTATTTTTGGCTGGAAGTTGTTTTATTACCCTTTCAATTTCTTATTTTGTTCGGGTGTTCAGTTTCGGTTTGTGTCACTTTAGGTAGGTTGTGTATTTCTAAGTATTTGTCTATTTCCTCTATGTTTTCATACTTGAGTATAGTTTTTCATAATATTCCAGTGTTAGCCTTTCTATTTTAGTTGGTTCTGCTGTGACATTTCCCATTTCATCTTTTATTTGGATTATTTGTGTCTTTTCCTTTGTTAGTTGTGCTAGTGGTTTGTCAATTTTATTGACCTTTTCAAAGAACCAACACCTAGTTTTGTTGACATTTTCCTGTTTTCTATTTCATTTATTTCTGCTCTGATCTTCATAATTTCAGTTTTTTAAGAGGGTGTCGGGTTTTCTTGCTGTTCTTTTTCTATTTGTTGGAGATATTGGGTTACAGAGTCAATGGTTAGGTTTTCCTGCCTTTGGATGTGTTTGCTTATTATTATAAATTGACCTCTGATTACTGCTGTGGATGTTTCCCAGAGGTTTTGATAGATGGTGTTTTTATTGTCATTTGTTTCAAGAAACTTTTTCATTTTATTTTTTAATTTTTTTTCAAGTACCCACTCATGTTCAAGCAAGGTATTATTCAGCTTCCAAATGTATGATGTTTTCTCCTTTATCTTCCTGTTATTAATTTCTAATTTTGTAGCATTGTAGACTGAGAAGATGCTTTGTATTGTATTGTTTCTATGCTTTTGAATTTATTGATGCTTTCCTTGTGACCTAAAATGTGATCTATTCTGGAGAATGTTCCATGCACATTGGAGAAGGTGTATTATATCTATGAGATCAAGTTGGTTTTTTGTGTGGCTTAATTCTTCAGCATCTTTGTTGAGTTTTTTTTCTGGTAAGTCTATCTTTTCTTGAGAGTGGTGTATAGAAGTCTCCAACTACTATAGTGATGTTGTCTATTTCTTTTTTCTGTTTTGTTAATGTTAATTTTATATATTTTTACAGGTCTTTCATTTTGTGCATAGATATTTATTATTGTTACATCCTCTTGTTCTAACGACACTTTAAGCATTATGTAGTGACCTTCTTTGTCTTTTGTAATGGTTTTTGCATGGAAATGTATTTTATCAGAGATTAATATCGCTACTTCTGCTTTCTTCTGGTTGCTATTTGCTTGGTATGTGCCCCCCCTTTTATTTTTAGTCTTTTTTTACCTTCATTTTTCAGGTGTGTCTCTTGTAGACAGCATATTGATGGATTTAGATTTTTTATCCAATCTGCTATTCTTTTTTCTTCAGTGGTGCATTTAAACCATTTATATTCAGTGTGATTATTGAGAGGCAAGGTTTTATTGTTATCATTTTGTTGAGTTCTGTATTGTGTTGTTGCTAGTTACTTTTGTCCACCCTCTATGGCACCTCTGTAAGAAGAACATCTCTCAGTGTTTTCTGTAATTCTGATCTTGTTTTTACAAACTCCCTTAGGTTCTGTTTTTCTGGGAATATCTTGATCTCTCCTTCATATTTGCTGGATAATTTTGCTGGGTACAGTATTCTTGGTTGACAGTTGTGTTCTTTGAGTATTCAATATATGTCATTCCACTGTCTTTTTGCTTGCATGGTTTCTGCCAAGAAATTGGTACTTAATCTTATCTGCTCTTCCTTAGGTTACTTTTTGTTTCTCCCTCGCTGCTTTCAGGATTCTCTTTTTATCTTTGGTTCTGGCAAATTTGACTATGATATGCCTTGGTATTTTCCTTCTGGGATCTATTCTATATGGTATTCTCTCAGCTTCTTGAATATATATTCTCTCCTTATTCATTCTGCCTCAGAAGTTTTCTTCTAGTATTACCTCCACAACTTTTTTGGTGCCTTTATTTGCTTCTTCCTGGTCTGAGATTCTGATGATGTACGTTATTTCTCTTGATGGCATCCTACATTATTCTTAGGATTTTTTCTTTTGCCTTTCTTTTTTATTTTGCTTTTTGCTCTAGCGGATCAGGGTGACAATTCTATCTTCTTTTTCACTGGTTCTGTGTTCCATCTCTTCAACTCTGTTCATATGGCCTTCCATCATGTTAACAGCATCCAAAACATTGAATCTCATATTTTGGAATTGTGGTTTCTTGTCTTTCTAGAGCCTCTAATGCCTCATTGTTTTATCTGCATTGTTTTGGATTTTTTTTTAAGCTCCTTCAGGTTTTTGCTTGCAGTGTCCTGTAATTCTTCAAGTTTGTCTTTCACTCATTGAAAATATTCAATCATTGTTCTTTTAAAATCTGTGTCAGAAAGTTCCATCAGACTTTTTGGCACCAGGAAATCCATTGACCCAATGTCACTTTTTTGGAGGTGGTAGCCTACTTCTTTCATGACATTGCTGTGGTAGAGTTTTTCATGTCTGAGATGATAGTAGCTTCATGATTTGAATTCACTGTTCCAGAAGGGAGTTGGGCAGGCGTGTGCATGGATGCATGTTGGGTGGGTGTATGCACAGACGCACACATGCTCTAGGGTCTCAGACATGCACACAGCCATATGCAGGGGAGGGTGTGTATGAACCTAAATGGAAATTCAGGAAGCCTTGGTTTTCCCCTCAAGAACTGGATTTGTTACCCCAGTTGAGCTCCAGTTGTCTCACTCCTTTCTTCTTAAGGTGAATGGGTCCCACGTGGTCCAGCAATCAGCAGTGATCCCCCTCCTAAGTTTCACTCAAATTCCTACTGTCCTGCTTGCTCCTAACACGTGGGATCCACTGTAGCTCATTGCTCCTTGCTGATGCTCCCTGCTCCCTGCCAAGGCACGCTGCTCCCTGCCAAGGCTCACTGCTCCCAAATCAATTCTTTTAATGATAGTTCTCACTCAAATTCTATCTGTTTCTGCTCGCTCTGTGTGCTGCACTCTGTTTATGTCATCTATGCATGTCACTCATGTGCATCACTCCGTCTGTCCCTCGACTCTTCCAAGAGTGATGTTCCTCTCCAAGGACTGTTTTCTTCTTGCAACAAAATGTTGCGAAAGTATGTCAGATGAAGCTTCAGAATCTTTGCCTCCAAGGAGCAGCTTGGTTTCACCCTCTCCAGGACAAACCTATTTATTCTCTTAGCAGTCCATGGTATATTCAACACTCTTTTCCAGCTCCACAGCTCAAAAGCATCCATTTTCTTTCTATCATTCCTAGTCATTGTCCAGTACTCTGTCCTATTTTGTGCCATCCTCACCATCTCTAATGTACTTAAGCCCATTCTTGCATTCACTGTGTCAATCCATCTCATTGAGGGTCTTACTTTCTTCTGCTGACCTTTGTCAAAGAGAGCTTGCAGCTATTTCTCTTTACTTTGAATGAATTCCAATCTGGGCTCTATCTCTAAGACTATACTTCTTTATTGTTCATAGAGTTTTCAGAGGTTTGTTATTTCAGAAGTATATGATGGCAAATCCTGCGTCCTAGTCTGTCTTTATCTTGGAACTGTGCTGAAACCTGTCCACCATGGAAATACCACCATGGTGTATCTTCCACAAACCACACAGCAACCCACAAATTATTCCAGTATAGGAAACTAACAGACAAGTTCTGTACTAACAAGATTTAAAGATTTACAGAACTAAGCTACATAGTAGTTAGCAATATGAAAATCTTTCCTCCAATTCTATGAAAAGTATGGAACACTTCATGAACTTGCATGTCATATACACACATATAGATACATCTATGTATGTATATCCAGTGAGGAAAGGGGCATTTTAAACATGATTCTTGTTACTTATGCATTGATTTCCTCTGAGTAATTAAAATTCCAACTAAGTATATGAAATAGGTAGGCTAGCTGCTTCTGGTGAAAATGAAATATACACCTAAGGACTTAAAGCTATTCAACTTTTCAAATACAAGAAGCTCAATATTTTCCCCTCTCAGTTTAAAGAGAGAGAATTTTCTAGTTCTTGAAGAGTCTTTTCATATTATTAGCCTGTGGGAATTAATTTCAGATTTAACTTGGACTGCTAAGAGAACAAAAAGGTCTGTCCTGGAGAGGATGAAACCAGTCTGCTCCCTGGAGGCAAGGATTTTGAAGCTCCTTCTCTCATACTTTGGGTGTTTGGCCATGAGGGTCCTTCTGGAGAAGGACATCATGCTTAGAAGGTTGGAGGGACAGTGCAGGAGAAGCAGACCCCAGATGAAATGGATTGACTTATTAACAGGTGAAATGAGGGTAAGAGTGTCAGAGACGGAGCGTTGGCTCTGGATAAGACAGGGTTCAGAGTGGGTTGCTGTGAGTTGCAAGTGACTCAACTGCACATAACAGCAACCACAGTAAATGAACTGAGCCCCTTGTAGGAGGGAAGATATACTAAGGAGGCTAAATAAAGGTTTGACTTCTTATCCTGTAGCCTAATGTTAAGAAGTTTCTCTGTCTTTCCAAAGACAGGTGATTCCAATCTTCCAACTGCTCTGAAGAAAAATGACAGGCAATCCTTCCAATGTACTTTATAGCCTAGCTTTTTCAGAAAATTCACTCAAAGTTCTGACTGAATGCCAACGATTTTCCTGTCATGCAGGTTCTGACTCACAGTCTCTGTCCTGTTTCTGAGGCTGTAGATCTTTTATGACAGCAGGTTGCCAGTCTTTCTCCTATGGAGCAGTTGTGGATTCAAACCTGTGACCTTTTGATTAGCATGGCAACACTTAACATTCTATAACATCAGAATCAGTCCTTGTTGTTAAATGGATTAAAAACAATTAAAAGTAACATTTTAAGGTTAAATAGTTCTTCTATAATGGTAAGAAACTGCGCTGCAAACCCGAAGGCACATGATTCAAATGCATCAGCTACTCCAGGGGAAAAGACTGGATAGGCTCCTCCTGTGTTTTTAACTGCCTCCTAAAACTCACTGGAGAGTCAGCTGTGATTCTGACTTGAAGGCATGCTACAACAATATAGTAAGGTTGGTGACTTTAGAGGGCTTATACCTGACTGTGGTGTTGAGGAAGAGCACTGAATATCCCATGGATGTTGTTGTTGTTGTTATGTGCCGTCGAGTCGTTTTCGACTCATAGCGACCCTATGCACAACAGCCCTAAACCCTGCTCTATCCTGCGCCAACTGCACTGCCTCTGACACACC
>NW_006399953.1:709157-721562 GCF_000299155.1 Elephantulus edwardii
GACGTGTCCTGTAGAACTCCTGTGTAGATTATGTTTTCCTTTCTGGCCCGAGGGCCCGGTTTTTCTGGGTACCTGGAAGATGCCTCTTCGCTGTTATCCGAGGTGACCTTCCCCAGTGCGCAGCTTCCCGTCTTCCCTCTCCGGCCGGTTTTTCTTGGGTTTTACCTGAAAGAAAAACCGGTCCCATGGATGGCCAAGATAATTAACAGACATGTCTTGGAGAAGGTGCAGACAGAGTGCTCTTTGGAGGCAAGAATGATACATACTCTGGACATGTTGCTAGAAGGTGCTATTCTTTAGAGAAGGAAATGATGCTGGAAAGGGTGGCAGGTCGGTGAAGGAGAAGAAGACCCTCATCTAGGTGGATTGACACAGTGCTGCAATGGCTCTTGTGTTTCAGGAAGTGTGAGGATGGGGCAGGATAGAACACACGCTCTACTCAACAGCACCTAACAATAACATAGTAATATGTGCTTTAATTTGCATACGTATTGTGCTTTTACATTCCAAAAACCACTGTTGTTGTTGTTGTTATGTGCCATACAGTCGCTTGCGACTCATAGCAACCCTATGGACAATAGCCCTGAACCCTGCTCTATCCTGTGCCAACTTTATTGTCTCTGACATACCTACCCTCTTTATCTCAGTCACTGAATCAATCCATCTGGTCAAGGGTCTTTTTATCTAGTGCTGTCCTTCCACCCTTCCCAAGATGATGTCCCTCTCCACCTGGTCCCTCCCTGCAACATGCCCAGCGTATGTCAGTCAAAAACTCGGAATCCTTACCTCCAGGGAGCAGTCTGGTTTCACTCTTTTTAGGATGAACCTGTTTGTTCTCCTAGCAGTCCATGGTATATTTAATACTCTTCTCCTGCACCACAGCTCAAAAGTATAAATCATCTTTCTATCATTCCTAGTCACGTCCAGCTTTCTGACACATAGCAAGTAATTGTGAAGACTATGGCCTGGATCAGGTACCCCGTATTCTCCGTACTGACATCGTTGTTCTTCAGTGCTCTAGAGAGGTCTCTCACAGCAGATTTTCCCAATGCAATTTGTCTTTTTATTTTCTCACTGAGGGACCAAGACTGTTGATTGTAGAGCCAAGCAAACTGAAGCTGTTAACAATCCCAATCTCTTCACCATCTATCAGAACACTACCAATTGGCCCAATGGTGAGAATCTTTGTTTTCTTGATGTTGAGCTTCACTCCATACTGAAGGCTGCAGTCCTTGACCCTCTGCAGCAAGTGCTCCAGGGTCTCCTCAGTTTCAGCAAGCAGGGTTGTGTCATTTGCATAATTCAGATTGTTGATGAGTCTTCCTCCAATTCTGATGCCACTCTTTTCACAGAGCCCAGCCTCCTGAGTAATCTGTTTTGCATATAAACTGAAAAAGTATGGAGATAAGGCACATTCCTGGTGTACAGCCTTCCTGATTTTGAACCATGCAGTGCTTCCTTGCTCTGTTCTGACAACTGCCTCCTGTCCAAGTATAGATTTTGCATAATAACAATCAAGTTTTCTAGAATTCCCATTCTTCTCAGAGTTAGCCACAATTTGTTGTGATGCGTACAGCCAAATGCCTTTGCATAGTCAATGAAACACAGATAGACATTCCTTTGGTACTCTGCTTTTAGCCAAGATCTCTTTATTAGCCATAATATCCCTAGCACTGTTGTTGTTGTTGCTGTGTGCCATCAATTGCCTGTGACTCATAGTAACCCTATGTACAACAGTCCTAAACCTTGCTCTATCCTGTGCCAACCTCACTGTCTTTGACACACTCACCCCGATTACGCCAGTCACTGAATCAATCCACATCATAGAGGGTCTTCCTCTCCTGAGCTGTCCCTCCACCCTCCCAAGCATGACGTCTTTCTCCAAGGTCAGGTCCCTCCTTGCAACATGTCCAAAGTACGTCAGATGAAGCTTCAGAATCCTTGCCCCCTAGGAGCAGCCTGGTTTAACCTTCTCCAGGACAAACTGATTCGTTTTCTTAGCAGTCCATGGTATATTCAATACTCTTCTCCAACACCACAGCTCAAAGGCATCAATTCTCCTTCTATCCTCCCTAGTCATTGCCCATCTTTCTGATTCATAGCAAGTGATTGCAAAGACCATGGACTGGATCAGGTGTACCTTAGTCTCCAGAGTGACACTGTTGTTCTTCAGTACTCTGGAGAGGTCCCTAACAGCAGACTTTCCCATAGCAATGCATCTTTTGATTTCCTGGCTGCTGGTGCTAAGTGTGTGTTGACTGTGGAGCCAAGCAAACTAAAGGTGTTAACAATCTCAGTCTCTTCACCACCCATCGTGATGCTGCCAATTGGCCCAGTGGTGAAAATTTTTTTTTCTTGATATTGAGCCTCAATCCATACTGAAGGCTGCAGTCCTTGACCTTAGCACTACTACTTACAAACATTATTTGTGGAGACAATGAGATTTTCGCTTTTAAAAAATTTTATATTGGTTTGCATACAAAATTCATATAGATTGTGTTTCTTTTATATGCATTATATTTCACATATTCCTCTATTCATATTGTGTTTCATATTATCATTCCCACACACTGTGTTTTATAAAATTAATCACCGTTGATTCATGGCCAGCATTATACTCCACCTTTTCCGGTCCACACTGGATCTTTCCTAATTCCTTTACCCCCTTGCTTTGCCTGCTAAACCCATCCTTCCTCTGCTTTCCACTTTCGACTTTTGTACAAGAGATTTTAGCTTTTTAAGGACTAATTTAAAAACAAGTCATTAATTCAATAAATATAGCATTTATTAAAAAAATAATTGAGTTACAATTAGTTATTTACTGATCCTGTTACTCTCATTTTGCCCGCTGAATGGCAATGACCTCTCCATGGGCTTGTAGCAGTCAGCTGATGATAGACCACTCCCTACTGCTGTGAGCACCCAGCTGGCTGTGAACTGAGGCCAAGGGAGCAGGGAGGTGAACATACACTGCTGACCTCAGCTCCTGGCCCCTGCAGCCAGGCCACGACTCAATTTCAGTGTTTAAAACAGAAAACTCCTTTTTCAAACACTGAGGCACATAGACGTTCGATTCTAGATTCTGCCCCTCTGGCCCGACTTCTTATATAATTTATCTTTGAAGAAAAGTGTGGTGCACCATAGTGCAATATAATGTGCCTCACTTCTGACACATGAAGCAGTGCCTCTTCATTTATCCTAAGCAGGTCCTTGCCCCTCTTTTTTAATTTGTAATATCACACTATCAGAGAGGGACCCAGCAGAGCTTGTTCTCCACAACCCATCCTCATGCTTTCTCTTTGTCTTTTTTTAACCTTTCCTACAATGTTAATGTCAAGT
Source organism: Elephantulus edwardii (assembly GCF_000299155.1). Taxonomy (NCBI): domain Eukaryota; kingdom Metazoa; phylum Chordata; class Mammalia; order Macroscelidea; family Macroscelididae; genus Elephantulus; species Elephantulus edwardii. The sequence continues at coordinate 712,497 of NW_006399953.1, forward strand.
GCGCTGAGTCTGTGAAATTACAAGGGCTATCTCCATTTATTCATTGTCCATTTATTTGCCCACAATTCAATAAATATTTATTGAGAGCCTATGACAACCCTGCTGGCTGAAACTGAGGAGGACCTCATGCACTTACTGCAGAGGGTCAAGGACTGCAGCCTTTAATATGGACTGAGGCTCAATATCAAGAAGACAAAAATTCTCACCACTGGACCAATCAGTAGCATCAGGATGGATGGTGAAGAGATTCAGTTTGCTCGGCTCCATGGTCAACACTCTTGGCACCTGTAGCCAGGAAATAAAAAAACGTATTGCGATGGGAAAGTCTGTGGTAAGGGACCTCTCTAAAGTACTCAAAAGCAGCGGTGTCTCTCTGAGACTAAGGTGCACCTGATACAGGCCATGGTTTTTGCAATCACTTGTTATGCATCAGAGAGTTGGACAATGACTAGGGAGGATAGAAGGAGAATTGACGCCTTTGAGCTGTGGTGCTGGAGAAGAGTATTGAATGTACCATGGACTGCCAAGAAAACAAATAGATTCATCCTAGAGAGGGTTAAACCAGGCTGCTCCTTGGAGGCAAGGATTCTGGGGCTTCATCTGACATGCTTTGGACATGTTGTAAGAACAGACAGGTCTTTAGAGAGGGACATCATGCTGGGTAGAGTAGAGGGACAGCGCAGGAGGGGAAGACCCTCTATGAGGTGGATTGATGCAGTGACTTGGGTAATCGGGATGGGTGTGTCAGAGGCAATGAGATTGGCACAGGATAGAGCACGGTTTAGGGCTGTTGTACATAGGGTCGTTATACGGCACATAACAACAACAACAACATGACACATCAGGCCATGTTCTAGGTGGTGAGAATTCAGCAGGGGACAAATAGGCATAGCTCTTACTTTCATAGGCCCTGGTCACCCAGGAGAATAAAAGATACTAAATGGCTGGACAAAAAAAGTAACCATGTAAGTATAAAATGTCCCAAGACCAATATGAAGAATCATTATAGACAACATGAAAACAGATGAGCAGCATTTGTCCAGAGATAAAGCTCAGAAGACAGGAAGGAGTAGGAAAGAAGGATGAATGGAAATAACAAAAACAGGTAAATGGGGGCAGAGGGCTAGCACAGCGAGGGGATGGCAACTGAAGCCATGTTAGAGCTGCTGAATGGAAAACCAACCGGTGCTATATACTTTCCCTCAGATAGTAACGAAGTTCATACAAAATATGAAAAAAACCCGAGTTGTTCATGACACCAATCATGGTATGATTAAGGTAAACTCCCCTGAGAAAATGGCATTTAAGGTAAAGTCTGAAAGAGAAGGTGTTGTATTTTCTCTGACCAGCAGGAAAAGTACTGCGACTGGAATGAACTACCCAAGATTTTCCGTAGTCAAGAGAGAAGGGGAGGGAACTCATGGTTGAGAGTCCTTACAACTCGTAGTCCTCAAAGTTTTTATTGACAAGGTTTTCATTATATAAGCGGTGAAATATGTTAATACACAACAACAATGGAGATCTGGGAATTCCAAGTGGTATCAACTTGGCAGTGTGCTGTGTACCATCTAGCCGGAACTAACCCATAACTGATCATCCTCACTTTCAGCAAGCAAGGTTGTGTCATTTGCATAACACATATTATTGATGACTTTCCTATCAATTCTGATGCCACAGTCCTCCTTATAGAGTCCAGATTCTCAGATAATTTACTCAGGATTCAGATTAAATAGGTATGGAGAGAGAATACAACCCTGGCGCACTCCATTCTCATTTCCAAACCATGCAGTGCTCTCCTGCTCCATTTGCCCAACAGCCTCCTGGTCCAGGTATAGGTTCCTCATGAGCACAATTAAGTGCTCTGGAATTCCCATTCTTTTCAATGTTAGGAGCTTGTTTACAATAAAATGGGAGAGAGAAGCATACTCAACCTCTATTAAGACCTGTTGTTGGTCTTCCAGTGAGTTGTGATGTAACTTCTGGGAGTAGACACTTGAATTGTGCCAGCATGTTGTCATGTTGGCTATTCTAAAGGATTTTACATGGGTTGTTAAAGGGGTGGCTACTAATTGAAAGGTTGGCAGTTTGAATGCCACCCAGCAGCCCCTTGAGAGAAACACCTACTCCTATACAAATTCCCTCTTTATGGATTGACCATCAAGCCAACATGACAGAGTAAAACTGACCTGTAAGGTTTGCAAGGCTGAAATCTTTCATGCATGGAGCAGCTAACCTTTGGTGAGACAGCTTAAACCACTATGCCAGTAGGGCTGCTTCCATAAAGACCCATGTGACAGTTCTACTTTATCACTTGAGGTTGCTATGAATCTGAAATCACTTGAGGTCACCAACAACAAGCTTGATAAACAATTCAATGAGGAACTCTGAAAAAAGATATTTACATGAGTGTGATACTGTGTTAGACTTGGATAACAACTTCAAATGAATGCTTCATGACAGAAAACATTAGTTAAGCATAGTGACTCTGGATGGATTTCATCAAAACTTTGTGTATGGAGAAATGTCTATGTATGATGCCAGCTGCTTATTGATATATAATGAACTGCGCCAAGCTTGTTGTTGTTGTTATGTGCCATCAAGTCATTTGTGACTAATAGCGACCCTTAGTACAACAGCCCTAAACTCTGCTCTGTCCTGTGCCAATCGCACTGCCTCTGACACACCCATCTCGATTAACCCAGTTACTAAATCAATCCACCCCATAGAGGGCCTTCCCCTCCTGCGCTGTCCTTACACCCTACCAAGCATGATGTCCCTCTCCGAGAACTGGTCCTCCCTTACAATATGTCCAAAGTATGTTAGACGGAGCCTCAGAATCCTTGCCTCCAAGGAGCCACCCACTTTAACCCTCTCAAGAATGAATTTGTTTTCCTAGCAGTCAAAACTCTTCTCCAGCACCACAGCTCAAAGGCATCAATTCTCCTTCTATCCTCCTTGGTCATTGTCCAACGCTCTGATGCATAACAAGTGATAGCAAAGACCATGGCCTGTATCAGATGCACCTTAGTCTCCAGAGAGACACCATTGCTCTTCAGTACTTTGGAGAGGTCCCTAACAACAGACTTTCTCATGGTAATACACCTTTTAATTTCCTGGCTACTGGTGCCAAGAGTGTTGACTGTGGAGCCAAGCAGACTAAAGCTGTGAACAATCTCGATCTCTTCACCGTCCGTCCTAATGCTGCCAATTAGTCCAGTGGTGAGAATCTTTAGTGATGCAAAAAAAAAAAAGGCTTTTTATTCCTCACAATTCTTGGGTTAGCCAGGCAGTTTTTGGGATATCTCCTGTGACAGGCTGGGATGTGATGTAGTTGAGACAACAAGCTTCTCTCTCCTGGAGGTCTTTCATCCTCATGGACTAAATTACTGCAGTTCAGTCTCAGGGTTCAAGAGAGCAAAGTGCAAGGCACAAGTCTAAGGCACAGGTTAGACCTCTTTACTAAGGATATATGTTCATGCTGTGTAAGAGCATGCGGAGGAGTGTCAATCCCAGGCTCGCATAATTTGGTGGGGGAGGACGGGAGGTGAAGGAAATGGCAAAGATCTGGCATGAAAAACAATGTAAATGAGATTTTTAAATAAACATATTTAAAAAATAAAGATAATGAAGACTGAGGTGTGAATTGTGGAAGATTTTTAGTGTGAGACTCTACTGCAATGTGAACTTTGCAAAATGAACTTTCCCTTTTAGACATACATTGCAAGATACGTAACTTTTACATGAATCATGGCTGTTTTAAAAAAAATAAAAGTCCTAGTGGCACAGTGGTAAAAGTGCTCAGCTACTACACAAAAAGGTGGGCGTTTATAACCTACTGGTTACTTCAGAGAAGAGATGGGAGTCAGCTTCGGTGAAGACGACAGTCTTGGCATCTCTGCAGGCAATTCTCTCTGTGGGCTCATTGCAAATTGGAATCCACCTGATAGCATGAGGTTGGCTTTGTTTTTTTAATCATTTTTTAATTAATTTTAATGAAAATTTACAGAGACTTTGGATTTCCATTCATTCATTGCTGCACTTTTCTCCCTGCTCACCCCTCCCACCCCCCCATCACCCTGAGTACACTCTTCTCCTTGAAAAGTAAAAGAAAAGTTCCCCCATTGTTTTAAAATCCCTCCCCCCAGGTCCACTCCACCATGTAGCCTTCTTTTTGGACTCCTGTCATGACAACAATACCTAATCACATATCCCTTTTAAACAGTTTTCTCCCTCATCTGTTTCAATGCACTATACATTATTTATCCCATCTTTCTCAGTCTCCTCCCAACCCCGATGTCATTCCTGTTTCACAACAGTGGCACTAAGCAGTATTTGTCCCTTTGTGACTGAAATATTTCACTCAGCATAACGTCTTTCAGGGTCACCCATTTTGAATAATATTGCATGAGTTCCTTGTTTTTCAATGAAATATAGTATTCCATTGTGTGAATATACCACAGCTTCTCTATCCATTCGTTTGTTGATGGGCACCTGGGTTGTTTCCAACTCCTTGCTATCATGAACAAAGCACGATAAACATGAGTGTGCATATATCTGCTTGGATGTCAGTTATGGTCTCTTTCGGGTATATTTTCAGTAGTGGAATTGCTGGGTCAAATGGTATTTCTATTTGCAACTTTTTGAGAAAGCGCCATACTATTTTCCACAGTGGTTGCACCATTTTATACTTTCACCAACAGTGCATAAGGGTTTCATTTCTCTACAACCTCACCAGCATTTGTTGCTTGATGTTCTGTTAAATTTTGTTATTCTTACTGGGTTGAGATGATAGCTCATAGTTGTTTTGATTTGCATCTCTCTTAGAGCTAGGGATTTTGAACATTTCTTCATATGCTTATTGGCCCTCTGAATGTCTTCTATGGTGAAGTGTCTGTTCATATTCTGTGCCCATTTTTCTATTGGATTGTTTACCTTTATCTTGTTGTGGTGCTCAAGTATTTTATAAATCCTAGGTATAAGTCTCTTATCTGACATGTCATTACCAAATACTTTTTCCCAGTCTGTGGCTTTCCATTTTATTCTGTTAGAGAAGTTTTTGGATATGCATAGGAATTTGATTCTTAGAAGGTCCCATTCACCTATTGTTTATGTTCTGCATTAGGACTTCTAGAGTTCTTCCAAGCTGTTCTTTAATGAAGTTTATAATCCATGGTTTTAATCCTAGTTCCATGATCCACCTAGAGTTGGTTTTTGTGTATGGAGTGAGGTGTGGATCTTGCTTGAGTCTTCTTCAGAATCAACCCATCTACCTATGGTCAACTGAGCCTTTTTAACAATTGGTGTTGGCAAAATTGGGGGTTGGCTTTTACAAAGATATAATATACTCACGCATTATTCCTAGAATAAGGAGGCATTTGAAGTCACCTTCTTAAGGTGCTGACTCTTACATTAAATGATTTTGCTTGCCTCATAAAATTATTCATTAATTTTTAGCAATGGCCTTGGGAAGCTACGTATGTAAGATTTAGAGAAAAATGGCATTTACAATTATAATGGATTAAAGCAACTGACACTGCAATACTGTTGCCCCAATTTGGAACTTGGAACTTCCCAATTTCATATTTGAGCCTCGTTCTCCCCAATTTGGAACTTGGAACTTCCCAATTTCATATTTGAGCCTCGTTCTAATTGCTCTGCCTTACTATGGATTACAATCATGGCCCTACCCACTGGGTATCCTCCTTTGAGTGTAGGAACCTCATCAGATACATTTGTTTCCTTCAGCTTTCCAGACAACACTAAATGCTGTTATTTGTAGCCAACTCATGAAGACTAGTGAGGTTCACCGTTTTCAGAAGTAGGTCATTTTTCTTCCTAGTCCATCTTAGTCTAGAAATTCCACTGAAATTGTTGCAGCACTTCAGCAGTTTGTATGTATGTGCACTACCATGAGGGTGGTGGCTGCATTTGAGGTGTCTTGGCCAGGAATGCTCTCTTCTACAGGAAAGAGAGATTTCTACTACTGCCTCCACTAAGAAGATACTTTCTAAACAAATGAATCACTTGCTTTTACTTATTAAACATCTACTGTATTCCAAGGTCTCAATTCACAGCCCAGATCACTGTTGTTGTTATGTGCCGTGGAGTCACTTGCGACTCACAGCGACCCTATGTACAACAGCCCTAAACTCTTCTCTGTCCTGTGCCAATCACACTGTCTCTGACACTCCCATCCCGATTACCCCAGTCACTGAATCAATCCACGTCATAGAGGGCCTTCCCCTCTTGCGCTGTCCCTCCACCCTCCCGTCTCTCCTTACAACATGTCCAAAGTATGTTAGATGGAGCCTCAGAATCCTTGCCTCCAAGGAGCCACCCAGTTTAACTTTTTTCAGGATGAATCTGTTTGTTTTCCTAGCAGTCCATGGTACTCTCAATACTCTTCTCCAGCACCACAGCTCAAAGGCATCAATTCTCCTTCTATCTTCATTGGTCATTGTCCAACTCTATGATGCATAACAAGTGATAACAAAGACCATGGCCTGTATCAGACACACCTTAGTCTCCAGAGAGACACCATTGCTCTTCAGTACTTTGGAGAGGTCCCTAACAGCAGACTTTCTCATGGTAATACACCTTTTAATTTCCTGGCTACTACTAGAACGAGGGCTACATGGTGGAGGGGACCTGGGGGAGGGTTTGTAAAACAATGAAAGAATCTTTTCTTTTTACTTTTCCATAATTTTTGACTCATGTACTTATAACTTGTTAGTCAAAATTGTGTCTTCTAGGTTGCAACACCCCCATGATACATCTTCAAGGATATGAACATGTACGGCCAAGCACAATCAATAAGAGTGCATCTAAATTCTAAAATCAATCTCCATAATAGTCTATGTGTTTCCTACTGCCAAAGGGGCCCTTTAGAGTAGTGAGAGAAGACCTTCACCCTGAAACCCACAGCGTCCCTTTTCAGCAGGAAGTAGCTAAGAGAATACGCCATCCCCTTTTCATTATGACTCAGGGTGAAGTCTCTCTCAGGGAGGAGTGATAGGGAATGGCAAAGGACACACAGACAAAGAAGATTAATCAGAACTGGCTTTGACAAGCACTGTGGCATTTGGACAAGAACAAACTGGGAGGAGGGTAGAGAGAATGGTGCAGCAATGAATGAATGGAAACCCAAAATCTCTGTAAATGTTTATGAAAATTAATAAAATATAATTATAGAAAAAAACCCAAAAAAACTAGTAACCTGTATTTTAAAAATAAAAAAAAAAAATTTCCTGGCTACTGGTGCCAAGAGTGTTGACTGTGGAGCCAAGCAAACTAAAGCTGTGAACAATCTCAATCTCTTCACCATCCATCCTGATGCTGCCAATTGGTCCAGTGGTGAGAATCTTTGTCTTCTTGACATTGAGCCTCAATCCATATTGAAGGCTACAGTCCTTGACCCTCTGCAGCAAGCGCTTCAGGTCCTCCTCAGTTTCAGCAAGCAGGGTTGTGTCATCTGCATAAGGCAGATTGTTGATAGATCTTCCACCAATCTTGACCCCACACTTCTCCTCATAGAGCCCAGCCTCCTGGATAATCTGTTCTGCGTACAGGTTGAAAAGGTATGGAGAAAGGACACATCCCTGGCATACGCCCTTCCCAATTTTGAACCATGCAGTGTTCCCTTGCTCAGTTCTGATAACTGTCTCCTGGTCCAAGTATAGTTTTGCATTAGAACGATCAAGTGTTCTGGGATTCCCATTCTTCTCAGAGTCAGCCACCAGATCACTGGTGCCATAAAATTTTGGTTGCCACGTTTTACAAAATTTGAGAGGAACTGAGGTGCAGAAAGTCCAAGATGGAGGGGCTGATATTCCACCCCAGTTTCATCAGAAGCCACTCCTTCTCTGCACCACTGTTTCCTGTGTGGGGAGGGGAAAATCATTATCAAAGGGAAAGGATGACCTCAGGTTCTGGAGAGATGGGCGCACCCCCTCATGCTCAGTGCTACCTTTGACATTAATACAATAAGTGCTTGGGTTTGAAAATTTTAGTCTTTTTTTTACAGTCTTTTAGTCTTTTTTTTTTTTAGTCTTTTTATTTACAAAGTTTGAATGTTGTTTTTCACAAAAGATCCTTTCCATTTCCTTCACCCCACCCACACATAGAATTGTTAATGAAGAACTTGGCCATAGAAAACCTGCAGGAAAGCAGGTTCCACAGCCATTTAATAAGAACGAGGGGGGATGACCCATTTTAATTGCAGAGGTGAAAGTGATAAGAGCACCCCGTTTCCAAGAATCATCAGTGTGGCCCTCAGAGGGAAAACTAGCCATTATAATGGTATTTTGCATATAGATTTTGCTTTCTGGTTGGTTTGTTGGTTTTTAGAATTATTGTTTAAATTACTGCTAGGTAAGTAGGAATTGGCTGGAAAGCAACTGGTTAGATCAATAATGATACGAACAAAGCTTCATTTGACATACTGCACTATGTGGGAGGGGGCATGTAAAGTGATTTCAATTAATTCTCTCAACAACCTTATAAGGTAGGTTTTCTTATTCTTAAATTATAGATGAGTTAACTGGGGCCTCAGAGGCTCCCTAGCCTTTTAGTGGTAGATCTAAAACTTAAGTCTATGTGAACTAAAAGCCTGAACAATGTTTAGCTGTGGTGCTGGTGATGTGAGAAGTTGTGAATCTTAACATATGCTTAGTTCTGCAAGTGGAAGATGTAATATACTAATTAAGAAAAAGAAAATAATCCAGAACTTTGTCCCTTGAGGTTTTGGAGCCTCACCTTGGGTGAACGTGGTACAAATTTAGTCATTCTCTTGTCACCCACTTGGGTCCTGGAGGCGCGAAGAGGGTGAGTAGTGATCACGCTCTAGGTGGTGTTTGCCAGGCGGTGAGCAGAGGGTGGAAGGCGGGTGGCGGCTGTGGTTTTCTGGCAGCAGGGGGCGCCCGGCGCTGTGGGGTGGCGGGCACAGAAAGCTGGTGAGTTAGGGCTAGGGCGGGGCAACTGCGACTTCCTGGCGGCAGGGGGCGCCTGGCGCTGAGGGCCGGCTGGGCAGGCGGCGGACGCAGAGGAGCGGTGAGTTAGGGTTAGGGC
>NW_006399953.1:722139-828641 GCF_000299155.1 Elephantulus edwardii
CGGCCGGCCGGCCGGCCGGGACTGGACGCAGAATCCCCTCTGTCGCCGCGGGCTCGGCCGCGAAAAGTTGGGGCAGACCGCGAGCCCGCGTGGGCCGGACGGGAAGTCGGGTGTGGGGTAGGAGGCGCGGGGCTCGGGGTCCCGGGCCGGGCGGAGGGCGGCGGCGGCGGCGGCGGCAGGAGATGCAGAGCGTCAGGTCCGGTGCGGCGGGGGGGCAGGGGTGCAGTTAGGGTCGGGGTGACGGTGGGCTGCTGTCCGCCCGGGCCCTGCGGATGGGGGAGGAGGGGGGAAGGCCCCAGAGGGAGGCGGGCCCTGGGGACCGGGGAGCAGAGCCACGCCGGCGAGGCGAGTGGGGAGTGGGCTCCCCTGCCTTGGGCTTCTGTCCAGGGGTGGACCCGGAGGGGTCTGGCTCGGAGTTAGTGACGCCTGTGGCTTTGGAGACTCGAAGGGGAGTTCCTGTCATAGGTGGAGAGAGCTGAGAGTGGCTTCCTTTACCGCCACTGTCAAGCGCCGCCCCTCTTCATCTGCCACTTGCACCTCCAGGCTGCAGGGCTTTTGTCCTGGGGAAGTTTAGGGGGGAGCATCGTGGGTGAGATACCAAGGTGTGTTCCGAGGTGAACGGGCTTGTGCTGCGTGGACTCTAGAACCTGGAGCGCTCAGAAAAAAAAAAAAAATCGGGCCTTAGTCTGTTCCCTTAACGCATCCTATTCCCTCTTCAGTAACGCTAAAACCCACTTACTCAGAGGAAAGCTTCCCCGGGTTGGGTTAGCAGGTTGCAAAGCCCAGCAGCATACAAACATCTGCTCACAGCTGCCTGGGTAACACAGAAAGAAGGGTTGCAAGACATTCCGTTTTATTCTCTGGTTATTTCAGAAATAAGTGCATCTGGAGAGCTGGGTGCTTTATTAGAACAACCTGAACGGTGCCCCTTGACAGTGAAGATGACTCATCCTGGCTTTTTTTCAAATAAACTTTGTATTCTGGATGCTAGGTTGCCAAGTCATTTGCAACACTAACACAACTGAGGACCCAGATGGTGGGTCTCTGGAGTTCTTGTTCTAGTCCGTACCTTAGAAAGGAGTATGACCTTGGATAAGGCACATGTCCTTTCTGGACTTCAGTTCCCTTATCTGTGAAACTAACAGATCAAAAGGCTGGAGAGAAAAGTAGCTTTTTTGAGGGAGGCTATGAGAATTGTCTTCCTTGTGAAACTACAGGCTTGTTCTTGTAAAGAAGTTAGATGAACACAGATGAGGAGTGTGTAAAAAATGAAACCAAACACACAGCAACAAAATTGGTATTAATTGGTATTAGCTGCACTGCCAACCAGAAAGTATAGAGTTCAAATCTACCAGTTGTCCCACCAGAGAAAGATGGGCAGTTTCACATTCCACAGCAGCTCTGTGGGAGAAAGATGAACAGTCTTTTCTCATGTTATTTTCACCGTGGAAACCCTCTGGAAGGTTCGCTGAGTTGGTGCCGACTCAGTGAGTTCAGAGTGTGAATTCTGTTCTCATGTATGCGATTTGTGTGCATTGCTCTTCAGCTGTCTTGACCATAAAATTGATAAACGCTTTTAAAAATACATGTATGTGAAAGAAAATATATTTATGTGTTTATATGTCTCACTATGGGCCTGAATTTCCCTTTTTTAACTTTAAAGCTTGCAGTGGATGCGCGATTGGATGGATTGGCCTTTGTGAGGCCCCAAGATCTCAGATTGCCACAGAACCACAGGCTTCTTCCCGTCCACATCCTGCTGAGATCCTTGTTCCACCATACTTCTGTCATCTTTCCATTTTGCCTTGAAGAGTGGTGAGCTGATTCTTAACCGCATCTGGCATATCTGAACTCCCAGGTTTCTTTTCAAGTGTGTGTGTAATAAAGTCAGGCAGCACATTAAAAAATAGCATGAGGCTACAATGTGTATCCTCTCTACACCCACCTTTTGGCCTACCTGTTGGACCCTGGAAGATCCTGACAGTTGAGAAGACATGGCTAGGGTGAAATAGCACATTAATGATCAACTCAGGGTGCTATTACAGGTTAGATCAGGGTTCAGATCTGTTATTCATAGGGTCACTGTGGGTCATACTTGACCGCATGTAACAACAACAAAGTATGCTAGCAGAAAAAGAGAATTAAAAAAAAAATTATCATGATTGAATGTGGCTGTCCCTCTGTTCTCTTTTTAATAGCTTTCAAAATGCATGTTGAATTTGACCACATCATTTTCAGTAATCCTTTTTTGTCAGTTTCTTGGAAACTGTAGTTAGTAATTACCTGAGTTTAAGTAGCAGCAAATTTATATCCTCTTCAGCAGCTAAAGGCTTGACTCATTAGACTTAAGTCTTTGGGTGTGTGTATTCTAGCTCAGTGCTATTAATAAAAATCACAATGCTAATAATAGGTATCATTTGAACACCTACTACTCATCATAGTCAATTAGAAGTGAGAGCCATTTTATAGGTGTGAAAACAAAGTTCAGGACGCAACTCTAAATGTTATAGCTGTGTTGGTCAAATTATCAATGATTTTGATACCAGATGAACCTTCTGACCCATAGCCACTGAGTTGATTCTTAACTCGTAGCAACCCTGGAGTGCAGTAGAAATGCCACCACAGCTTTCTCCCATGCAGCTGGTGGTTTCCAACTTCACCTTTCAGATGGCTTAACCACCGTGCCACTTGGGCTCATTCCCCCCCTTCCCAAACAAGTAACATTTTGTGCAGATGGAAAAGGAATCCTTATTAAAGGGTTGTAGTGACAGTTAAATGAGAGAATGTATGTGAAAAGCAGTATGTAAGCTGTAAAGTGCTGTCTCAGAGGGTAGTAGGAGGATCCTTAACACACTTGTGGACAGTAAGGGCAGCACAGCGAAACAGAAAGTCTGTGGGTCTTGTACTCAAGTAGACCTGGGTATAAATGCTGTGCCCATCATCTGACATCTCTGAGTCTATTTTCAGCTTGTGTAAAATGAAAATAGGTATAAGTGTGGAGCCCTGGTGGCAACTGAAAGGTTAGGGGTTCAAAATCGCCACTATTCCATAGGAGGAAGATGCAGTAGATGGCAGTGAGTTTGATTTTTGGTTTTTCAATAAGATAAGCTTGTGAGTTGCAAAGGTTCTAGGGCATCCTTTCTTCTCTCTTTGCCCTCTGGATAATGGACATTCCCTGTCTTCAATAGGAATTGCCTTAAGGGAAAAAATAATTTTACAGTACTTAAAAAAAAAAAAATGAACACGCTTCAGCCTCCCATCCTAACCCCTAGCATTCAGTGACTGTTCTAGTGCCTGAGATTCTCTCCCAAGTGGGAACTGGACAAAAGCAGAAGCAGGAAGTGCTGGGGGTTGGTTAGAAAGTTGACGATGGCTTTAGCTTTTTCTCTTTGGCTGTTTTCTAGTCTTCTTTCCATTGTCTATTCTAAAATTCATCTTGGGCACAGAGTTAATACTGAATTTGAGGGAATTTCTTGCTCTGGAGAGCTCCTGGAAGAAGGATAGTGTGAGATGGAAGGACAGAGCAAATAGGAACTGCAAGGGTGAGTGAGGAGTTGAATCTGGCTTGTAACAGCAAAGCTGTAAAGTTAAAAGCTTGGTGTTGGGGAAGATCTTGTTGAGTGGAGGGTTTGACTACGTATGGGCCTAATTTCCATGTTGTCCTATAAGGCTTTCTTGTCTCTTGTGGGGTTTTGAAGTTTTTTAGCTTCAGGCAAATTTTGACTAGTTGTGGTGGCATCATAAATGAGTTTCCATAGTACACTTGTATGCTGAAAAGGAAATTAAATTCCAAGCGGGTGTTTGTTGTGATGGATGCCAGAATTTCTGTGAGAATTTTGTTAAGATTCAGTCAGTCTTCTAAAGTACTTCTTAGTTCTCTGAGGATATTAATTAGGAAATAGTTAAAAATGGAAGTGTCTCCTCTGAGCGTTTGCAATGCAAAAACCTTTGTAACAAATAAAGTCTAAAGATGAGAAGGATTTCTATTTTAAAAACATTTTCTCCAAAAAGTAATGTTTTCTCTTTCCATTCCTTCCCTCCTCTCCCATTATTTTGATAATGAATTCATTTTGGTTTTGCATTTTTTAGCCATATGTATATTTAACAAAATATATACATATTCTTTGTAAAAACAGTGCAACCAGCATGAGGGTGGCTGTGCCTGACTTCAGCCAAACTCCACAAAGGGGAACAGTCCCTATCCACAACATCAGCAACACAGAATTGATGCCTATGAGGTCATCCACTCCCCCATACTCCTGCACCTCCTGGCAGTAGAGGTCATCCACTCCCCCATACTCCTGCACCTCCTGTCAGTTCTACTGCCAGCTGTTCCTTTCCAGGACGTTCCATGTTGTGCTTCAGGGTTGGCTTCCCAGAACTTACAGGCCATGCTCACCATCATGGGGCCTCTGGTTCTCCACAATCTCTGTTGCTGGTCTCAGTCCTGGTCTGTCTCATAAAGGAATCTCTGACCCTAATAGCCACAAATTGTGTTGTCCTGTTTTCTCTCTCTAAACGAGCTCAGTTTAAGCCAGACATGATGACAAAACTGACCAGTCTCATTAGTTTACACACCTTATATGCGTCTTCATTGGCATAGTACCCCCAAGTCGTGTAAAAGTCAAAACCAATGATTAGGAAAGCCATTTTGAACAGTCATTTTACTACATCACACACCCACAGAAATAGTCATGTATATCACTTAATTTTTATATCTTAAATGTACCTTTTATCTTGAGTTAATGAGTGCTCCTTAAAGAAATAATATGGCAGGGTGGTTAAAGAGTACAGCCCTGAAGCTGTACTCCTTTGAAAGCTGTGCCCTTATTACCCATTAATGTGGCACAAATTACTTCTTTGTGCATCAGTTTGTATATTTCTACCTGTTCTATCCAATATGGGATTTGGTAGAGTTTTGTTGTATTGTACATAGGGCTGCTATGAATAGGATTCAGACTTCTTGGCATCTAACTACAATGATTTCAGAGGTACATTTGGCTACTTAGATTCACATAAAAATTCCGTTTCAGAGAACTCTGGAGGCCTACTGGCAAGAATCTGTGCTTCAGTTCCGAAGGCACTTGGTCCCAATTAACCAGATTCTCCGCTGGAAAAAGGAGGGGCAATCTCCTCCTGTGCCAGTTGGATCTGATTCGACAGTATGCAACAAGAAAAGGTTAAAAAAAAATTTAGTTTCTCAGTTGCACTAGACACATTTTAAGTATTCAGTAACTGTGGTGAGTGACATATCTGCTGGACAGTGCAGCTGGAATACCTCTAACCTCACTGGAAGTTGTATTGGACAGCCCTGGGATGGACATTATAATAGGACACGGGTTTTAGGTAAATAAGTGTTACCCATCAGATAAGCCATTCAGCAGTTATTTGAGGGCCTGTCAGATAAGGAACCTAGGTGATGGAGTAGTAAAAGAATTTGACTGCTAACAAAAAAGTTGTTAGTTCAAACCTATTCATACTCAGTAGGAGACAGATAAGGCAGTCTGATTCTGTGTCCTATGGGTTTTCATCCAGGAAGAGAGGCGAGCTTTTAAAGTTCCTCATCGGGTGTGTGGAGCATGAGGCAGAATTTGGAGCAGGAAATCAGTCAGTTTAAGTGATTGGCACAAGGGGTGAGGGCTTGATTTGAAGACCAGGGCAGAGGTGATGCAAGAAAGCATTGATAGCATGTAGTCCCTTTGAATGTGAGAGTTGAGAGGAATCAAATCCGAGCCTTTACTTGTCTCTTTCCCTCCCTATGTGTTGCCATTCTGATCTCCAAGGGCTGATTATTGAAGACACCAACTGTGTAGACTAAGCAATGTTAACAAAAACCAAAATTGTTTCCTTTGGTCTCACTGACAGAGAAAGCAATCTCTGGATGAGACTAGAAATCAGCTTCCTTCCTGCCCACCTTCCTGCAGACCTTGCCGCTCCTGCCTTTCAGGGGCATCCCGAAGCATGGACTTTGTGCACCTCAGACCCTGTTTATGGAACTGCTCACTTTAAGGAAAAAGGGTAGGGGGAAAAAAAGCAAAACAAACAAACAAACAAAAAACCAAAAACAAACCACACTAGAGAAGGCAGCCTTCCTGGAGTGTTGTCTTCACCCTGCCACTCCTTGGTGGGCCCCTGCGGAAGGGGATTTCAGTCTTCAGTTCTTAAGAGTTGGTCTCTCTGTGAGAAAGGCTGGCTGTGGTCACTAACCATGACCCAGGATGACTGGTCCTGAGGGAAGTCAAGACTACACTCTCCTGAAGGATACAATCTCTTTGGGGTGCTAGATCATGCCGGCGAATCCAGAGTCAACGTAAGAGATTGATCCTGTTGATACGGGTCAGTGTGTTCTCTGCATAGGACATTGGCTTGTCAGCAGTGGACTGGCTTGATTTCCAGGCTCTGTAGTATCCATTCTCTGCTGGTGGCTTGTTCTTGCTCTATTCAGGCCGTGGTTTGGTCAGTCAGGGTCTTGTTTATTTGGATTGTGTTCTTGTTCTTGTGAGGAGACAATCAGGTTACCTCTGCTGGGCCTGTGCTTCCCACCCTCGTGAGTTATAAACCATCTCTGCTTGTGAGCCACTCAGCGGACTTGACTCATCTTTCTGCTCCATGCTTATTCCTTTCCTTTGAAGTTGCTGTTTTGTATCAGAGTGGAACCATGGCTGACCCTCCAGCTGGTTTTCAGAAGTAGTTAATAGCATGGGAGGAGATTGCCCATCTTTCTCCCATCAAGTTGGTAGATTCAGACCCTGTGTCTTTGGATTGACAGCACAAATCCTTACCACTGAGTCACCATAGCTCCCATGCCTTTGAAGAGGTTGTCTCCTTTCCTCCTTCTTGAACACCTCTAGGCAGCCCTCTATTGTTGTGGGTTGGTAGTGACTCAATCACCTCATACTGGGTGAAACAAAATGGTAAGTCCTGCACTGTCCTCCTGATTGGTTGTGGTTTTCACAAGTAGATTGTAAGACCTTTTCTCCTAGTCCCTCCTGACTCTGCTGGAACCGACTCAGCGTCATAGCAGCATATAAACCAACACGGTAAGGTGAGGTGCGTTGTAGGAACTGAACCAAAGTAATAGGAGCTCTGATGGTGTAGTGCATTACCTGTTTTGCTGCTAACTGAAAGGTTATCAGTTTGGATCCACCAGTTGCTCCATGGGAAAAAGATAAAGACATTGTCCTCTGGAAAAGATTTCTCTCAGAACCCTGATTGAATCGGCATTGATTTAACAGAAGAGAGGTGGTTTGCTCCTCCCATACAGAAGGTCATGGACCCACTGCGAAGTGTTTTCCTGACTCTGGAGTAGCCAGTTCAGCAAGTTTGTCTTGTGTGGTCAAAAATCTTTACCTGACAGTGTGTGGTTTAATGTGAGGAGAATATTTTTGTCTGTAGATATTAAATGTCAGGCCTCCCTCTTGAGCATTCATGCCAAATAGAGCCTCTTTGTTTTTCGTTTTGCCTCATATTTAGTTTTGACTCTATGTGTGTGTTTGGAATACATGTTTATTTTAATTACTACTGAGAAACAAAAAAGATACTTGTCAAATTTTTAAATGTAGCAGTGCCACTGTTCTGGCAAAAAAGAAAGAATAAATATCTGTTTAGCCGGGATACCATTGATAGATCTCGTCCCCCACCCCCAGCCCCTGATACACTTTGTTGCTGTTTGTTGGCAGAATCATCTGATTTATATACCGCTTCAGTTTAGACTTCAGCAGTGAATGTGAAAAGATTTCTGGACTGTTTGCCTAAGTGGAGGGTTTGGAGAAGTAGGCCTGGTGCTGCCACTCTTGGCGCTCCCTCATAGTGCCTGGAGCATGGTACGTCCTGATTTGTGAGCAGGTTGGCCAGGCTGTGTCTCTGGCCTTGCCTGGGAGTGGCTTGTCTTGGTGACAATTGGAGGTCTCCCTTGTGCTGTAGGAAAAGAATTCTCTCTTGATCCCTTCCCATCGCACCCCCGTTTCGCCCCCTCTATTCTGTGGAATTTAGAAGGAGGAAGGACCCAGAATAAGATCAGAGTAAATTCAGGGTAGAGTGGTTTTGTAGCTTCCACATAGCTGTTTTGTAGATTTTTCTCACATTCAGCTTCTACCTCCTTCTCTGCTTGATCTCAGTCCAACCTATTATTGTGTCATTAAAACACAACAAACTACCCAAACAAACCCATTGCTGTAATATCACTTGCATCTCATGGAGGCCCTTTCAGGGACTCTGAGACAACCTCTCTTTCTCTCCTAGAGCAGCTGATGGATTTGAACTGCTAACCATTTGGTTAGCAACCTGACACAGTATGCACTACATCACCAAGTTTTCTTAGCTTATAATTTTTCGCTTAGAAATTTGTCTTGAATGTTGTCTTGAACTCATTGGAAGACTTTGGAAAGCTTGCTTTCTTTGAGTCAGTGCCCCTGGCTCCTTGGTGCTCACCTGGAGAGATGGGGGTCCAGCAGCCACGCTCATATTAATTGGAGTGACATGGTCGCTTCAGAATAAGAAGTTCATGTTGGGGGTGGTTTTGTTGTATGTGGTTTTTGTTTTATTTTGTTTTGTTTTTGCCACTCAGTATAATAGCTTTTTTCCTAAAATTATAAAAGTAATGCATAAATGCATTATGCTGCTATACTCTAATCCTCCCATTCAGACTTGTAGATGTTTGTAGCAGAACATGTGAATTTCTTCTTCACCTGTCATCTGCCAACCCTCAGAGATGACCAATTTTTGCAACTCCATATGTATTCTGAGACTGTCACTCTCTGTAGACAAAATACAAATGTTTGTTTTTTTGTTGGACCTAATTCTTCTTACTCTCTATATATAGTCTTCACAGTATAACTTTTAGACTGTTTTAAAACTTTAAAAGAAGGTTTTCTTTTGGTAGAAATGGATAAAAATACATTTTCCAGTTCAGTATTTTTACAAGTGGTATCAAATACATGCATCAAGTTATATAACCATCACCACTATCTTTTACAACTTGTTTTATCCTCATTAACAGAGGCTCAGGATCCCTGTCTTCTCATGACTGACACTCAGCATGCATTTTCAAGGTTCTTCTATATTATCACATATGTCAGAATTTCAGTTTTTGAGATCATTTCATATACTAGCTCTTCTCAGTCTTTTAAGTATGAAAGATTATATAGTATCACTATTTATAATATATAAACCTGTCTTCTGTTGGTGACGTTTAAGGCTTTTTCATTATTTTTGCTGTTACACCTTCACACACACACACACACACACACACACACACGTCAGGTACACTTGTACAAGTATTTCTCCAGAGGTGGAATTGATGTGCTAAAGGTTGTTCATATTTAAAATGACTGGGTTTAAATTACTCATTAAAATGTCCACGATGTGACATTGCTTGTTTCCCCACATCCTGCCTTCTGGGTAAAAGGAATGTGTTGTGTTTAACAGGCATCTCATTGATTATTGATGAGGCTGTGGACTCATTGCCTCTGGAGTGGTGGGTTTGTAAAGTTTTGGAGTGGGCAGTCCTGTCCTGAGCATGGAGGACAGGGGGACTTTGCCTGAGGAGCTGTGTTCTGCCCAGAATCTGGTCATGGGAGGGGATGGCGGTACCTGGAATCAGTCATTCCAGGCTTCACATTCTCTCTGCTTCCCCCTGAGCCCGCGTGTGGTGATAGAAGACTTTCATTTTGATTTAATTTATTTTTTTCTAGGCCTCTGTCCCAAGGAGTCAAGCTTGGGTAAGTATCACAGTGAGAGCAACCTGGCTGGTGGCTGCTGAGGCTGGGATGTGGGACAGGGGAACTGGGCTGGGGAAACATTGAAGGATGACATACTACCTGAAAATCAGATCCCTCTTCTAGACAGGTTCCCAGGTGTGTGACAAGTGAGGTTCTATGCACAGTGGCATTCCTTTCCAGCTGTGTGATGCCCTCTCCTCTGACTGGCTTTGTCCACAGCAGGCTGCTCCAGGGGGAACCACATCAATTAGTAGGTTTTCTAGGGACTGGAACTGGGGTGATCCACAAGTTGCATGTATACCCTCATGCATTTACTCATTGAGGTGTTCCCTGCATGACTGAGACCTGTGTGGACATAGTGGGCTTTGGGATGCACCAGACTCCTTGGTGACAATGTCCTTTACTTTCCCCTCAAAGGAGAACCGAAGGAATGATGGAGGAGACAGCTGGCGTGGCCTTCAGCCCAGTCCATTCCCAGCACTTTCTAGCCTTTTATTGCTGTCAGACTTAAGTAGAGTTACATTATCTGCCAGGCCCAGATTTCCTCATCTGTAACATAGGCTAATATTAGCACCTAACTTAACTGGCTGTTGTGAGGATCAAATGAGTAATACTTACATAGCATTAAATGGATGGATGCATATTAACATTTGCTACATATGGAAATGCATGTAATCTTGTGACATTAAGGTAAAGAGGTCAGGAGATTGATTAAGGCATCTGACTGCTAACCAGAAGATTGGCAGTTTGAACCCACCAGCTAGTTTTTCCCCCACAGGAAAAAGATGAGGCTGTCTGCTTCTGTAAAGATTTACATACAGCCTTGGACAACCTTGGCGCAGTTCTTCTCTGCCCTGCAGGGTCACTTAGGAATTGGACTTGACATCATGGCAGTGGCTTTGAATTTGGGGAGAGGCAGGTTCCTGCAGGTTAAGATTAGGAGGAAAAGGAGGAGGAGTGAAGATTTTCACCAGAGCAAGTTTGGATAATCTGTGCCATTCCTCCTGGGAGGAGACACCTCCTACACACTGAAGCCTTAAACAGGCCTTTTGGTGGTGGAACTTGCATTTAGCACTTTCGTCAGACTTCACTATTTCAGATAGACTTGTTATGCGTCAGAGAGTTGGACTGAAAGGCTGAAAGTGGCTTTTACTCAGGCCTAACTAACTCATGTATCTTGTAATTTTCCACTGCCCGGGGTTTGAACTCGTTTGTATGCTTAAGAATTTGTGAAACCATCCTATACTCAATGTTCCAGGAAATGGCTAAATCACATACATGTACCCTGGGTTCCGAGAATTAGCTAACCACAAGGGTTAGGCAAATATGCTGATGTCTTAAGATCTGTCTAACTGCCAAATGTGCAAGAATAAGATATTGTGCAAATAGCTATGTAATCTATATATGATGCCAAACCAGTGAATTTAAACTGTGCTCAAATTACCCAATGAGAAACTAATGCCCTTATGAATCCCCCTCGTGTGTATAAAAAGAGCTGAAATTGTCTGCTCGGGGTCGACTCCTCTGTCTCCTGCGAGAGATACGTGTCGACCCGGAGCGCTCCGCAATAAACCTCTTGCTTTTGCATCAAGTCAGTCTCTTAGAGTTGTTGGTGTCGCTGCCCGTCAGAAACAAGACCATCTGTTTTGGGGTCTTGCATATGGGGGCTCGTCCGGGATCGGGCGCGACCACCCACCACTCCTAAGACTAACCCCTTGGAGGTAAGAAGGATCCTCAAGAGTGAATGAAGTGTGTGTGTGTGGCGCCACAAAGTGAAAGTGAATTGAGAGCGAAACTGAGTGCTTGAGTGTCTGTGAAATTTCTGGTGATTAAGGCGGCTGCAGCCAAGCACCGTAAGGGGCTGGTTGCTGGTTGCTGGTGGCGGGTAGACGTGCCCGGAGCCCACAAGTCGCAACTCTTGGAGGGCGCTCTAAGAGTGTTGGGGAAAGACAGGACGCCTGTAACCCTGGCGGTCTTTCACTTGGAAGGGAGAGAGGATGTCTCCCTAATTGAAAACGGGGAAAAGGCCCGTTTTGCTAGCCCAGTTGAAGTTGCTTTTGGTTGGTTATGGGCTACACCACGCCGTAAGCATATTAGAGTGTTTGTACTACTATCAGTCTTCCTGTCAGTTTGTGTGAGTGTTTCTCTGTGTATCTATTTCTTGACGGACATGGGACAGACGGTGACGACTTCTCTCTCTCTAACTTTGAACCACTTTTCTGAAGTGAGATCTAGGGCCAACAATCTATCAGTAGAGGTTAAAAAAGGCTTTGGCAAACTTTCTGTTCCTCCGAGTGGCCAACCTTTGGTGTGGGGTGGCCACCCCAGGGAACTTTTGATTTAACCACTCTACTTGCAGTAGAAGAGATTATTTTCCAGGACGGACCCAGAGGACACCCAGATCAACAGCCATACATTCTTGTCTGGGAAAGTCTGATCAAGGATCCCCCGTCTTGGGTAAAACCCTGGATCACAAAAAAAAAAACAACCAAAACCTTCCCACTCGAGCTTTGGCTGTACAAACAAAGGCAACAAATAAAGGACTCCTGCCACCGCATGAAGTGACGCCGACAGCTCCCCCCACTCCAAAAGTCTATCCTGAAACGGAGGGCCCTCCCGAATGGGATCCACCCCCCTATCAGGTCCCTAACCCTGAGGGAATTCCAAATGCACCTTTAGTAAGTGGGGCCATAGGGGGAGAAAGGGGACTAGCACAAGGAACCCAGAGTCGTCAGGGAGGGGGGCTCGAGAGTCCGGACTCCACTATAGCCTTACCCCTTAGGGCATATGGGGGGCCCCCGGAGGCAGGCCAATTACAACCACTACAGTATTGGCCCTTTTCCTCCTCAGATCTATATAACTGGAAAACTAACCACCCTTCCTTTTCAGACAATCCCACTGAGCTTATAGGTCTGATAGAGTCTTTAATGTTTTCACATCAGCCCACCTGGGATGATTGCCAACAACTTTTGCAGACCCTCTTTACCACAGAGGAAAGAGAAAGAATACAGACGGAAGCCAGAAAAAACGTCAGAGATGCCGCAGGGCACCCAGTGCAAACTCCTGTTGAAATCGACGCTGGCTTTCCCTTAATTCGACCAACCTGGGACTATAACACCATTGAAGGTAAGGAGAGGCTGTCCAATTATCGCCGGACTCTAGTGGCGGGTCTCAGGGGGGCTGCTAGGCGCCCCACCAATTTGGCTAAGGTAAGAGAAATTCTTCAGGGGACCACCGAACCTCCATCAGTGTTCCTAGAAAGGTTAATGTAAGCGTATCGACGATACACCCCTTTTGACCCGACCTCGGAAGGGCAAAAGGCGGCAGTAGTCATGGCTTTCATTGGTCAGTCAGCCCCTGATATTCAGAAAAAATTGCAGCGTATAGAGGGGTTACAAGACTATACACTGAGAGACGTAGTGAAAGAGGCAGAAAAAGTTCTTCCCAAAAGAGAGACAGAGGAAGAAAGCAGAAAGAATGAAGAAGGAAAAAGAGGAAAGGGAGGACCGGCGAGATCGCCGGCAAGAGAGGAATTTAACAAAAATCTTGGCCGCTGTAGTAAGTGAAAAAGGAAAGAGTCAGGGAGAAGATAGACAGAGTAGATACCTGGGTAGTAGGAGACCGCGAGACCCAGAAGATAAAGAAGCTCTGTATCGAGATCTAGCAAGACCTCGCAAAAAGATGGACAAAGATGGCTAACTGAGGCAAGGAAAGAAACTATCATGCACATCCCTCTGCCACCTTCGTCAAAACAGGTGAGAGAATTCCTGGGCATGGTAGGATTCTGTAGACTATGGATACCTGGTTTTGCCTCCCTCGCTGCCCCTTTGTACACACTGACTCGGGAAAAAGAAAACTGTTTGGACAAAAGAGCATGAAATCGCCTTTAAGAACATAAAAAAGGCTCTGCTCTCTGCACCTGCACTAGCCCTGCCTGATCTGAAAAAGCCCTTTGTCATGTACATCGACGAAAGGGAAGGGGTAGCTAAAGGGGTGCTAACCCAAACTTTGGGACCTTGGAGGAGACCAGTTGCCTACCTATCAAAAAAACTAGACCCAGTGGCCAGTAGATGGCCAACCTGTCTAAAAGCCATTGCAGCAGCTGCGGTCCTCATAAAAGACGCAGACAAACTAACTCTGGGGCAACAAGTTACTATTGTAGCACCCCATGCATTAGAAAGCATCATCCGGCAGCCCCCGGACCGGTGGATATCCAGTGCGCGTCTAATGCATTACCAGAGCCTGTTGCTAAACGACGAAGTATCATTCAGAACCCCAGTTACCTTAAATCCAGCTACACTTCTGCCAGCGATCGGAGAACCTGAACCGCTCCATCAGTGTGACGAGATTCTAGCAGAGGAGTCAAGCACCCGGCATGACCTAACTGATCAGCCTTGGCCAGGATGCCCGTCATAGTTCACCGACGGCAGCAGTTTTGTAATTGAAGGTAGGCAGCTAGCCGGTGCGGCAGTGGTAGATGGTAAACAAACCATCTGGGCAAGTAGTCTTCTGGAAGGAACTTCAGCCCAAAAGGCAGAGTTAGTGGCCTTAACGAAAGCTTTGGAACTATCAAAAAATAAATGCATAAATGTCTATACAGACAGCAGATATGCCTTTGCAACCGCTCATGTGCATGGAGCCATCTACAAGCAAAGGGGTTTGCTAACCTCTGCTGGGAAAGACATTAAAAACAAAAATGAAAATAGTCCTATCAAGCAAAGAAGGACGAGACTATTTGCTACATTTACATCAATTAACACACCTCGGAGCTAAAAAGCTGAAGATACTGGCCCAGGCCTCCAATTACAAGATATTAGGACTTTTAAAAGGCAAAAGACTCAGAGGTGATCGACCAGGTGCGTACTGGGAGATTGATTTCATGGAAATTCAACCAGCAAAATATAATAACAAGTACTTATTAGTTTTCATAGATACCTTTTCAGGATGGGTTGAAGCCTTCCCCACCAGAAACGAAACTGCTAATGTTGTTGTCAAAAAGATTCTGGAAGAAATCTTCCCAAGATTTGGAATACCTAAAGTAATCGGGTCTGATAATGGTCCTGCCTTCGTTGCCCAGGTAAGTCAGTGATTGGCCAAGTGTATGGGGATTAATTGGAAATTACATTGTGCATACAGACCCCAGAGCTCAGGACAGGTAGAAAGGATGAACCGAACTATCAAAGAGACCTTAACCAAATTAGCCTTAGAAACCGGCATAAAGGATTGGACAGTCCTCCTTCCTTTTGTCCTGTTCCGAGTTTGGAATACTCCAGGACAATTTAGACTGACACCGTTTGAAATTCTATATGGAGACTCTCCACCAATTTCAACTATGAGTAATAAGTTTGATCCTGATAATGTTTTTTCTGTACCCTTGCTTGCCTGCCTGAAAGCTTTAGAAACTGCAAGAACCTATGTTTGGCAGAGAATAAAGGATGCGTACGAGCCCGGAGAACTAAAAGTACCACATACCTTCCAAGTAGGAGATAGCGTCCTCATCCGACGACACCGACCGGATAACCTTGAACCTCGCTGGAAGGGACCCTATCAAGTACTTCTCACCACCCCCACAGCAGTAAAAGTAGATGGGATTGCAGCTTGGGTCCACGCCTCACACGTGAAGCTAGCTCCAACGGCCAATGATGACAACCAATGGACTCTGGAAAGGACTGATAATCCTCTTCAGTTGCACCTCCGCCGCCAAAAGTGCAAGTAACCCACATGCCCCTCATAATCTTACCTGGTTAGTCCAATCACAAACAGGAAAAATTGTATGGTCTACTTCAAGTGTCACTACTCCCTGGACCTGGTGGCCAGATCTCTACCCTGACCTCTGTCAGTTAGCCAGTGGAGCCCCTGCAGACTGGGCCATAGAAATAGAGACTGGCCCTACTGCTCCCTCTCACCCCAGTCCCAAGGACGCTCCGGGCCTCATTGCCCCTGCCCTCCTCGGAGGTCGAGCAGGTTGTGGAACACGGAAGCGTAGAAGAAACCTAAGGTATTTCTCTTTCTACGTCTGTCCGGGGCATGACCTAGAGACACTAGGACTGACCCGTACATGCGGGTCTAAGGGTGACTTTTACTGCTGAAGCTGGGGATGTGAAACCACTGGGAATGCTTACTGGAAACCTTCCTCTTCTTGGGATTACATAACCCTGACAGCCAATTATTCCCTTGTTAATGCAGATGATCCCACCTCCGTAAAACAAGCAGAGGCTGCTTGCAATAACTGGTGTCATCCCTTAAAAATCTCTTTCACTGATCCTGGCAAGAAAGCCCGAAATTGGCAGGCAGGATATTGGTGGGGAATCAGGCTTTATATGGAGAATTTTGATCATGGAGTACTACTTAAAATACGGCTACTTGATAGACCTTTAGAATGTTGCTTTTATGTAGACCACTCCGGTGCCATAAAAGACTCCATGAGTAAGTTAAGAGAAAGACTTAATAAACGAAAGTGGGAACAGGAAGCAAAACAATCGTGGTATGAAAAGTGGTTCTCCACCTTAGCAGGCCCCTTGTTCATTTTTTTAATTATATTGCTTGTAGGACTCCGGCATCAATACCGCTCCCTGAAAGAAGTAAATTCAGCAGAAACATCCCTCTAGTTCTAAGATTAGAACTATGTATAAAAAGAAGTGGGGAATGAAAGGCTGAAAGTGGCTTTTACTCAGGCCTAACTAACTCATGTATCTTGTAATTTTCCACTGCCCGGGGTTTGAACTCGTTTGTATGCTTAAGAATTTGTGAAACCACCCTATGCTCAATGTTCCAGGAAATGGCTAAATCACATGTACCCTGGGTTCCGAGAATTAGCTAACCACAAGGGTTAGGCAAATAATGCTGATGTCTTAAGATCTGTCTAACTGCCAAATGTGCAAGAATAAGATATTGTGCAAATATGCTGTGTAATCTATATATGATGCCAAACCAATGAATTTAAACTGTGCTCAAATTACCCAATGAGAAACTAATGCCCTTATGAATCCCCCTCGTGTGTATAAAAAGAGCTGAAATTGTCTGCTCGGGGTCGACTCCTCTGTCTCCTGCGAGAGATACGTGTCAACCCGAGCGCTCTGCAATAAACCTCTTGCTTTTGCATCAAGTCAGTCTCTTAGAGTTGTTGGTGTCACTGCCTGTCAGAAACAAGACCATCTGTTTTGGGGTCTTACAGGACAATGACTAAGGAGGATAGAAGGAGAATTGATGCCTTTGAGCTGTGGTGCTGGAGAAGAGTACTGAGAATACCATAGACTGCTAGGAAAACAGATTTGTCCTGGAAAGGGTTAAACCGGGTGGCTCCTTGGAGGCAAGGATTCTGAGGCTCCATCTAACATACTTTGGACATGTTGTGAGGAGAGACTGGTCCTTGGAGAAGGACATCATGCTTGGGAGGGTGGAGGGACAGTGCAGGAGGGGAAGGTCCTCTATGAGGTGGATTGATTCAGTGACTGGGATAATTGGGATGGGAGTGTCAGAGCCAGTGGGAGTGGCACAGGACAGCAGAGTTTAGGGCTGTTGTACATAGGGTCGCTATGAGTCGCAAGCGACTTGACGGCACATAACAAGTTCCAGGAGAGCATTTGCCCCACTCTTCCCATTTGTTTTTGAGGAGAATGAGTGATGCCCTGAAAACTGAAGCCCCTTCCCCAAGGTCAGACAGGGTCAGCCACAGAGAAGAACAAGCTCCTTCCCTAAGGTCAGACAAGGTGAGCTGCAGAGCAGGACATGACATCTGCATCTTCTCACTCTGATGATGGAGGAGACAGCTGGGGTGGGGAGTTGAATTCTTTCCTGTCTTCTCCCGCAGCCGCCTGTTGCAAATGTCCCGAGGAAGCCAAAGAACTACACAGTGTCAGATGCGTCACAAAGGTCCACTGCTTGGTTCCTCTTGCTGCCCTTGTGAGATAGGGCCACTGAAATGCATAGATCTGCAGTAAATCAGTTCTCATGATATGGCAACTTCACACTCCCTGACCACAAAACCCATGCTCCTGCCTTCTGCTTCTTCACAGCAGTGGCAGCCCTTCCTGGAGGGACTGCCAGTTTCTTACCCATAAACCAGTTAAAGGAGATTGTAACTCCATTTCTGGTTCAGTAGAACTGTGTGCTGCAGGGTTTGCAGTGGCTGACTGGAGTCCACCGCTAGGACTCCCATTTGAGAGAGCTCTGGGTAAGCTCCAGCCACCAACCTTTGGATTAGTAACCAAATGCTTTAACTATTTGCATCCCACCCTCCCCCCCACCCCCTGCCCCCAGCGCTCCATGTTATACCCTGAGTCTTCTCCTCCAGTTCCATTCTGAGAGTTTTGTGCATGTATATGGGTGTTCTCTATGTGTGTATAAGGTGTATCATTTGTGGGTGATGACAGGTTTATATGAAGTTCCTAATTTGCTTAAGGTTCACACAGACCAGGAGTGACAAACCTGCAGGTCAGGTGTGAGACCAGAGTGTAATGGAGCGAGTCCCCAAAAAGATCACCGAGCCAATTAGCCGAATTAACAAAGTTTATTTCGAGTTCGAACCCAGGCTCCCGCGTGCTGACACAGCAACATCCAGCCGAGAGCGCCGAATTGATGTCTGCCCCTCCTTTTATACCTCTGCTACTCCCCTGCCCAACCATACACGCCATGATTGGCCATCCACAGTAGTTTGGGTATTTGTCCACCTCCAGTTGGCTAGCTAGAGCTCAGGGTAACAGTTTGGAAACGTATTTGAATCTTATAGGTTACTTCAGATACAGGAATGCGGAAAACTCCTTGTGCTCTTACAGAGAAGAAGAATTCCACTTTATGGCAGTTGATCGATCAGGGTGGGATTTACCACAGGTGGGGGTTGTTTGTTAAAAAACCACTCAAGCGGGTGGGGTGGGGTTAACTGTACTTTGTCAGAAACTGAGTTTCTGATAACTGGTCCTTTCAGAGAGCAGCCCTAGACCATGAGGAGTCCATGTGGGGAAGATGCTGCCTTGCTCTTAGGAGCTGAGCTGTGGTGGTGGGCTGCCTATCTGTAATAGCCTAGATAACGAATTATGTCATGATATGCATGGATAATGGCAGTATGAGGAAGATGTCAAAGTAGTGTGTGGCAAGTGCCAAAAGCAGCTCTCACTCTGGATCCCCAGGTCTGAGAAGCTTCCCAGAAGCAGCACACTTGAGCCTTGCCTTCAGTTTTAGGAAGCGGCAGATTCAGTGTCTAATCAGCTCTTCAATTTACTGATAAGGACTGTGGATGAAGTAACTTGTTCAAGGTCACAGGTGGTTCTTGCTGAGACTGTAACCACACCTACAGCAAGGTATGGATCCACCAAACCTTGCTAGTGGGAGCTCTGGTGGCCTAGTGGTAAGAAGCTGTGCTGCATTCACACAGGCATGTGGTTCGAATCCACCAGCTTCTGCAGATGAACAATGGACAGTCTCCTTTGTGGCCTCTGAAAACCCTCAGCTGTCAGTCCCAACAACAGCTTGTTGAGTACTAACAAATTAGAACTTGCCCATAGCTGACCCTCCAGCAGGTTTTCAGAGGCAGTAAATCTCATAGGAGGGGTTACTCATCTTTCACTCACAGAGCAGCTGATGAATTCAAAGTATGTGCCTTTGGGTTGGCAGCGCAAATCCTGCCACCCCAGAGATAAATGTTTTGACTCTGTCAGCTAGATGCTCTGCAGGAGAAAGATGGTCATTCTCCTCCCATGCAATTTTACTGCCCCCGAAAACCTGCCATGAGTTGGTTCATTCTCACCTGTACTCACCAACAAAATATTATGTCCCATGTACATAATTGATAGGCATGCAACTAAGCCTGCCACTTGACATCTGGTGGTTGTTGTTGTTAAGTGCCATCGAGAGTACCTCACTCATAACAACCCTATGAACAAGTTTGAACCTTGTCCTATCCTGTGCCATCCTCAACATACATGACACACTTAAGCCTAATCTAAAAACACTTTGTCTGTCTGGTTAAGGATCTTTCTTTCACTGACCCTCGATTTTTCCGTGATTATTGTTGTTGTTATGTGCCGTCGAGTCGCTTGCGACTCATAGCGACCCTATGTACAACAGCCCTAAACTGTGCTCTGTCCTGTGCCAATCGCACTGTCTCTGATACTCCCATCCCGATTATCCCAGTCACTGAATCAATCCACCTCATAGAGGACCTTCCCCTCCTGCACTGTCCCTCCACCCTCCCAAGCATGATGTCCTTCTCCAAGGACCAGTCTCTCCTCACAACATGTCCAAAGTATGTTAGACGGAGCCTCAGAATCCTTGCCTCCAAGGAGCCACCCAGTTTAACCCTTTCCAGAACAAATCTGTTTGTTTTTCTAGCAGTCCATGGTATTCTCAATACTCTTCTCCAGCACCACAGCTCAAAGGCATCAATTCTCCTATCCTCCTTGGTCATTGTCCAACTCTCTGATGCATAACAAGTGATTGCAAAGACCATGGCCTGTATCAGATGCACCTTAGTCTCCAGAGGGACACCATTGCTCTTCAGTACTTTGGAGAGGTCCCTAACAGCAGACTTTCCCATGGCAATGCGCCTTTTAATTTCCTGGCTGCTGGTGCCAAGACTGTTGACTGTGGAGTCAAGCAAACTAAAGCTATGTTACAATCTCAATCTCTTCACCATCCATCCTGATGCTGCCAATTGGTCCAGTGGTGAGAATCTTTGTCTTCTTGACATTGAGCCTCAATCCATATTGGAGGCTGCAGTCCCTGACCCTCTGCAGCAGGTGCTTCAGGTCCTCTTCAGTTTCAGCAAACAGGGTTGTGTCATCTGCATAATGCAAATTGTTGATAAATCATCCACCAATCTTGACCCCACATTTCTCCTCATAGAGCCCAGCCTCCCGGATAATCTGTTCTGCATATAGGTTGAAAAGGTGTGGAGATAGGATGCATCCCTGGCGTACGCCCTTCCCAATTTTGAAGCATGCTGTGTTGCCTTGCTCTGTCCTGACGACTGTCTCCTGGTCCAAGTATAGGTTTCGCATTAGAACGATCAAGTGTTCTGGGATTCCCATTCTTCCCAGAGTCAGCCATAGTTTGTTATGATCCACACAGTCAAATGCTTTTGCATAGTCAATGAAACACAGATAGACATTCCTCTGGTATTCCCTGCTTTCAGCTAAGATCCATCTAACATCAGCTACAATATCCCTAGTACCACGACCCCTTCTAAATTCAGCCTGGACTTCTGGTAGTTCTCTGTTGATGTGCTGTTCCAGTCATTTTTGGATAATCTTCAGTAAAATCTTGCTTGCATGTGAAATCAGTGAGATTGTTCTGTAGTTTCCACATTCTGTTGGGTCACCTTTCTTTGGGATAGGAACAAATATAGATCTCTTCCAGTCAGTTGGCCAAGTGGTTGTTCTCCAGATTTCTTGGCACAACTTGGTGAGCACATCCAGGGCAGCATCTGTTAACTGAAATATGTCAATTGGTATACCATCTATAGCCTTCTCCAAATAATAGCAACTCCTAACAACATGTCTAAAGTGTGTGATACAAACCATTGCTATCCTTGCTTCTAAGGAGCACTCTTACTATGCTTTCTCCAAGACATACATGTTTGTTCTCTTGGCAGTCCATGGGATATTCAGCACTCTTCTCCAACACCACAACTAAATGACATCGATTCTTCTGTCATCCTTGGTCATTACCCATCTATCTCTTAGACACATCGTAGGTGACTGGAAAGACTCTGGCCTGGATCAGGCGTACCTTCGTCTTAGACATCATTGTTCTTCAGGACTTTGGAGAGGTCCCTGGTAGCCGAGTTTCCCAATGAAATATGTATTCTGATCTTCTAACTGCTGGTACTAAGCATGCTAATTGTGGATCTAAGTAAGGTGAAATCATTGACAGTTTCAATCTGTTTCTGTCTCTATCATTTTATTGGCTTCTGCCCTAGGGTTTTTGTTGCCTTGATGTTGAGATGTATTCCATATTGAAGTCTGGTATTATCAAGTATATATGTAAGATTTCAGTTCACTTTTTATCCTGGCTTGTTTCTCAGTGAAGTTAAAATGAGCCTCTCAGTTTTACCTTCTGTCCAATTCCCCTTCCCTTCTAAGCTTACCTTCCCTCCACATTTATTTAGCAAATTTTTAACTAAGGCCTGCTGTGTGCTGGGCACTCACTATTGTAGGTGTTAGAAAAATTGTGCACTGAACAATGGAAGCTAGAATCCTTCCTCCTGGGGCTTGTGTGTAGTACAGGTGGACAGTGATCATAGTGCATGGTGTGTGTGATGGTGATGACTGCTGAAAAGTGGGGCAGGGAACAAGGGACGCCCCAGGGGCAGGGCAAGGATGGTGGGGGTGAGGTTAGCCTTAGAGCTTGGATCTGGGGGAGGTGTCTGAGGAAGGAGTGGTCAGGGGGAAGAGATGAGGTGAATGAAGAGTGACCTGTGCTGATGGGACAGCAAATACAGACGTGCTGAGTTGGGCAGATCCCCCTTGTGGGTGGTGTGTAGTTGATGTCCACACAGGACGGCTAGAGAAAGTAGTGGAAGGAAGGTCAGGAGAGTGTCCTGGGCGCATGTGCTCAGAGCAGTGATCCAGCTGGCTCTCACTGGCCATTATGAGTTTGTGTGGTTTTTTTCTCCGCCCTGAAATGGAGGCCATTGATGAGTCATTGTTAGAATTCTCTCCTTCTGGGTGGAAAAGCTGGGTTCAGGCCTCAGCCATTACACTCCGTGCCTCGCCACCACCCACCTGTGATGGAATGCTGTGTGTGACTGTGATTCTGTACGGGTTTAGAGAGCTTCCAGACTCAGCTGGACTAGGAAGATAAAGCTGGTGATCAACTTAGGAAGTCAGCCAGTGGGAACTATGCAAGTCACAGTGGTTCCACCCTCAATGTGCTCTCAGGTGGTCCGGACTGGGCTGCATTCCCCTGAGTTGGAGGCTGCCTTGACAGCATGTGGCTGTTAGGGCACTAGTGACTACAAGCATCTGCTACTGCAAATGAGGGGAGGGTTGATATGGACCCCGCGCACCCAGGATTTTCTCTAAATTCAGATGGCGTGGTTGTTTTGTCTGTCCGCATGTACACACCGGATATTTTGTGGCAACTGTTTTCAGGCAGTTCTGCATTAGTTGTTGAAAATACATCCAGTAAAACATGCACCAGTTTCAATAGTTTCTATGTGAACAACACACTGATTCCATTCTTCAGCTTCATTCTTAGCTATTCTCACTCTCCTTTTCTGATTTGTGCCTCCCCCATTTACATAATTTCCCCCAAGAGTCCTCCAAACTGAGGTGTTAGATCAAACCAAACAGTCTGATCCTGGTAGTAAGTCACATAAAAGAGCATAGACATGCTGTACTAGTTAGCACCCATTGTTCGCTTTAAAGAAGGCTTCAGGGGACTGGTTTTGGTTTACAATTTCATGATAGGTGTTTTCTTTTTGAAGGTTAGTGATCTGCTGACCCTTGATCCACCTTTCTTTTCTGTCTGTTCTCACCTCTTCCATGCTTTTCCATCCATCTCCCCCCACTAAGGGACAGACCACAGGGGCAAGGCTGGAGCGGGTCTGAACCTGCCAGGGGACTGTATGTGACGTAGAGCTTTCTCAGGTGGCATTAAGATTTCCTCCCCTCCAGTTCCTGGGCCTGCAGGGTGAGCACAGCACCTATGTTGCTGCTGTTGTTGTTACATGCCTTCGAGTCGTTTGAGACTCAGAGCGACCCTATGTACAACAGCCCTAAACCGTTCTCTGTCCTGTGCCAATCTCACTGTCTCTGACACACTTACCCCGATTACCCCAGTCACTGAATCAGTCCACCCCATGAAGGGTCTTCCCCTCCTGCACTGTCCCTCCACTCCCCCCCCCAAGCATGACGCCCCTCTCCAAAGACTGGTTCCTCCTTGAAATATGTCCAAAGTATGTCAGACGAAACCTCATCATGAAGGTATTCCTCACCCCAGCCACATTTAGAAAGTGCTGGGTCAGTGTGCAAGCTCAGTGTGCTCAGCTTCCCAAATCAGGCTGTGTGGAAAGTCACCGTTCTGTGAAAGGAGCCGAGTCAGCTCTCTTGGTCAGCTGGCCGCATTTGGCCTTGAAAGCACAGGACAGGAGGGAATGTGCAGAAGTACCCACAGAGAGAACCAGGGAAGTATGTGGTCTTTGTTTATAGGGCCCAGCGCCCTTTCTGCTGCCCGTTTCTGTAACTGCCTTACAGAGTTTTTATTTATTAAGTTTTGGTTTTGTGGTTTGTTTTTTTTAAATTGCCATCAAAAATAGTTGAAGATGTGATCTTAGTCACTGAAAACAAGGAACTGGGGTGGAAGCTGGCCCCCAGCGGGACTGACCCTTTGGTCTGACCCTCTGGTCTGACCCTCGGCTTATTTCAATTGCATGTTGCTGGGGAATCATAGCCTCAGATTCTTGGCCTCAGAGCTGCAGAGCAAGCTCCTTATCTGGCCCAGGCTTGATTTCCTCTATGGGGCTCAAAAGGAAAGGGCTTGGCTATTGTGTGATTAGAGCAGGCCCTGGGTGGGTCTGATTCCAAGTCCTCTTACATGCCTCTCGCTGCTATGAAGTTCCAGAAGCAACCCATTTTGGGTGGCTATCTCAGAACACTGGCATTGTGAACTCTCTGAGAAGCCATGCTTTTAAAGATAATCGTGTAAGTGGGGAGGGACGTAGAATTCCCCCCCGCCCGAGCAGCAGATGCTTGGTCTTCTGGATGTCAGGGCACACACACATCACAAGTGGTGAAGACGAGTCCAAATTGAAAAATGAGCATTAAACGCTTATTTTGTGAGCTTCTAGTTGCTTCTCCAGGAATACATATGTAGTATGTAGTGCTCTCTCTGGCTTGTCACTTGTGGCCCCCTGGGCACTGCCTTCCTTCCAGAAGTCTCAAGGAAGTTTGGACCCAGATGGAGGAGTCCATGGATGACCTTCTTGTGATGTGATCGTTGGAGGCAGTGATGCTAGGCCTAAAAGCAGGAGCACACAAGGCTTCAAGTGTTCCCATAAAAGAGCCTCCTTGTCTTTGCCCAGGGCCGACTTTAGTCCCTGAACCCTATGTGAATACCTTCTTGTTGATGGTCAAGATTGAATTTGATGTAGGCCCTGGCCTTCATGGCTGGCTTCTGAGGGCCTGACTCACTGACTTAGCTCATTCCCCTGAAAGCTCAGCTTTCTGACCCATCTTGGCATCAGAGTGGTAAATTCTCATCTCCCCTCTGATGCCTGGGGGAAGACATTTACCTCCCTGGGCTCAGTTGTCGCCTCTTTGATTTTGGGGCTGGATAAAATCACATGAATGCCCTCCACTCCCCCTTTACGTGTCCTCTCCACTTGGTATTGTGTCCACACAGAGTCCTATTAGTATTTGCTTACATGTGCTCACAGTGGACGTCCCTGAGGGTGGGCTGCCCTCAGTAGAGGGCATGTGAAATCTGTGGGTGAGCTGGACACACAGCGCCCCCCAAAACCTCATGTCCTTCCAGCTCAGACACCCCCAAATGACTGCCTTGCAGTTTGGCCAGAGCCCAGGCATTCATATTTTCTGGGTAAACGTTGAAGGGGAAAAGAGGAGCAGGTGGTGGAGGATTTGCCTTAAAGCCCTGGCTCTGGAGGCAGGCGTCTCCAGTTGCTCAATGTGATCACCTTGTTCTTTTCTCAAGTTTCAAATTTTCACCCTTGACTTGAACAAAGTCCCTTTATTTCTAGATGTTGTGAGAATGGTTGATGCAATTACCAGTAAGACAAAACCCTGCCACAGTGGATTAAACACAGCTGTTAATGGAAGAGTTGGCAGTTCAAACTCGTAAACGTGGGAATCTGCTTCAGTAGAGTGTCTGGAGCACTTCTGTTCTGCCTGTTGGGTCAAAATTGACTTGATGGCAGTAGATTATAGATTAGTAAGACAGAAAGTAATGATGCACCACTATGATTTTGTATATACTTCACCATTCACATTTGTTAAGGATTATCTAAGCATTGGAAAAACACCACAAGAATTTTATTTCAGTGATTATCTCTGTACTCTGGTGTTCTAGAATATCTATCTGTATATATCCATATGTATATGCATACACATGTAGACATTTTATACATTAAGCATGTAGTCTTTATTGTCAAAACTATTAAAAGTCTTAAAAAATCACTGTTAATAATTGTTGTCAGGTGCAATTGAGTTGAATATGACTCATCGTGACTCTGTGAACAACAGGTCTGAACTCTGTGTCATCCTCACACTTTCTGACCCACTTGAACCCATTGCAGCAGTCACTGTGTCAGTCCATCTGGTTGAGGGTCTTACTTTCTTTCGCCAGCCTTCTACCTTTCCAAGCATGATGTCTATCTCCAAGGAATAGCCTCTCCTAGCCACATGCCCAAAAAGAAGCTTTATCATCTTTACCTCCAACAACCAGTGTGCCTGCACTTTCTCCAAGACATACCAGTTTGTTCTTCTGGCAGTCCATGGGATAGTCAGTACTCTTCTCTAACACTACTGTTCAAAGGCATCACTTCTTCTGTCGTCCATATTCATTGTCCAGGTCTCGGATGCATAGCAGGTGATTGACAAGACCATGCCCTGAATCAGATGAACCTTAGTCCTCAAACTGACGTCATTGCTTCTCAGTAATTTGGAGAAGTTCCTGAGTGCAGACTCCCAGTGCAGTACATGTCCTGATATCCTGAGTGCGGGTGTTGATTGTAGATCCAAGTAAGATGAAATTGTTGAAAACTTCAGTCTTCTCTTCATTTATCATGGTGTTGACTATTGGTCCAGGGTTAAGAATTTATGTTTTCTTGATGTTGAGATCCATTCCAGAATTTATGTTTTCTTGATGTTGAGATCCATTCCATATTGAGGGCTGTATTCTTTGATCTTCTACAGGTGTTTAAGTCCTCTTCACTTTTAGTATGCCAGGGTGTCCTGATGTCACATTCTTCTTCACAGAGTCCAGCCTTATGAATTGGTTGTTCAGTATACAGATTGAATGAGTATGTTGAGAGGATACTGCCCTGACACACACCTTTCTTAATTTTAAATCATATAGTGTTCCCTTGCGCTGTTCACACAACAGCTCCTTGGTCTAAGTATAGGTTTTGCATGAGCACAATTAAGTATTCTGAAATTCCCATTCTTCTCAATGTTAGCCATAATTTGTTATGATCATCAAATCAAATACTTTTGCATAGTTAATAAAGCATAAATATACATTCTTCTGGTATTCTTTACTTTAAGCCGGGATCCACTCATATCAGCAGTGATATCCCTGGTGCCAGCAGCTTCTAAATTCTGCCTGAACTTCTGGCAGTTACCAATTTATGTACTGTTCTGGCTATTTCTGAATGATCTTGGTAGTATTTTGCTTGCATGTGATATTAATGATATGTTCAATAATTTTCACATTCTGTTGGATCTTTCTTCTTGGGAATGAGAATAAATATGGATCTTTTCCAGTCAGCCAGCCATACAGCTGTCCTCCAGATTTCCTGGCATAGACTAGTGAGCAAGTGCAAGACTGCAACTGTTACTTGAAAGATGGCAATTGGTTCCCATTGATTCCTGGGGCCTTATTTTTTTGTCAATGCCTCTTCAACTTCTTCCTTGTCAAAGATGCTTTAAGTAAGAGGCCCCAGCCCCAAAGGGCTCTTGATAAAAAAAAAAGCCCAACTTCCAGGTCCTAGCTGGTTTAAATAGGAGACTCTAACCAACAAAGGGCTGTTGATAAAAAAGGTCTACTAATAATAAACAGCTCTTTATTGGAATTTAATGTGATCCACCTATTGGAAAGATACACCATTATGGTATTTTCTTTTCAGTGTGCATCTCTGGTTCTTCCCCATCCCCTTCTTTTTAAACTCCTTGTAGTATAAATGAGGACGTTGAGCCTTTAAACATTGAGTTACTAGCTCTTAGAACTACTAATTTACTAATTTTTTCAGTCAGGATTTACATCCAGAATTGATTCTAAAAAGGCTTCAAGTTCTGGGATATCTAGTTTGTGGCTCTTGTGCCTTGTGTTTACCATTTGATCATAGTAAGTAATTTTGCTGGTATGTGTTTCTCCTTTGAAAGTTTTGAGGAATAGATTTTGCATGTTTGTAGGTGACATAGGTGATAAAAGTGGGAGGGGCCCTGGAGGGAAGCACTCACCTTCTGTGGGCAGATGTTGTTGTCGAGTTGACAGGGACTCATAGCCACCCTGTGAATGGTACCTCTTAACTTTGCCTTGTCCTGAGAAAACCTCACCGTCTCTGGGTGGACATAGTAGTACCTTTGTTTGTTGTTGACCCATTCTGACCAGTTCTGTGACACAGCCTTTTATATCTCAGTCAACAGCATTTTAGCCCTCAAAAGAAATTCATGCCAAAGACACATCTACTGAAAAAGCAAAACGAAGGATGAAGGTTAAGGTAGTTGGATTAAACAAAAACAAACCATTTGCATGGTAACTCAGTATTGTGAGACTTGAGGGGTTTCAGGCCCTGATGTTCCAGCAGTAGATTACTGAGCCCTTCATCCAAGGTGCCTGTGGGTGAACTTGAACCTCCAAGCACATTCTGCGCCAGAGATGATGATGATGTTGTTGGCATATACCATTGAGTCAGAACAGATTTATAGCTGTCCTGCCAGAGGGGTTTTCAGAGTCAGTAGATCACATGGGAAGAGATGCCCATCTTTCTTCTGTGAAGCAGCTGGTAGATGCTAACCAAGTGACCATAGGTAGGCTGTGCAACTCCTTACCACTAAGCCATCATCGCTCCCTCTAGCTCGAAAATGTCCTCTCATGAGAAGAATATCACTCCGCCTAAAATTTTGTTGTTGGGGACAGTGCAGAAGTGATGAATTATTAGCATGATGTAGCTCCTTTTTATTTTTTAGCAATTATTTGAATTGGCTGTTTCCACCTGAGGGTTTTTGTCTACCCCAGATAGTTTTTCAAGCTATCACTGTTTCAGCACACGTTTCTCCTGACATGGAAGGCCGGGGCCGGGGTTGTGAGCAGGGCCCTGCTGAAGTCAGCGGACCTGTCTCTCAGCTGCCTTGTGCTTTGACTCTGGGAATGGTCCTCAAAGACTAAGTAGGTCACGAGTGTCTATTTTGAACTGAATATGGCTGGGCTGCGTGGACTTTTAATTTCCGGATCAAATCCTGTTGGACTTGTCTGCCTAGGAGGTTGGCAGCATGCAGCCTCTGGTGGGTCGTACGGTATATTTATAAAGTGTTAAGAGCCTGGAGGTAACGAGACCCTCCAGATCTGTGTGCCTAATAGGGGAGCAGATGGTGGAGAGCTTTTGGAAACCTTTAGGAAGTGGGAAAGAAAGGGGAGTGTAGTTTTATACCTTGCTTCTTGAATTTTCTGAAAATGTTTGTTCCTCACTAAACTGTGTGAGATCTTTTTTTTCCAAAGGATCAAATTTAATTTTCACTTAGTGTTAACTCAGCTCCTGCTTTATGTTAGTACTAGCTTCTCATTGTCATTGATTTATTGGGTGCTGAGCCCTTTATGTACATGATGTCGTTTAATGGACACAATTTCAGAGAGGGTATAATTTTCTTCATTTTATAGAGGAAGAAACTGAATAAGTGAAGTGGTAACTTGCCCACGGACCCAGCGCGTCAGTAGTGGGCTCAGATTCCAAGCAGGCCCTTCTGACCAGCTTGTCTTCAGTAGCCTGCCATGCTATGCCTTGTCCTGGATGACAGAGTGTGACTGAAACATGGTCCTTGGCCTGCTCTAATGGGTGAGGGGTGACCTTTCTCTTAGCAGAGGATGGTGAGGACTCAGGAACTTCTGCCTGGCATCTGGGTTACGGTTAAGGGTGTCATTCTGATGTGCCTGGACCAGAGTTTTGAAAGCTTTTACTTTTTTGTTGAATTTTCTCCTGTTTCCTTATTTTTCTCTGAGTGTCTTAAGACTTTGGATGAGTGCGAGGAGGTGCATGAAAGAACTCTTACATCTTACTTTGGTAGATAGGGTCTTAGCTCTTAAAAGCAAGTGCCATCTAAAACACAACATGCCTCTTCTTTTCTGGATCAAAGAGAAAGATGGAAACCAGAAGCTGAAAGAAGAATTTCTGTCTACAGAGCAGATTGTCTTCGTGGACCATGGCCTAATCTACCCTTGGACCAGAAGAACTAGGTGGTACCCAGCTGACACTGACAACTGTTGTCTTAATGCCAGAATGGGTGGACACTAATAGAACAGGAGAAAAATGTGGGCCAGAACCTCACACTTCTAAAGAAACAGACAATCAGAACCACTAGACATACTGTACTCATTGAAGCTGAAGAACTTCTGGAGAGTATTGTCCTGAGTGATTTTTCAAATCTTGAACTGAAACTAACCCTCAAAGTCTCCTTTAGCTAAAAAATAAGCTCACAAATTAATGACTATCTCATGTTAATACCAGCTTTCTTTAAAAAAAAAATCACTTGTATGAGACCAGTTTGCAGTTATTTTAAAACAAAGGTGAGAATATAAGGGACCAGGAAAGCTAGAATAATGGAAATGAAACAACCAGAATGGAATGATTGAGAATGTTCATTCATTGTGAATAATGTAACTAATGTGTGTACAGATTGTTGAATGGGAGCCTAAGCTGCGGTATAAACTTTCACCAAAAATGTGTTTATTTTAAAAAAGAAAACTTATGAAATAATGTAAATGATGCAGTTTAAAAGTGTCCTTTTAACAACCTCCTGTGTGCACTGGCCATTCACCTAACTGTCCCTCCATCTTCAGTCTTCCATGCTTTCCTTCTGTTTCTAAGGAATAAACACAGGATTTGACAGTGAGGATTCTGCTAATAATGTTAATGTTTGCTGGTGAACCTGACATGCTTTGTCGCAGTCAGTACAGGTAATGAGCCATGCCTGTCTCTCAATGGACCCTTATGGGAAATAAGATTCCCAGGTACCACTCTCTCTACCCCACAGCTTCCTCTGAGAGCTGTTTTTCTTTCTTTAAAAATGACATTTGAGGAGGTGTTTAAGATCAGTTTGCATTTTGAAAGGGAAAGGACACCCTCTTACCGTCTGAGAAGCCAGTATGGCAGTGAGTCCCCAGGGGAAGTGCGAGACGATCTCAGCTTGTTACCTTGGGTTGGTGCTTGAGCAGTGCAAGTCACTTTCCTGAATAATCTCATCCACCTTCCAAAGAAAAAAGCGAACTGGGGCGAGGGGTGGGGTGGTGGTGGTGGGCAGGAAGGAAAAAATGTGTAACGAATGAATGGAGATCTAAGTTCTTTATAAACTTACATTAAAATATAAAAACTGCGGTAAGATGTAAAAGAGACAGTATATACAAATCAACTGCTGCTCACTTAAAGGATCATTACTATTTATTTTAATTTAAAGTGACTCGAAACTCTGGTGGCCTCGATGATAAGGAGTGTGCTATAACCCAAATGTGCATGGTTCAAACCCACCGGCTGCTCCATGGGGGAAAATGGACATTCTCCTCCTGAGTGACTTACTGCCTCTGAAAACCCGCTGGTGGGGTTCACCTAGGAGTCAGTTCTAACTCACTGGGACACAATAACAGTAACAGCAAAGTGACTTTAGAAAAATCACATCTCAGCTACAGAAGCATAGTGTTATTAAGTGCCCTCCTGGCCCATGTAACCGAGTGGAAACCGGGCTGTAACCTTTACCAGAGCACCCTGCCACATCTTTCTTTGCTGAGCAGGTTTGAACAACATTTCAGTTAGCAACCGAGTGCTTGGCCATTGGACAACCAGATATTTTCAAAGACCGAGTCCTGATTCCTCCCCTTCCCCTCAGATGGCTGACCTCTCCTCTCCTACTGCCATGTCCCCAACACTTCAACAAGCATGCTAGAGGGAGGGAGTCAAGCATAAAGAACTCTTATTTCAGCTAGTAGCATCTTAGAATTTCCCCCTTTCCTTTAGGGATGAGGTGGCTGGCATCTCCTTCATTTTTGGGGAATCCGAGCTCTGGAAGCCATGTTCTTAATGTTATGGCCTCTCGAATTTCAGGCTGGTGTTAAAAACAAACCAAACATACTGAAGGAGGATTTCAGAAACAAGGCATTTTAAGTATATTAAAAATGCACATAGCTACATACTTTTAGCACTCATGAGCCCAAGACTATGTGACTTTGAAAGTCTTGAATTCAAGGCCTTTCTAACCTCACCTCACTTAAGAGTCTCAGGGATTCAGTCTTAAACATTTGACCACCTGATGAGAGACCTTCCTTCTGCTCCACCTCTTTCCTTCCCTCCCTTGCTGCACTCCCTCCTGTGTAAACTAGGGTCTAGGTGACTGTAAGGAAGGTTCTAGAGGAGGCAGGAAAGTGATGTAAAATTCTCCAACTCTGATCTTGTCAGTTTGCTGTGTTACTTGGGGCAGTTCACCTCAAATTGAGCTGCGAGGACCTCACAGTCTTGGGGGGAGCACGACAAGGAGGTGCATGTCATAATGTTGCTGTGCTCAGGGTGTTGATGATGGTGGTGTTTTCCAAGCCCTAATGCCCTGGGGACTAGAAATTTATTTTTATGGCAAATATGATTAAGGACTGGGCTTCAAGTGTGAGCTGCCCCTAGACTTCTGTTACACCACCTGGCACTGTGGGCTGCAGTTCCTGTTTACCTGTCTGCCTGCCTAGCAAGACAGCATGCTCTACAAGGATAGGGACTTGCCCTGCTGCCGTGCTATGTCTTAGCATCTTATGCATTGTGTATTTATGGGAAATGGCTGATGACTTACATAACAGACTTAAAAGAGTTGAGCTCCCTTAGACAGGGAGCCCCGGTACTGTAGTCTGTAGGGTGTTGCACTGCTGACCTAAAGGCCTAGCCTCTCTGGCAGTGTTGGCTGTGGGAGAAAGTGGGCTATCT
The DNA here is from genome assembly GCF_000299155.1 of Elephantulus edwardii. Classification (NCBI taxonomy): domain Eukaryota; kingdom Metazoa; phylum Chordata; class Mammalia; order Macroscelidea; family Macroscelididae; genus Elephantulus; species Elephantulus edwardii. The sequence goes on from NW_006399953.1 coordinate 754,702, forward strand.
TCTTCTGTGTGATTTGTGGCCTTAAAAACTTGCTAGAGAGTCAGCTATGAGTTGGTTCTGATTCAACTAATATGACAGTTGTGTGTATTTAGCACTGGAACAGACACATAGCTGATCCTCTAGTTGCTTTTTAGAGGCTGTAAATTGCAAAGGAAGAGATTACACATCTTTTCCCTACAGAACACTTGGTGGATTAGAACCATGTGCCTTTGAGTTGGCAGTGCAGCTCCTTCCCACTAAGCCACCAGAACTCTATGTTAATGACAGTATTATGTGGCACATTTCCATGTCAAATGCAAAGTTCGTTCTCAAATAACTGGCACTGGGAGCTGCGTGGGAATGGGATGCTAAATGTTCTTCATTGGTGTTGGTCCTGCACAATCAGACTTGTCTTCCCACCTCCTCTATACCCATGGTGCCTCTGTTAAGAAACATAGAACCAAGTACCAGGTATTTTGGTAACAAGCCCAGGAATGAGTGGTATCATCACCTGTCTGGAGATAACATGAGGGAGAGTCCGCATTTGAACAGAAATCTACCTGATTCCAAGCCCAAAGCTGTTAACTAATATCATTTTTTTTTTTTTTGGCAACTTCAGTCTTTTTTTTTTTATTTCTTTTTTTTTTATTATAAAATTTTATTAGTTTTAATGAACATTTACAGGGATTTTGGGTTTTCATTCCTTCATTGCTGCACCATTCTCTCTACCCTCCTCCCCAGTTTGTTCTTCTTCCCCACCATCCGAATGTCTGTTTTAATTGTCCAATTGCCACAGTGCTTGTCAAAGTCAGTTCTGATTAATCTCCTTTGTCGGTGTGTCCTTTGCCATTCCCTCTCACTCCTCCCTGAGAGAGACTTCACCCTGATTCATAAGGAAAAGGGGATAGCATATTCTCTTAGCTACTTCCTGCTGAAAAGGGACGCTGTGGGTTTCAGGGTTAACTAATATCATATGCTGCCTTATCTGCCCTGAGGAAATATCTCATGAAACTAATTTAATTTTCACCTGGCAGCTCAAGAAATTTAAATTAGATTAAAGGGACAACTTTCTGACTTTAAATAATTTATTTATTGTGTTTTTAATGAAAGTTTACAGAAAAGTTGGATTTTCATTCATTCATTCATTCTTGCACGTTTTCATCCCTACCCCTCCAAGTTCACTTTCTTAAAAAAAAAATCATTTGTTGTAAATAAATTTTGTTTTAACCAGCACAAGAATGGAACATTCTAGTGATACTTTTCAAGTTGTGGTTTGCTACCACAACAATCCAATAGAAAAATGGGCACAGGATATGAACAAACACTTCACCAAAGAAAACGTTCAGATGGCCAAGAAACACATGAGGTTGTGGTTTGCAGTCTGTAGTCACAGAGTTTAGTGAGTTGCCACTTACAGTTTTCTTTTTTAATTGAAAGAGTATAGAATTAAAAAAAAATATGGTAAGAGTTTGGTGTGTTTGTGGCCTGGGTCATGATAGAAATCTGTGATAGCAGATCATAATTAAATTTGTTTGGCAAACACTGCCTGAGATTGTGTTTAGATGGTGAAGCCCTTGGAAGCAGGGAGGTGTTTTCCCTTGCTTTCCTCCATCACATGGGCTTTTCACTCAGTGCTTAACACATATTGCATTGAGTGTTGATTATTTGGATGGCTTGTGTCATATCCTTACTTTGTAGGTGAGGAAAACATAGAGATAAGGAGTCTTAGAAGCTTCTCAAGACCAAGGAACTTGGATTTGAACTCAGTGTGTGCAATGTCTTAGTCCTGTACTTTGGTTCACTATGTCTGCTTTTAAGTAGGTGCTGACCTCTTATAGGCAGCCGGAAAGTACTAGCTGTCTCACTTGTTTTCATGATTAATATTAAGAGAGATTACGTGAATCATGCTGGGCACTGGCTTCCAGCAGGAGCCCTGTTCACTTATGGAGGGCCCTCCTGACCTTCAAGTGAACTTTAAACTAGGGAGGATCCCTATCCAACTTGGTATGGCAGAGACAGGAAGTGGATGTTTCAGTTCCTGTCCATGGTTTGGCAGAAGTTGAGCTCCTGGAGAGTTCATTTCCTTACTTGAAGGATGACTAAGGGGCATAGTTTGGAGATTTGTCATTTTCTATCAGACCGGTAAGCCTAGCCATATTTATGATTTTGAATTTGGTCCCATATTTCTCTCCCACTTTCCCCAGGACCTGATCAAGATCCTTTTTAGTATGGTCTGTGTAGGTCTTTTAAAAAGCATAGTTCAGTTAAACTGTTGCTAGATTTTAAGATGATATCAAGGGGAATTTTTGGTTTAATATTTAAAGATTATCTCTCATACTAATTTTAGGGATTCGTCCTTCCAAGGCTTTTCAAAGTCTAGAGTTCATGGGAATTGTAAACTCTGTTCTACTTTTTCCAATTTTTGATTAGAACTCTGCTGTGGAATCTTTGATCAAATTGTTGGGTCTGCACATTCTCTATCCTCCTGTTCCTACATCCTTTTTCCCTCTTGCTTTAGGTGAACAGGGATAAATTCTTTGCCTTGAATGACCACTTGCAAGCTTTCTGGACTCCAGGTACTGTGCAACAAGCTTGGAGGTGGAACAGAAGCACTCAACGTTTTATTAGGCCAATTAATTACAATGTCCCATAAAATTGTGACCCTAAACTTCCAAGCCAAGGAACCAAATCCCACGAGGTATTTGATTGTACATAAGCAGCTACATTTTTTCAGTAATAAGACATTCTGGCTTATTCGGTCATTGAAAAATAATATGAAGTCTATTCATTGCCATTTAATGACAACAGCATATGGTTATTTTGTAGGATTAAACGGATTAATATATATTGTGTAGGGAACTTTTGTGGCTTAGTGAAAAGGAATTACATTACCAACCCTAAGGCATACGGTTCGGATCCATCACTTGCTCCATGGGAAAAAGGTGGGCAGTCTCCTCATGCAACTTACTGCCTCTGAAAACCTGCTGGAGGGGTCACCTATGAGTCTGTTCCAACTCAATGGTGATTTCAACATAACCACAACAACGATATGTGTTGTAAAACCCTTAGTCTGCTCCAAGGCTTTGGGAAATGGAAGCCGCCATCATCATCATAGTCAGTATTGCTAGTGGAAAGCAGCCCAGGAGACAGGATTATAGGCCTGGAATTGTCATTGCTGACAGTTAGCCCTGGGTATGTTACCGAATCCCTGGGAATGTCACTTTTCCTTTCTCTGAAACAAGGGAATTACTCCCCTCCAACCCCCCCCCCCCCAATCTTCTGCCTGCTGCTACAACTCTCTGCCCTCGGTGCTGAGGATCTTGTTTCTTGTCAGCTCAGCCATGCAAAGCTGGCTGCCAGGATTTTGAGATCCTATTTTCTGTTAAGGACTTGTAGCTCCACAGGCCAGATGTTGTCCTGATAACTTTTGCTTTTCTTTCCTTGATTTTATATTCTTTGTGTAGCTCTCTGCCCGTCGCCTCTGACAAATGACTCTTTGCATTTTTATGTTTTTCTTGGAGCATGTGCATACTGCAGGAAGGTCTGCTGGCTTGGAGTTAAGCCTTAGCTTAACAGAACCTCACACATAGGAGAGCCTACAAACAAGGGCAGCCCCACCACCTGGCTTCATTTTCCAGTCATAGCTGTGTTTGTCCTCAGCATACCTCTCAATCTCCACACCAGACCACTCCAAGAAAGGAAGGCCTTTTTTAAAAAAAAAGAGGGGAAAAAAACCAACCCTGAAGTCAGCTATCCTTGGTTTTTCTTTATCCCTGGCCGTTGATTTTAATTTGACTTTTAAAGAATTTACCACAGCTAATACAAAGGTAATTTTATATTTTGCATGTGTCTTTGGTAGTCCTCGCTTTTGCAGAAAGCAGAACGATTGAGTTAGTCTCTGGTCTGCCACTGTTGTTTCAAATTTATCTGTTTGTTCTCCAGGACAGGCATGCACAATGAATTAATTGAGCTGTTTGCAACCCGCTTTCTGCCTAATTGAACACTTGCCAGAGAAGGCTGCCAGCCCACCTGCCTGTTACCTGGTTTGCCAGCCATCCCTGTTGTGTTGGTGTCTTGCTGGGAGCAGAAGAGTCAGCTTTGTCATTTGTAGTTAGTTTACAGTGTTCAGAGAACAACTTTGCTTCTTCACTTCATTGAAAGACCACAATATTGGCTCTTTTGTGATAGCCCCTCTGTACCTCCACCTTGCCTCAGCTAAAGATTTTTGGTAATTGTCAGCATAATTAAAACGACAGAAAAACCTGATGCAGGGAGCTAGCATGTACCTTGGCCCCAGATAAAGTTCCTAGCACTTTAACGAAATGCTGATGGTGTAGGGCTGATTGGAAGTGTCTTCAGGGATGGGGCACAGATTTTGTATTTAAAAGTATTGGTGCTTTTTGACACTGAAGACTTTTATCTTTCCAAAGACAGAAGTGCTTTGACTGGAAAATGAGAGTGCAGGCAGGAATCCCAGTCTTGCCTGACCACAGAGAGATGAACGCTCCTGATGAGCATTTATTTTTCTATTCTTTGCCTTGGTTGAAAAGTGACATAAACAGCTACATGGTACATAGGTGAGCCCCAAGTTAGGTGTAATTTTTGTCCTTAAAAATATCTTGGAAGACTTCAGTAAAAAAAAAAAAAATCTATAACTTGGAGATACAGCAGACCTTGTTAATTCCTTGGTAGAATGGCTTGATTCTTCCCCTTGAAAAGCAAAAGAAAAACTCCCTCATTGGTACACTCCCCCCCCACCTCCCCTTGTAGTACTCTTGGCTTTTTAAAAAGTTTCAAGTATATGATTTGGGGTCTGTCCAGATTGCTAAGGGAAAAGAACTTTTTTAAAAGTTTCTTTGATTTCACTGTGGCTTTGTATTTCTTTGTTTCTTTTGGCTTTTCTGTATCCAAATTAAAAAGACTTTGAATGTTGTTCTTTGGAAGGATGCCGTTGCTGGCATCCTAGGGTTGCTGTCCTGCACCCGGGGAGCGTGAAGTCTGACGACTGGACTTGCTCAGGCCCGGTGAGGTCGGCGTGGCAGTGTGTCACCCCTCGGCAAGGGCATAGACGGAGGCTTTTTCTCGTAGGGTTGCTAGTAGCATAGTCATGGGCGCCAATGGCTGCTATGTGCTTGGCGCATTGCAGGGAGTTGCTGTTGTGTGGCTGTGACTCAGGGCAGCCTTCATATCACAAGGAACTGTTGCTGCAGTGCCTGCACCACCTTCACAGTTGTTGGGGCTTCAGTCCCTTGCTGTGAGGATTGTGTCAGTCGACCTCATTAGGATTCTCTTGTTTTCTCCGTGACCAAACATGCTGTCCTTTAGCAGTTGGCCCTTCTGGTGATGTGTCCAAAATGAGCCCGTCTTTCATCGTCTTCACTTAACAAGGAGCATTTTGGTTGCATTTTTCACTTAATCAGCATTATGTGTTACTAGGTGGGCCTTGAGTTGTTTCCAACTCGTATCAGCAGAGTGTGGGATGCAGTTTTAGGGGATTTTCAAGGCTGTGACCTTTGGAACTAGATTTCCAGAAAGTGCTTAAGCATTAACTGTCACCCCTAGCCTCTGGAAGAAGAGAATGAAGTGCATGCAGGGGAGGGGAGGCTTACTGGTAAGGAGCTGTGCTGCAATATCAAAGGCACGTGATTCAAATCCACCAGCTACTCCATGGTAGAAGGATGGACAGTCTCTTCCCGTGTGATTATGGTTGTGGAAATCCAGTGTCAAGTGTGAGTTTGTTCTGACTCAATGGCAGTGAGTGACATAGATATTAAATCTTTGAGAAAAAGAAAAATCTTGTGCTTACATTTCTTCCAGAAGTCACCATAACTGTCAACAGCCTAGTGAAACAAAGATTATTTATAAAGCAGGTAGGACAGTGAAGGCAGGTAGGCGGGTATGTTGGTAGGTTGCTAAGGATCATAGTTGAGTTGACTATGACACATAGTGATACTATGAAAATGGATCTGAACTGTGACAGTCTTCACGGGGCAGCCACAAGGGTACTTGTTGCCTCCTGCCTCCTTTGCTTCTTGAGCTCTCTGCTTAATTCTTGTCTCTTTTTATCTCAGGCTCATAAGCAACCTGAGCTTTGCACTGTTCTGCATCTTCTGATAGCCTCATCCTTTTTGTGGTCGGTAAATGAAGCTACTGGGCTCACCTTTGTAGACTTGGTTTTGTTTCCAGTTCCTGCTTGCTTCCTGAACTAAGTGGCTTTTGTCTCCCCAGGCTCAGATAAGCCACAGGCCAGCAGAGCAAATGACGAAGAAAATCTTGGCTGAGCAAAGGGCTTCCTTAGTCCTCTGCAAGGGAGGAGTGAGGGCAGTGCGGTAGGGAAAGCTAACCTGATGTTCAGGCTGTTGATAAAAGAAGTATAGCTTTTATTTCTTTGTAGTTGGTACAGAGTTATAGAGTGAAGATCTGTTTTAAGGATATCACTTGGGTGTTAATGAGTACATTGATCTCTGTGTTTTTCTAATTTGCTATGCACTGGATGTTCTCATTGCGTGGTTAGTGCTCTAATACACCCTGGCGGTTCTTTATTGTTAGTGCCTCACAGTTTAGAGCTAACATAATATCAACTGTGATGCAGGAAGAAGAGAGACCACTGGCTTGGGGTCTGGAGAGCGCCTGCCAGGCTCAGCCCTTGAGTTGTATGTTTGGCGTTTCCACCTAATTCTTTTTTATTTTTGTGGGTTTGAGATTTTATTTTGAAAAAAAAAATAGTAATAATTTTTTATTTTTCATTTTCTCTTTCCACCCCCACCTCACGCTACCCTGCAATGCACCCCTTATTTCAGATCATTGTCATACATATAATTCCTTAGCATATGCGTTCTGTCTCCATACCATTTCAGTCTATATGCAGAACAGATCAATTGGGAAGCTAGGCTTTATGGAGAGTAATGTGGCTTTAGGAAGACTCAACAACAACCTACAGTTAGCAGATGACACACCTTGCTTGCTGAAACTGAAGAGGACCCGAAGCACTTGCTGCAGAAGGTCAAGGACTGTAATCTTCAATATGGATTGAAGCTCAAAAAGCAGACCAAGATTCTTACCACTGGGACAATTGGCAGCACCATGATAAATGGAGAAAAGATTGAGGTTGTTAATAATTAAAACTTGCTCAGTTCCACAATCAACACTCTTGGCACCAGAAGTTGTGAAATCAAAAGATGAATTGCATTATGTAAGTCTGGGGACCTTACCAGAGTATGTAGAAGCAGTGATGTCAGCCTAGAGACTAAGGTGCTCCTGATCCAGTCCATGGTCTTCGCAATTATTTGCTATATAACAGAGAGCTGGACAGTGACTAAGAATGATAGAAGAATTGATGCCTCTGAATTGTGGTGCTGGAGAAAAGTCTTGAACATACCATGGACCGCCAAGAAAACGAATAGGTCTGTGTCAGAGAGGGTGAAACCAAGTTTCTCCTTGGAGGCTAGGATTTTGAAATTTTGTCTCACATACTTTGGGCATGCAGCCAGAAGGGACCCATCCTTGGAGAAGGACAATCATGCTCAGAAAAGCGGAGGGACAGCGCAGAAAAGAGAGACCCCAGATGAGATGGATTGATAGAGTAACTAGGGCAAAGGGGGAAGGTGCATCGGGCAGGGCAGGCTTCAGAGCTGTTGTACTTAGGGTCTCTGTGAGTCACAGGTGACTTGACTGCACTTAACAACAACATACTCCTTTGGGACAGTTCTTCCCTTCATTTGTTCTAATGCATTGTTCACTTTTTTCCCCATTCTTTCCCCAAACCATGTCTGTCCTGTTTTATAACAGCAGTTTTATGCAGTTTTTGTACTTTGGTGACATATTTTACTCTCCATAATGTCCTCCAGGCTCCCCCATGTTGTGTAATGTTATATGAGTTTTTTTATTTTTATAGAAGAGTTGAATTTTCATTCATTGTTGAACATTTTCCTCCCTTCCCCAGTTCACTTTTTTTAAAAAAAAAAAAAAAATCATTCATTGTTGCAAAACCTCTTATTCTGGACTGTTGTTATAAAGATAATGTGTAATTTTAAACAGTTCTTTCCTTCGTCTATCCAGTGCAATGTTAATTATCTCTGCCCTCTTTTCCTAGGAGTTCATTGTTTATCAGTTCTGTGTAATATTCCATTGTGTGAATGTACCATAGTTTTTCTATCCATTCGTTTGTTGATGGGCACTGGGGTTGGTTTCATCTCTTTGCTATTGTGAATGGTGCAGCAATAAATATGGGTGTGCATGCATCTGTTTGAGTCGTGGATCTGGTTTCTTTAGAGTATATTCCCAGGAATGAAATTGTTGGGTCAAATGGTATTTCTGTTTCCAGCTTTTTGAGAAATTGACAGACTGCTTTCCATAGTGGCTATACCATTTTACATTCCCACCAGCAGTGAATAAGAGTTCTGATCTCTCCACAACCTCTCCAGCATTTGTTGTTTGCTGCCCTGTTGAATTTTGCTGTTATTGCTGGGCCTAATTCTTTTTCTATCTGCTTGCTGTCTGCTCTTTTGGGGAGGCACAGGGAAGCTTCCCTTCCATCTGGGAGCTGTACCTTCTTCCAGTTTACTCATGTGACCAGCCATTTTGGTCCCTGGTCCTTGGGGCAGTATACAGACCTGTGTCCTAATAGGATTTTTTTCTCCTTTGGATGATGCAGTTAGGGAGCTTGCAGCTCTGATGTCCTGGCTTCCTGCCTGAAAGAGAAAGCTGTCCTGCCATGGACAGGAGCTCACCTGTGCGTCTTCAGTCACCCTCCTTTCCTTATGACATGGGTCATTGTTTCTATTTTCCTTAGCTGATTGGAGGTGTTTTTGTTGCTCAGGAGAGACCTTTGTGATTTTCAGCAGTTCAATTAATGTCTCTCCCTTCCCACCCTTGTGTAAAATCAGGTGGTAATAATTAAGTTAACTGAGATCATCAGGTGTAATACTGTACCTGAAATCTTTTGTGGGGATTAAAACATGGGTAGATCTCTGTGAATGTTTATGAAAATTAATAAAATATAGAAAAAAAAACATGGGTAGAGTTACAAAGACTTTTAAAAGTCTCATGGTGGTTTTGTTAGCTACTGGGCACTACTGTTTGGAGTGTCCTGACTGTTGTTTCATTTTGTAGTGTACGACATTGTTTTAAAAACAAATAATGCCATTATCACATTCTTTTCTTTTTCTTTTATTTTAATTATAGAGTTAAAATAGACTTGGCCTAACCAGTTTATTTGTAGGGAAATTAATAAATGACTCTTGCAAAACGATGATCATTGCATGCCTAAAGAAAGCTTTTTCTTAATTGTCTCTTCACTATGGCCTAGTAAGTAGAGTAATGTCTCCTAGTAATCCAGGCCATGCTGCTTTGCCAGGGATAATGGGCTGCCACTAATGAAATAAATTGGTTTTGGGGTCCAGTTTTGTCATCTGTAAAGTGGAAGTAATTATCTCTACCCTGCAGATGAAAGATTGTGGGATATGACAGATTTAAAGTTGTTAGCTGTGTCTGGTTATGGTAGGTGCTGAAGAAATGCAGTTGTTACTTTTAAAAATGAAAGCTTTAATAACAGTTAGTTGGTGATGCTATAAATTGTGAGTTTGTTATTTAACCAATTCGTCCATATAAGAATCAGTTAATAAAAAAATCACTTGGGTGGCTCCTCTGTGCACCAGTCGAGTATGGAATAGATGAGATGTGTGACAGCATTCCTGTCTACTGGGGAAATGAGACATGCACATATAGGAGAAAACCTTAACATCCGAAGCAGCTGGGCTTGGAAGGTGCCAAGGGCTAAGAGAGGCATCTTGTAGAAGACATAATGTGGATGGAAAAATAGCAGAGGAAACCAGTATCAGGTAGTAAGTATTCAGTCATTTTTAGAAGAGATCAAATGATGAAAATCTACACATACATGCACACACACACATTTTGTCTCGTTTTCCCTCTGCATTATTTTTCCTTTGTCTCAGAGTCTGCCCTAGATCTGCTTAGTCTTTCTGTTTCCTAGATCTGCTTAGTCTTTCTGTTTCTTTAGAAAGATCCATGCTAATCCCAAGGATTACATTTTCTTTGCAAACACGTTTACCACAACAACTGTTGGCCTTTTTGTTTTTTGTTGTTGGCAGACATCCTTAAATGATCAGAATTGCCTGACAGATTCTGTCCCCTTCCCTTCCATTTGCTCTTCATTCTTTTGTAGTTTTCCACACTGTATGGAAGTGGCCTTTTCCAGAACTTTGTCATGATGATTTGTGGCCCTGCATTCAGCAGATGTTTTCTGAGCATCTACTATGACCAGGGCATTGGACTAGGGAGGACTGGGGAATGGCAAGATTGATGAGACAGGGTGGTTCCTGCCCTGTTGCAGCAGGTTTGTGGAGGAAACAGATGGGCAAAGGGACTCTAATTAAATGTGATTAGCACTTTATGTTGGTCGGATAAGGAAAGACATTTGGCTGGAGCCTCAAATCCTCATTTCTCCATCAGTCGCTTGGCTGCTGTGCCTGATTCAGGGGCTGTGCACCTCACAGACCACCATCTAGAAAATGCTTTCTTTGTTAGTAACTACAATTCTGGTCTGGAATATCACTCCATAATTCCATGCTCAGTAAAGTATTAAAGTCAAGTTGCCTTTTGGGCCCTCCCGCTCAAACCCTGGAATTCAAGATTTTCATTTACTCATACAGATGAAGCTATTCTTGAAGTTCCTTATCAGAAAAAAGGGCACTATCATCAGCCTGAGCATATCCTTAACACCTCTGCCTTCCAATATCTTATTCTCTGTGCTCTCTCGCACCCACTCCCTTTTCCTTTCCAATTCTATAACTAATTACCCACCAAGTTCGTTGATTCTGCCATCTTTCACTCTCCTATACTGCCTTGACCCACTTCCAAAATGCATCACCTCCCACTATAGTTTGTGACTCGTATGACTACTTGTGGTAGCTCACGTGTGGCTGCGATGCTGGAAGCTACACCATCAGTATTTCTAATACCAATAGGATCGCCCACTGCAAGTAGATTTCAGACTCTAAACTGATTCAAAATGCCTCAAGTCATTGGAGTCAATGGAGACGAGGCCGCCACATCCCATATTGATCAGAATAAGACAGGCAATGGTCCCTGCTCAAAGATGGCAACTGACACATTCAAAGTGACGTAGTGCCTGTCATCTTTGAGCAGGGTACAATTGCCTGTGTCCTGTTCAAGGCAAAGCCCAACTTTTGAGAGATTCAGTTGTTTCTGTTGACTCTGACAGAGTTTGAGAGATTCAGTTGTTTCTGTTGACTCTGACAGAGCCATTTTGAAACCCTGTTTTAAGAATTTCCAGACTAAGAGAGACCAGGATAAGACCTAAGCACACACTTACTTGTATGGGTCAGCCGAGGAAGCTCCAGGGATCACAACAGAATAGGTGCTAGAGGTGAGCTCCCTTGGCTGGAAGACACTTCAGTCACACAGTGGCTACAACACTAAACTTGAGCATGGCAGCGAGTGATTATCATGATGGCACAGGGGTGAGGCAGCATTTCATTGTGTTTTACACGGTCACCACATGACCAACCATGGAGCCAAGCCGAGGGCAGCTCAACAAAGAGGAAAGAAGTTGACTAGAAACATCAAATGAGCTGCATTTAGTAAGGTTGGGTTTAATTTATGAAACTTAGATTTGTTGTATGATCATAGTCACACTGCCGAGAGCTTTATTTGTAGGATTGATCCCTCACAACAGCCTATGCTATAGCCATCATTATCCTTCTTCTACAGATGAGGAAACTCAAGCTCAGGGAAGTTGAGCAACTGGCCCAGGGTCATGTAGAGGATGCTGGAGTTCCAGTCCAGGCTGAGGTCATGTCTCGTAAACTCTGTGTGTGTGGGTACCATGTTTGTTGGTGCTACGTTACAAAGTAAAATGACTTTTTAGTTGCAAGCGGTGTGTGGAGGTTTTTTTAAAAGTGCATCAGTTTCTGTTTGATAGCCCTCTACACATCCACTTTGTTTTTAGCTTCTTTTTTTTTTTTTATTGGTTTGCATACAATAGTTTTTTTCTCTTTAAAATAATAATTTTATTGTTTTGAATGGTTTACACAGAAATTTAGGTTTCTATTCAATTTCTACACATTGTCCACTTAACATTCATCACATTTCACAATATCTTGCATACAATAATTTATATATTAGTATACATTGTATTTTTATTTCTGTAATTCTTTATTAAAAATGATGCTAGAGGAGTAAAGACTGAAAAGATTAAAGATGAGGAACACATATTGGGACCATAACATTAGAATGTAACGTACCAGTGCTTTTTAGGGAAGCTGTTAACAGCCAAGTCACAGAACCACGGTCGAAAGCAAAATACAAAGGTACCTTTGAAAAATACTTACAATGAAGTAAATACACTAAACAGAATTTGAAAGAAGTATAAGACATTCTAGTGACCAACATTATGGGATCTCAGGGGTTGTCTTTTCTGCTCTTTTCTCTGTTAATAGGAAGTCCAGGGAGGTCTCTAGCCTTCATTGATTGTCCTCACAAAGTAATATCTTCCTATGAATCAAAATGCACTTTTCACAACCTCTTCAATGGAATAACACCATTGAGAGCCAGGGGGAAGGAATAAGGCTCCCCTAAAAACACCTAAACATAACCAAGAGTTCTTATTGAAAACTATTCCAAATGAAAAATTAATATAAAACAAAGCTTAAAAAAATTACACTACCTGACCTGATGCCAAATGTTGTTTCCTATTTTTAATTTTATTTTTTTTAACTCCCAGCTGACAGTATTTACGCATAAAACATACCAGTTGTCTGCCTTTCAGAGCCAGCCAAGTCCTGAGGTTACTGAGGCCTTGAGGTGAACTAGCCCTCATGATGCGAACATTCAGGGTTTGTGCTCTGAACTTGCCTTGTAGAAGAAAGCGTGCTGGTCAAGACCAAAGGAGAAATATAACCCCTAACTGACCCCTGCCCTACTTTCTGGTCATAGAACATTGTAAATTGAACAAAGTAAATGTTTGAAAAGTCCCCAGACTCCAGAACTAAAATAGATGATCCTCTTTCAACATTATATTTTATAAAAAAGACTTACCATTGATCTCTGCCTATTATTACCCCATCTTTTCCAGTCCCCATTGAATCTTTTCTGTTCCTTCATGACACATCCACTTTTATACCCTCTAGACCTTCCCACTGCAGCCAGAGTCACCTTTTAAAATGCAGATCTGATTATGCCTCTTATCTGTCATTGGAGTGCTGAGCTCTTGAAGTCAGAAATCCATTTGTTCACTGGCCCTGCAGCCACTTGTGGCTCTTGCCATTCTCCTTGCCCCAATCATGCTCCTTCCAGACTAGCCTTTGAAGCACCTGTCTCCTGTATGTGCTCCTGTGACCAGTGGTACTGAGGGCCTTTGGTGATCTGACCCTTAGCACCCTGTACTGCAAGGTCACAGCACGTAGTGCAGCCATAAATTAATAAATCTGTGTCCACTTCTGAGTACAAGGCACAGAGACAGGCTTGCCTCCCTAGCCCCCAGAGCAACGTCTGGCCTCAGTGAATACTCAGTGAATGTTTGATTAGCTGTGGGAGATGAAATAGGGGAAGTAGTCTGAATTTTTGGCTGAATTTACTGTGTCTTTCAAAATAATTCCATTTTCTTGTCTTCCTTTTTGACCTTACCCATATTTATTTCCATGAGTGATCAAAACGTTTTCATTTTGTGTGTGTCTATGAATTTTAATCTGGTGGATACCAGATGTATTGCTCACTGTATGAAGAGCTGGCTCAGGTCTCTTAGGTGGGTCTTCAGATCCATGAGGGGGTGGCCAGTGCAGTCCTGGACCATAGATTAGACCGTGGGAGTGCTGACTGATACGCTTTCTGGTCCATCAAATGGAATGATAACACCATACTACCTATATCTAAATTGCTCATGACACATTTTTTTAAAAAAATTGATATTAATTCCACCTCACGTCAACCCTCCGCATCAGAGTAGCACTGTGTGTCATTGTGGTTTCAGGGGTTGATATTTTCAGAAGTAGATGACCAAGCCTTTTTTCTTTTTTCTCTCCTACTAGTTTATTACAAAACTCAAATAAAAATTAGAACAAATTCTTTCAATTCCTTCACCCCTCAGCCATCAAATTGTACAACCCAATGATTAATCCCCACTCCCCCTTCACATCCACATCCCTACTGGGTCCTTATACTCGTTCTGCAAGAATGGTTTTATGCAATATTTATCCTTGTTCAAGCCTTTTTTTCTGAGGTAACTCTGGGAGGATTCAAACTTCTAGCCTTTTGTTCGGTAACCAAGTATGCTACCCATTTGCTCCACCCAGGGACTCATAAAACAAACCAGAGGAGAAAACAAAAAACTGCTGCAGAGTGGATCTCAAAATTATTGCCATTGACTTGGCAACCCTACATCGAGTTTCTGAGGCTCCAAGTCTTTACAGGAGGAGACGATCCAGCTTTCTCCCTCTTTGAGTCCCTGGTGGGCTCGAACTCTCAAACACTATGATTAGGGAGTATAACATAGTGTACACCCGATACTGGGAGAAACTGTTCTAGCTGTTGAGTAAGGTGGTGGTTTACATTCTCCCTCCTTCTGACTTGGGTTGACAGTCTGCCTTTATGTTACCTGCTGCTCAGGCTGCACAATAGAGATCACACAATAGAGATCAAGCTAGCACAGGATTTGGCCCGGATTGGTCAAAGACAATTCTTTTATCAGGTGAGCCAGAGGGTTTCTTCCATATCTACATTCAAATACTAGTGATTATGAGACTTTTTTTGCCGAGGTTACTGCAATAACAACCTGTAATAACCACACAGGTAGTTGTTAATGACCATGAGTTGGACCCCATGTAAAACAGAACTAAAGGTTGCCCCATTCCCCAAATCAGTTGCCTGTTGGATTATTCTGATCACAGGTTTTTTATTCACTCATTTTCTGAAGTAGGTCACAAGACCTTTCTTATGAATTCATTTTAGGCTAGAAGTTCCACCGAAATCTGTTCGTGTCAAAGTAACACACAGCTGGGTAGTGGCTGCACATGTGGCATGTGGTAGCTGGGAATTGAGTTAATATTTCACCATACTCCCACCAGTTCCACACTGCAAGTTGTCCTCTGCACATTTGCTCCAGACTAGCCTGTGCTCGGAGGGTCCATGGAGCACCCCCTCCACCCCCACCAGACTTGTCAGGTATTGTGGATTAGCAGAAGAAACAGCCCTAGTGAGTGTAAGGAAATCGCCAATGTCCTCTAGTTGGAATTTTTTGTAGGATACTTTGCCATCCCCCTCCTTTTTGGTCACAGTAATCTTATGAAAAATATTTTTGTGTTTTGTATATTTTTTGGGGGGCGGAATGAAGTTGTTGATAGTTGGAATCTCTTTTCCCTCCATCATGATATTGCCTGTCAGTCCAGTGGTAAGAATCTCAGTTTTCCTGACATTGAGATGTAATCCATACTGAAGGCTGCCTTCCTTGATCTTCTGTAACAAGTGCTTCAAGTCCTCCTCACTTTCAGCAAGCAAAGTTAAGTCATCTGCATAACACAGGTTGTTGATGACTCTCTCTCCAATCCTGATGCCACATTCCTCTTCCTAGAGTCCAGCTTCATGAATAATTTGCTAGAAGATTAAATAGGTGTGGAGAGAGAATACAACCTTGACACTCCCTTCTTAATTTTAAACCATGCAGTGTTTCTGTGCTCTGTTTGCACAACAGCCTCCTGGTCCAGCTATTGGTTTTGCATGAGCACAATTAAGTGCTCTGGGATTTCAGTTCTTCTCAATGTCAGCCACAGTTTGTTATGATTCACATGTCAAATGTCTTTCCATAGACTTTGCATCATGATGGATGGAGAAGAGATTGAAACTGTCAACAATTTCAACTTGCGTGGACCCACAATTAACACCCTTGGTACCAGCAGTCAGGAAATAAGGAGACACATTGCACTGGGAAAATCTGCAGTTAGGGACCTCTTCAAATTATTGAATAGTAATGATGTCAGAGGACTAAGGTGCATCTGATTCAGGTCATAGTCTTTCCAGTTACTTGCTATGCACCTCAGAGCTGGGCAGTCAGTAAGGATGACAAAATTGATACCTTTGAGCTGTGGTATTGGAGAAGAGCATTGAGCATCCCATGGATGGTCAAAAGAACAGATATGTCTTGGAGAGTGTGCAACTGGAGTGCTCTTTGGAGACAAGAATGACTAGACTTTACCTCACATACTTTGGGCATGTTGCTAGGAGGGGCACCTTGGAGAGCACCATGATGCTGGGAAGGGTGGAGGGTCGGCGAAGGAGAGGAAGACCCTCAATTAAGTGGATTGGCACAGTTCTGCATTGGACTCTTGTGTGTCAGGAGTGTGAGGAAAGCGTAGGATAGAACAGGGTGCAGATCTTTTGTTCATAGGGTCGCTATGAGTAGTACTCACTGGCACCTAACAACATAGTTGGGTGGTTGTTGGCTTTTTGAAACTTAAAAATAATAACTGTAAGCTCTTTAAGATCAAATTTTAGTGGTTGTCTTTTGTCTGTGCTATATGGTCATTGTTCTTGATTGTTTTTTAAAAAAACACAACTTCGAATAATTATATGTGTCCTGTTCCTTTTTGCTAATTGCGGTTGTCATATTGCTTGTCCTTGTCTTGATTCTTCCTAGATTGATTCTCGGTGGTCCTTAAAGTGTGCAGAAATGATTATATAAAACAAAATGCACATGAATGAAACAATGTAGATGATAATTGTGTAACAGTGAATGATTGCATAAATTAATAAAAACACCAAGTCATAGTTGACGCAGCAGTGGGGTTTCAGAAGTCTGTCCGTTGCACAGAAAGAGATTTTTCCACATCTTTAATTGGAGCCACTAGTGGGTTTGAACTGCCAGAGAGGCACTGCCTTTGGATTAGCAGTGCAGCTCCCCATGGACCTGGCCACCAGAGCTCCTTTGTTCTGGAGGGGTGCAATGGAAATCTTCCAGGATGAGATATTTGCTCAGAGGATCTGGTTGTGGGCTAGGCTTTCCTGTGGTGGCCTGTGCAAGTTTTCCTGCTCTGGGAGCACTTCCTTTGCCCTTTGTCCCCACCTTCAGTCTTTGAGCATATCCTGATTGGCTGGAGTGCACACACAGGAAATAGGGGCTGGTTTGTCCTCATTATTTCCTTAGGCTTCTGTTTTGTCTTCTCTGAGCTGCATTCATTTTCCTTCTTGACTACTGTCCTGTATTGCTCTTTACAGTACCCTTTCTTTCAAGACTTAATGGAAATGCATCTTGATTTTGACATCTTACGTGTTTAATGTCTGCACCTTGTTACTGTAAATTTCCCTGATTTTGCAGAATTGCATTTGGTTTTAAGCTTGGCCAGCCTTGCTTTTCCTCTTCCCCTTGTGTTGTTAGATTTTCATAGTTTCTCCTCCTGTTCTTTTATGGATGTTTACATTTCATTTTAAAAGGTTGTGGTAATGGACCTTCAGTGCTCTACAGTTTGACTTGCCAACATACTTGTTTTTAAGTTTACATGTTCTAAGAACAGAGAGGAGACCTTTGGTGATTTTGCTCTTTCCACAGGGTAGATCTGCCCAACTGTTGGAACAGCATAGCCTTCATTGACTTAAGAACGCTCTTGATCACCTCATCAGGATTTAAGATCAGGGTCTGAATTCTTATGCATTCTCAAAAATTAGTGAGATCTCAAAAATCTTTTGTTTATGTGGGTTATACCCATTGATATTTACTGTATTTTAATTGGAGAAGACTTTAAAGAATTATGTTCATTTAAATATGGCACAAATAAACCCATTGCATAATAGCATAACCAGCATTTTTCAATGAAAAGTATTTCCCAAACAAAAACCTTTAGTGAAAGGAGTGCCATTTGCTTCTTTTTCTAAGTGTCTTTGATGTCTGCCATAATGGCAGCTGCTGGATTTTCATAAATGCTTTTGTATTTATTTTGTTGCAGTATGTTGTACAGATCGAAGTTCATGAAGAAAATCCCAACTCACAATAATATGTAGTTGGAAAACGGAGGATTATTTTCATAGCCTTTACAGTTGACTGTGGGTTATTGTGTTCTGTGAAGTTGCAGCCAACTCATAGCTGACTATCAAGAGGGTTTTGGAGACAGTAGATTGCATGGGAGGTTTCCCATCTTTCTCCCACAGAGCAGCTGTTGAATTTGAAACATGTTCCTTTGGACTTTGAGCACAGCTTTTTACCAGTGTCCACCAGAGTTGCCTTGGTACTCTGTGTGTGTGTACACCTGTGCATAGCTGACCTTCCAGCAGGTTTTCAGAGACAATAAATTGCACTGGAGAAGATTGCCCATGTTTCTCCTGCAGACCATCTGGTGGATTCAAACCCTGTACCTTTGCACTAGCAGTGCAATTCCATTCCAAGCCACCAGAACTCCATTAGCTGTGGGTAGTATTAGCCATATCAGAACTTGACAAACGATAGTTCTTAAAAGTTTGTTGTGATACAGAGTCTCAACTATTTCAGAGAACTTCCCATACAGTAGGAAGCCTGTTGGCATAATACATTACATGTTACTGCCCAAAAGATCAGCAGTCAAAACCACCAAGTGCTCCACTGGAGAAAGATGGTCAGTTTCCTCTTGTAAAGATTCAGAGTCACAGAAAACCAGTGGGATAATCCCAATGAGCCAAAATAGACTGGATGGCAATGTGTTTGTTTAGTTGGATCTCACACTCTAAAACAAAACCAAAGAAACCAAGCCAAGTGGTATTAAACAGGAGTGCTATTCCTGTACCACTGAGTCGGAACCAACACATAGCTGACCTCCAGTGAGTTTTTAGAGGCAGTAAATCACATGGAAGATTTCCCATCTCTCTTCTGTGGAGCTGCTGGTGTATTTGAACCATGTATCTTTGTGTTGGTAGCTTAATTCCTTACCACTAAGCTACCAGAGCTTGCTAGTAGCCCTCTGTTGTTGTTGTTGTGTTAAGTGCTGTCAGTAGAATACGACTCATAGTGACTCTGAACATCAGGTCTGAATCCCGCCCTTGCCTGTGCTATCCTCATCATCTCTAATATACTTGAGCCCATTAATGCACTTATCATAGAAATCCACTTTATTAGGGGTCTTCCTCTCCTTTGCCCACCCTCCATCTTTCTAAGCTTGATTTTTCCGTCCAAAAATGACTTCTCTAGCAACATGCCCAAAATATGTGAGCCGATATCTCACCATCTGTGTCTTTAAGGAGCTCTGCCTTTTTTCCAAGACATTTCAAGAAGCAACCCTATAGGACTGAGCAAAATCAGCTTGTAGGGCTTCTACAGCTTTAATATTTATAGAAGGGAGATCTGGTGGTTCTACTGGGTAAGGAACTGCGGTGCCAGTGAGAAAAATGGGCAGTCTCTTCCTGTGCAATTTACAGCCTCTGAAAACCCTCTAGAGGGTCAGCTATGCGTTGGTTCCAAGTTGGTGGCTCTTAAGTGAAACCTTTATAGAAGTGGACTGTCACATCTCCACCAGATCGGCCAGTGTGTGTGTCTCAATGGAAGCTGTGCTTTATTATTATGTCACCAAGATCGTCATACTCTCTCAACCCATTCCCCTTGGTGTGGAGTCAGAACTGACTCAGCTGAGCCTCCAGCAGGTTTTTGGGAGACTCTGAATCACACAGGGATAGACTGCTCATCTTGATCCTGTGTGGCAGCTGGTGTATTCAAACCAGCACATGATGGCACCTTTGAGTTAGCAGCACTCTGTAAACGATGCCACCAGAGCTGTGCACTCACACTCTCATAAAAGCCCTTTTCTTGCCATTGAGTCAGAACCAAGTCATAGCTGACCCTCCAGTGGATTGGAGTGCATTGGAGGTGATTGCCCACGTTTCTCCAATGGAGACGCTGGGGTATTTGAACAAATGACCTTTACATGAGCAATACAACTACCTATGGACTATACCTCTCATGTTTGAGTACATTAAAGTTCACTGTGTTTTCACACTGAGGGATCTTTTACCCATATGTCATTTTCTGACATTACACATTGGCCATTTTGGAGAATAGAAAAATACTACATTTGTTAATACCATAATTTAAAAAAAATTGCATCATTTGATGTCTCTACCATTCATACGTGAGAAGCCTTTAAGTATTGCCATATTCTTAAGCTCACAATGACAAATACACGTTTTCTAAACTTTTAGCTGTTTGCTTGCAAACTCAGTTTTTATCAGTAGCTTTCTTTGAAATGACAGCCTCACCTTATTCAGATTTTAAAAAATGCCTTCAAATAACAAAATCTGAGTGATCAGGGTTTTCTGCCAGTGTTTTAAATGGAAATAAAATGGCTAGTGCATTTGCAAATCTGCCATCCAAGTGCTTTTTACTCCACATGACCATAGTACCTTGGCCTGCCTCAGAAGTGCTGTGTATACACTCTATCACTGGAATGTTTTAGAGATCCATCCTAAGGATCAGTATTTAATAAGATTAGACTTCTCCTGTTTTCTTAAGGACATTGTTAGATGGGATCACTTTTTTATTTTTAATGTGAAAAAATGCAGTGACTATTAATTATCATTTAATACCATTGTCTTGATTTATTCTATTAATGCCAGCTATTTTTTACCTATTAGTGCTTGTATTCCTTCCCATTTCTGGTTTGGATGAAAGTTTACCAGACAAATGAATTTTCATTCAACAATTTATACACATTTTGTTTTGTAATGTTCCTTGCAATTTCCCCCAGTGTAACAGTTCTCTTTCTTCCTACTTCCTCTCTGCGTTCCTCTTTCCATTTGTTCTTCTCTACTGTGCCATCTTGTCTCCTGAGCTTTGTTTCTGGGCAAATACTGTGAGGGCGTTCTGGT
Source organism: Elephantulus edwardii (assembly GCF_000299155.1). NCBI lineage: Eukaryota > Metazoa > Chordata > Mammalia > Macroscelidea > Macroscelididae > Elephantulus > Elephantulus edwardii. The sequence continues at coordinate 775,531 of NW_006399953.1, forward strand.
GGCCTAGTCAGCAGGGAGTTCAGCTAACCCAGAAGCCACACCTCGCTTCTGTTCTTCCAGCAGCTCCACAGGATAGTGATGGGCCACCTCCTTCTGTACATTCTACTGCTTTGGAAAACCCAGAGGAGGGTCAGCTCTAATTTGGTTCCATATGCTGACAACATGATGATTACTCCGAGGAGGAGTCTGTTCCTCAGAGCAATCGTGCTTTTACAGAGTATTGATTACTTGAGTATTCACTTAATAGGCCTGTTGGTTGTCGGGCAGCAAGGTAGTCCTTGAGGGTCCACCCTTGCTTTTGCACCACAAGTGTGGATGTTAATACAGTTGAAGATAGTTTTGACTGTGCTTGCCTCCTCCAAAGGGTTTTAGGGACTGTGTTTTGAAAACCGCTGGCCTTAAGACCAAGCTGCTTAATCTGCATACACTGGACTCTCATGGTTCCTATATCTTGTCTCCATGCATTTGTGCCTTGAACACTTGTCTTCCAGTACTCTCTTTGTATGTATGGACAGCTGAAGCTCTGTATGTATGTATCTTTCTCAACATCTCTGTCTGTGTGTGTGTGTGTATATATGCTGTATGTCTGTAGTGCATACATATACACATATGTATGTATATAACTTCATCTAGTAGTAGTTGTAATGATTATGTACACAATGTTTCAGTATATTGTAGACTGTGAAGTAGATTTTATAGATTTATGTGTGATATAGCACTCACTATCATGCCTGGCTCAAGATAATCACTTGACAAATGTTAGCTATCTCCTTCAACACGCAAGCCCTTACAGACTATCGTGAAGACTTAATAAATGTTCTTTGATTTAATGAAGAGTTCAGGCTAGTATTTTCTCGATGTTTTCTTGGACCATTAGTTCTCTGTGATATCAATAAATTAGGAAACATAGAAGGGCATTTGTAGTTAACTAAATTTGAGATTACTAAAAAAGAATTATAAATGAAGGACTTCCCAGATCCTGCATGCACAGTGTGCATTGTGCTTCTCTGAGGAGAGATGATGTCTGCAAAATGTATTATTTTCCATTTTGAAAGACTTGTGAACTCTCCTTTTTTGGCATAACTGAAGTTTAGAGATCCTTGGAATTTTCTTTTGGATCTAATTGTGTAGAAAGACATTTCTATTTTTATAGATAAGGGAATTGCTTCCTTATAGTAAGTCACGCACTAATTTATATTTTAAATATAAATATATTTTTAAAATATAAATATATTTTCTTCAGGAACTTTGGTGGCTTAGTGGTGAGGAACTGTGCTGGCAGCCTGAAGTCACGTGGTTCAAATCCGTTAGATGTTCTGCGAAAGAAAGATGGGCAGTCCCCTTCCATGAGATTTATTGCCTCTGAAACCCCCCTGAAGGGTCAGCTATGGGTGGGTTCTGACTTGATGGCACACAACAACAACAACAACAACAGCACAGCCTACTGGAAAGTAGTTTTCTGTATATTTGAAAGTTGAGAAGTGACTGACCAAATCAGTGCTTTTGAATTGTGGCGTTGGTGAGGAGTATTGTATATACTGTGGACTGCCAAAAGAACAAATGAGTCTGGCTTGAAACAGTTGGCAATAAGAGGGCTCCTTCAGAGGCAAGGATAGTTAAACTTTTCACTTATTTGCATATATTTTCAGGAGAATCAGTCCTTGGAAAGAAACTTGATGCTGGGCAAGGTAGAGGGTCAGCAGAATACCTCAGTGACATTGGGCTTGAGTAAGACAGAGATCATGAGGACAGCACAGGTTAGGGCAGAGTTCTGTCTGCTGTTCTTGGGGTCGCTTTGAGTCATAGTCAACTTGATGGCAACAACAGCGTAGTACATAGGGAATTGTACTGCTAACCCAAAGAGTGAGCCCCTTTGACAGTTTGGATCCACGAGTGGCTTTATGGGAGGATGTGGGCAGTCACTTCTCAGGCAATTTACAACCTGTGAAATTCATTGGAAGGTCAGCTGTGAGTGAGTTCCAACTCTGCAGCAGTGAGTTTAAGGTTTTTGAGTTTTGAGTATGTTGATTGACTGAAGGAGGAAAAGATGTGTCCAGAAAAATCTAGGATTGTAGGATAAACACCACACTGTGGTTTCTTGAGTCACTGCACTAATAGACTGAAGAAGACCACATGAATGCAGTTTGATTGTTCCCCATGCACACCCGGCCCCATTCTGGAATGGGAGCCAATGACTTCCTTTCCCTCTGTAGTAGACAGAACAAAGCAAAACATGAGTTTGCTTTCTTTTTTTGACTCAGTTCTACCCACATACTGGGAGAAATGGTAGTATGTTCTTTTCGTTAAGTATATTTAATCAAGGGATGTGATTGTTGATTCAGTAAAAAAATGTCTTGCAAAAGAATGCTTGTGGGGTCAGAATTTCAGTAAGACTTTTTATTTAAGAAAGCAGAATCCAAACCCATTGACTTAAGTCATACTGACTCATAGAGACCTCATAGGGCCTGCCCTATGGGATTTCCAAGACTTTTAGTGTTTATAGAAGAAGAGGGCTTCATCCTTGTTTTGTAAAGTGTGGAGCTTCTGGTGGGTTTTGAGCCAAGAACTTTTGGTTAGTGCCTGAGTGCGCAGGCCAGTGTTTTCTTCTAACATTTCATTCTGTGAAGGCACCTGAGGAGAAATCAGGCATGCATGTTAACTGATGCTCTTGGCATGTGGACATGCAGCTTTGCACTCGATGAGCTCTGCATGCAGGTATCCTATCTCTAGTATTTGGAGAGGTAGATAGGAAAATACTCACTGCCTCAAACTGTTGTCTCTTGCCAAAGCATGAAACTTTTTCAGCCACTTTATGATTCTGCCAGAGACTGAAAACAAGCTGTTGTGTGGAGGAAGGGATGGAATGGAATTCCTTAGAGAAGGGTGTGCATCCGCGTCTCTGATTGTTTAGATGTTGCTTTGTGAACAAATTAAGAAATTTCTCTTGATTTCTGATCTTTGTGATTGAGTAAGAGCTGCCAAAAGCTAATTTTTTTTCTTAAAAGAACTTTCTTTTCTTTCTTTCTTTTTTTTTTTTTTTTGGTAAATGTAATTCACACTAATTGTAGAAATTTGGAAAAAAATATAGAAAGGCATAGTGCTGAAAATCACCCATAATTGCACTATTCAGGCATAATCACCAGAGACATTTCGTTGTATTTGCATGTGTTTTTATATGCATCATTAAGATCATTATGTATAAATTTGGTTTCTACTTTTTCCATTTAACATTTTTCCTCTTGCATTGAGAACAGCACAGCATGTTGTCGTTAGCAGCCGTCATCCGCTACCACAAACGTGAAGTCAGACTGTCTCATTTGCTTCTGTTCAGCTATTTGTCTTAGTTGTTTTTCACCCTCACTGATAGACTGATTATGAGCCCTGGTGGTGCAGTGCTTAAACACTTGGCTACTAAGCAGTAGACCAGCTGGCAATTTCAACCCACGAGCTGTTCAAGGGGAGAAAGATATGGCAGTCTTCATCATAAAGATTGGCAGCCTTGGGAATGCCGTAGGGCGCTTCTGCTCTGGCCTGTGGGGTTGCTGTGGATGGAATTGACTTGATTGCAGTGAATTTAGGTTTGCTTTTTGGTGGGCTGGTAAGAGTATATGGTGTGCACCATGTGCAGCTTGTCATATGAACTCAATGACACTCAAACTATTCCGTCCCTGTTCAGGAAAGCCAGCTTGGATTTGAGCTTGGCTGTCCAGCATTATCTGATTTCTACAAAAGTGTGTAAACATTTTAGATTCCTGTGTTAGTCACAAACCAGCAGTTTGGTGGATGGCACCAATCTAGTCTCCCTTCCTTTTTCTGTGCATAAGAGTGAGGCCCAGAGAGAGGCAGTGATAGGCTAAGACCAACAGAAGGTATCTGGATAGATGGGAGTGTGGACTAGCCTCTGTGGGCCTGGCGCAGGGAGAGCGGACAGGAGTGCTGTTTGTAGTCTCTTCTGCAGACCAGCTGGTATCCCAGTCACTGCTCTGCCCCCTGCTCGGTGAAGGTTAATGATCCCATGGACCCTGGGAGCCTCAGAAGTCAGTAGTCATAGATGCTTCACTGCAGCTAATGAGCTAACAGTAACAGGCACAGGGCCCTATCCAGGGTTGTGGTGATGGCTTGTATTTGACTTATTTCCAGCTGACTGCTTCAGTCTTTGTGGTTTGGGTAAATTTTTTTTTCTTGCTGGCTCATATTTTTTTATCAGCAGCCCAATTTAGACTTTTTAGATTTTTCAGTAATAATTCTCTCTTAGCAAATGGTGGCCTAGACTGTAGTTATATTGAATCTTGAATGAAGTCCAAATTCTAGCTTAACATTCAGGCCCCCTATAAAACAGACCCTGTTCTTGTAACCCTGTCTCCCACCCTTTTCATTCAAACTCGAATCTCTGAAATTCTAAATTCACCAGCATCCCTTCCTAGGAGAGGACGCTACATGGTTACATAGTTAAGGCCTTGAAGGTCCCCCGGTAAGTAGGTGAGCTTGTGGTTAATGAATTCATTACACTCAGTAGAAAAATATGGCGAGGGTTAGAGGCAGGGCATACATCTTTGAAGCGTTCAAGGGGAAAGAGTTTACATTTGAACAGAATATAAAAGGCGGGATCTTAAAGACGTCGCTTTGGCCTTGTTTCTGTGATGATGACTTTGCCGTGTTTATACAGCATTCTTTCCATGCTGTCTTATTTTATATTAATGCCCATATTGAGTCCCCTCTCCCCAGCATCTGGGCTACCATCTTACCTCTTAACACCCTTGCCATGTTAGGAATGACTTGTTGGGCCTGCTCTGGGTTTCACACATCTCTCTCCCTTTCCTTTTCACTCAGATATTATGGGACTGTAGTTCTAAGAGCTCCAGTCACTTCCTGTTATATTTTGTTTTCTGTAACTTTGTTACAGAAGCCTCTGTTTCTCACCCTCTACTTTTTTTCCTTTAAATTTTCAACCTTGGATCTTTTATTGTTTAAATTTGTGATTTTTTTTGGCAGCAAAGAACAGAAATGCTGTCATATTAGTTTAAGTTAATGAAGGGAATTTTGTAGGAATCTCAGGGATGCAAGGACCTAAGTATGCGAGCCCGCTGGGAGACGGAGTGAAAGGCACGCAGGAAGGTTTAGGGGCTGCAGCACCCTGTCTCTCTCTTGACCATGGCTCACCATTGCCTGCCTGTGTTTGTGTGTCTGAATTTTCCAATGGGAGCAGAAAGGAGTGAAGCAGGGCAGTGGACTGGTAATAGATGTGCACCTCTGAGCCAGTCAGTAGGGCCCAGGGGTCCTGAGACACACATATAGATGTCCTCAGCTCTGTCTGTGGGTGGAGGAAGTTGGCATAAAAGGGTCTGTGCATATGGGGCAGAGCCCTTAAACAGCAAATATACCTCTACTTCTGATTTCTCCACAGGAATAACTCCCAAGGCACCTTGACTGGAAATCAGTTTGCATAAACTATCCAAACAACGATCCTTCAAATTGAACGAAAGGTAAATAGAAGTAAATCTGTACCTACTAACTTTCTGTTGAGGGAGCTCTGGTGGCCTAGCGGTAAGAAGCTGCACTGCAATCCCAAAGACATGGCCTGTACAGAGAGTCAGTTGTGGGTCATATTTGACTCGACGGCATACTAGAACAACATCATTCTGTTAGATGCTTTAGTGGTCCATAGGGAGTTTCACTGCTGGTAGGCCACACATCTCAGTGGTTCAAATCCATTAGCATCTCCATGGAAAAGCCATGAGGACTCTCTTCCTGTGCAGTTTAGAGTTTCAGAAACCCAGTGGAGGCTCAGCTGCAAGTCTGTTCCAACTCAAAGGCAGTGAGTTTTTAGTTTATTTTGAACATTTCATTATAAGGGGAATTCCTTTCTTAGTTATTTATTATTGCTGTAACACAAAAGCCACCAGTAGGTAGCTTTAAATAACAGAAATTTCTTTACCCTCTAGTTCAGTCTGAATTCATTATGTCTAGGGGAAGGTCCTTCTCTGTCTGTTTCAGCTTCTGGTAGTCCACTGTCCTCAAAGTTCTTGGGTTTTTGTAGATTTATCTGCCTGCTGGTCATCATATAGCTTCTTGTCTTCCCTCTGTGTGTAATCTGCTCCGGTGACTCATAAGTGATTAGGTCTAGGATACATCATCAGCATAACAAAAGCTTCTATTCCTAAACAGTGAACATGCCCTGGTATTACACATGCCCTGGTATGTGTACTGTCTGGTTAGCTGATGTAGCAACTTGTTAGGATGGGGTAGAACTGCCCCCACAGAGTTCACAAGCTATAATCTTTATGAGACCAGGTCACCAGGCCCTTCTTGTGGAGCAGCTGGTGGGTTTAAACCCTGACCTTGTGAATAGCAGCTGTGTGCTTAATCATTGTACCACCAAGGCTCCCATCCACAAGAATGGGGGTTAGTATCCTAACACGTGCGTGCAGGAGGGGCACAATTCAGGAGGGGTGCTGTCCCTGTCGTTCCTCAGACATGCCCAGGACTCTGTGTATTATGCTGGATCCTGTTCATCCCTGCGACCTTTCTCAAATGCTACCGCCCTGGACATGAAGCCTCTTCAGATTCCCTCACAACTGGCTAGGATTTCTCCTGCTTTTGAGTCCCTGTGATGCTGTCTCCTTACAGATACACGTGAACTTTATGTTGTCATTTGTACCACTCCTCTGGCTGCCTCGCTGTTCTCCCGCAGCCGAGCGGCGGCTCCTTCTTTATAGACTCCCTCCCTCTTGCAGCACTTGTGCACTTGTCACTTTTCTCTGTGTTTCTGTCTGGAAGATTCTCGAAAACATATACCTGAATTGTCCATGGGGCACAGGTAATTGTTCTGTAAGCTTTTATGGAATAAATATTTGAATAAACCTACCCATCAGATTGCTGGAGCCCCTGATGAGAGCAGGCAGCTGATGTGGTCGGCTATTATCCCAAAGTTGAAAGTTTGAGTCCAGCCAAGGTACCTTGGAGAGAAGGCCTCATTTTTCTACTTCTGAAAACATCAGCGAGTGAAAATCTGATGTGGTGATTCTACTCCAACCCACTTGGGGTTCCTGTAAGTCAGCATCAACTGGATAACTATTAACTGCAAGTTTTTGGTTTGCATGGAAAGGGCCATGTGCACTGTCTCTCATACCACCACTGTACCCGCCTGCTGGGCCCTGACCTGTGTTCTTGTTGTGTGGTGCCGTGTGTCAGTTCCAGCTCACAGTAATCCTCCACAGCAGGAGGAAGCCCTGCCAGATAATCAGCCCTACAACACCATCTCTGCTTGGCTCGAGCCTGTGTTACAGCCATTGCGGAGTGCTCTGGCAACACCGTGGTTTGCGTGTGTGGCTACTAACCCAGCAGCCACTCCCCAGAGAAAAGTGGGCTAAGTCTGTTCCATTAAGATCACAGTCTGTGAAACCCGACAGATCCTGTTCAACCACTGATGAGAAATTTCTTAGGTTCTCTAGCTGTCCTTTGTTTCTGGGCTGTTGGTATATTGACACTAATAGCAATACATTTGATTCTTCTTATTCATAGGCATTTTGGGCCCATGTAAATGACACCAATCCCAAATCTGGACAGCTGAGGAGAAGTGGAGGGAGGAGCTGACAGCGGGGAAACAAGTGACCATGGGACGAGGTGCCCGCTACCCCTTGCCTCCCTGGGGAGGGTGCTGATGAGGCTGCTCAGGGTATGGCTGCTGGTGCTGCTGGGGTGGCTCCCGCACCTGCTGGTGACAGACCCCCTCCTCTCCCTACACACTCCTTCACGCTCCTGGCCGCAGCAGGCGGGCAACAGTTTAACCCACTTCCCTGCTGCAAACATTTTTGCTTTAAATGACTGGCCCAGCAGGTTCCATTTCTGAAAACTTGTTTTTTTTGTACTTACTAAATGATACAAAGATGTTTCTTGTCGATTTTACTAGTTTTGTCGATCATCATTCTAGTGGAAGACTTTAGCCCTTCTTGACAATAACCATTGTCATCTCTATATTTATAGAGGAGCTTTGGTGACTTAGTGGTAAGGAGTTGCTCTACCAACTCAAAGGCTCTTGGTTTGAATTCACTAGCTGCTCCTCAGGGGGAGAAATAGGCAGTTTCCTCCTGTGAGCTTAAACTGCCTCTGAACACTCACTGGAGGGTCAACTATGAGTTGGTTCTAAATTGATAGTAGGTAAGAACTTAAATTTTTTTGGAATGGGAGTAATTATAGATCACTTCCATTCAGTTGGCCAGGTACTTGTCCTCCAGATTTCTTGGTACAACCTGGTGAGCATGTCCAGGACACCATCTGTTTGTGGAACTATGTCAGTTGGTATTTCATCAGTCCTGGGGCTTTATTTTTTGCCAAGTCCTTCAGAGCTGCCTTTGTCTCCATTGCCTCTTGATCATATGTTGTTCCTTAAAATTCTTCCGTGTCAGCCATTTCTTTTTGGTATAGTGACTCTGTCTACTCCTTTCATCCTCTTTTAATACTTCTGGGATCATTCAGTATTCTACCCATAGCATCCTTAAATATTGCAACTCAAGGCTTGAATTTGTTCTTTAGTTCCTTCAGTTTAAGAAATGCCAGCCCTTTTGATTTTTGTATGCCAGTTCTTTGAACATTTCATTATACTTTGCTTTGTCTTCCTGTGCTACCCTTTGAAATCTTCTATTCACCTCTTTAACTTCTTGATTTCTTCCCTTTGCTTTGGCTTCTCAGTACTCTAGTGCAATATCGAACATCTCAACAACCTCCATTATGCAGATGACACAGATGAAACTGAGGCGGACCTGAAGTGCTTGCTGTAGAAGGTCAAGGACTATAGTCTTCAATATAGATTAAAGCTCAACATCAAGATGACAGATTCTACCACTGGGTCAATTGGTAGCACCATGATGGATAGAGAAGAGATTGAGGTTGTTAACAGTTACAGCTTGCTTGGCTCCACAATCAACACTCTTGGCACCAGCAGTCAAGAAAACAAAAAATGAATTGCATTCGGTAAATCTGCTGTCAGAGACCTCTCCAGAGTACTGAGAAGCAATGATGTCAATATAGAGACCCAATTCATTCCATGGTCTTCGCAGTTACTTGCTATGTATCAAAGAGCTGGACAGTGTTTGAGGTTGACAGAAGAATTGATGCCATTTAAGTTGTGGTGTTGGAGAAGAGTCTTGAACATACCATGGACTGCCAAGAAAGCAAATATGTCTGTCTTGGAGAGGGTGAAACAAATTTCTCCTTGGAGGCTAGGATTTTGAAGATCTGTCTCATATACTTTGGGCAGGAGGGACCCATCATTGGAGGACATCATGCTCGGAATGGTAGAAGGACAGCGCATGAGAGGAAGACCCCAGATGAGATGGCTTGATATAGTAACTGAGACAATGAGGGTTGGTGTGTCAAGAGTCCATGAGACTGGTTTAGAATAGGGAAGGCTTCAGAGCTGTTGTACATAGGGTTGCTATGAGTTGCAGGTGACACAACAGAACATAACAATGACAAAAACTTATTTGTAGAGTCCATTTCCTATCAAATATACACTTAAATTATTACCAGATTCTTTCCCTTAGTCTTAGGAAGGAAGCACAGGGATCTGTGGCAACCTACTGTTTTCTAAGTTAGGAAGTAAGCAGAGAGAAGTCACTTGCCTTGCCTAAGGGCATGTAGTCAGTACGAATGGAATTTGGTCTTTCTTTCTCCCCTGCACCATCTTGGTACCCCTCTCCTCCTGGAAGCCATAGCAAACTTCGAGTGTCGCAAATCTGGGGGTTCTGCCTCTTAACCATCCCCACCCCCAGAAAGGAGAGCCTTGACCTTCTATAGAGCAATGTAGTTAGACCCTAGAGGGGGTAAGTGTATGGTTTTCTGTAGCTAGGCAGCTTTCTTAAAAAAAGCTGATATCTTCCTTCTGAGACCTTACAGTCAGTCAGTCAGTCTTGCAATTTTTATTTTTGTTAGGGCTTATTTAAATGCAGGAAATTTAATTAGTTTACATTAATGCTATACTGCCTAACTCTGAGTAAACTGGAAGACTCCGACAGGGATTGGATCAACCTAATCTAGCTGTATCTGATGATGCTGTTTCCCTCCTTGCGCCTTTAAATAATTGCAGATGGGTCTATCAGTCAGGGCGGCAGAGCACTGTTCTTTATTGCCATGCAGAATTGCTTAGTTAAATGTGATCGGGGTGGGGGTGGGGGAGGAACCCAACTTTTAATTAGAAAGCAGATTGTCGAATGACATTTTGTTTTGTCTTTTGATGGGGATATTGGGGATATTGGAAGATAGACTCATCATAATGAGAAACCAGGTTTGCGTCCAGAAGGAGGATGTTAACCTAGGAACAGGAAGAGATGCCACTCAACCATCATTTTCTGAAAATAGGCTGTCCTCCTTGTTCATGGACTTTCCTCTGCATCTGTTGTTACCACCTGAGATACAGTCTTTGCTATGGGAGACTTGACCTGAAACCCCTAAGCAGGGAAATGTTCCCAGTGGTTTAAGACTAGAAACCAAACACTCTCCACTGGAAATCTGAAAATAGCAGTGTCAGAGAGCTATAAGCCTACTAGGCTGCTGGCCATGGAGGGAAATAGCTGGCAGCACGTGTTACTTCCAGTTGTGGTGTGAAACAAATACTGTTTCTCTCTGAAGGGCATCATTTTCTTCTCGCCCGAGCTGGTGTCTGCATGCTGAATGCCATCGCAGAGCAGCCTGCATAAGAGCCAGGACACCTAAGCAGCCTCATAGGAAGAGGCAGTGAAGCAGGCCCTGTAGCACTCTTTACACCTCTGTGTCACCCGTATGGAGCAGCTCTAGTTGTCAAATGGGGATTCCTAAGAGCTAAGTAATTGATGTGATGGCACCTAAAAACAACAACGGCGTAGCACTTAGCTAACTTGGATAACTCATAAGTACCTTCATGTGTCTGAATTTTAACTCTCTGTAGCCTTTTCCATCCCCTTTTCTTGGCGTCTACACCCCCCCCCCCCTTTAAATGTACCACATTGAACTCACTTTTTCAGGACAGGTATTAGTGAGACATCCTTTAGCATTGCCAAATCCTAACAGTGCTTCTTTTAAAGTTGAATCTAGTTCATTTAAGCTCACTCAAGGCCAAGCCATCTTCACTGTTGGCTTAGGTTACTGCAGATTACTTTTGAGTTAACCTGCTTCCAATTTTCCTCCATTCCATTAATCATTTGAACCCAGAGTGATCCTAAAAAATACCAAACTTGTCAATGACCTCCCTCTGTATTTAGAAGAAGCCTAGCATGGCCTGGAGAGAAGGCATCTAGGCCCAGCCCTCAGACCTGACTGTAAGTGTCACCCTGAATGGATGTAGTGGGCATGTCCCCTGTTCTCTTTACTTCCTTGCACATTGTAGCAGCTTTGATTTTTAGATGTTCTAGGCTAGCTCTCGGGCTCTCAGACATTACTAAGGATGGATACTGTTTTCTGGAAGACAGGGAAAGGGAGTGCCTTGATCCTTCAGAGCCTAGAATAGCAACTTGTAAGTCACTAACTAATATGTCAGTAACTAAAGTGGTAATACTCCTTGCTGCTCCCAGTACCCCATCACTTTGGTATGAAAATGTGCAGCATCATTTAACTTAGGAAATCATAAATGAAATGTGGTTGTATAGGACACAGTTTTGGAGAAGATTCTTTCTTTGTCCTCCCAGATCTGTAATAAAGTGCTTCGGATGTTGTTGTTGTTATGTGCTGTCGAGTTGCTTGCGACTCATAGTGACCCTGTGTAGAAGACCCCAAAACCCTGCTCTATCCTGTGCCAACCTCACTGTCTCTGACACACCTACTCCCATTACTCCAGGCATTGAATCGATACATCTCATTGAGAGTCTTCCTTTCTTGTTCTGTCTCTCCACTCTCCCAATCATGATGTCCCTCAGCAGCATGAGGTGTCCAGAATCACAGAAATCCTGATGGCTTGAGACTTTAGCCATCATATCAAGGTCTGGTTAAGGGGAGAGAGGTGTTGAGTGGTATAGGTGGAATTAAAAAGTGATGTTGTTGGAGTAGGAAAAGTGGTGAGTCAAAATCCACGTGGCAAGGGTAGGTAGCAACATTGAAAGAAATGTGATTTTATGCTGGCTTGCCAGTGTGTGTGTGGAGGTGGCAGAGGGGACCAGTATCAGTACACAGCGCAATCTGTTTTCCTTAGTTTATCTATATAAACTTTACTTTTGTGTATGTGTAACCATGCACACCCAGGAGAACATCTGGACCCCTAAAGAGGGACCACTGTCTTCTTTGAGTGATACTCCCATTCTCCCAGTGCCTTCCGTTCAAGTATATTAGAGGTACAGAAAGCCCAGCTTTGGTTTCTGTGCACTGTGGCCTCAAACTTTTTATTTTTTTTATCTTGAATCTGAAAGTTTTGGTCAGAGCAGTGGGTGAGTTGCATGTGACATTTGTAATGGAGATGCCAGGCTCAGGGATCATAATACAGTGTAATGAGTGCTTCATTAGCATTTATTACCTATTATCACAAAGGCATAAAGTTGTTCCTTTGCCCACTGTGGAGACTGGAAAGCCATCAGATACTTTCATGAGTATGTTCACCTTGAAATGAGTCTTAAAGGAAGGGCTTAGCAAGCAAAAGGCCCGGCTGGGTGAAAGAAAGTGCAGAGGGGCACCAAATAAATGTACCAAGGAGGCTGTATATCACTAACTGCAAGCAAACCAGTTAATAAAAAGTTGTTTGGTTTTTTGTTGTTTGTTGTTTGGGTTTTTTTTTTTAAAAAGGACCCTTCAGATAGTTGCATGGCCAGAGACCCAGAGCAGTCAGCATGAGCTTGGTGAGGCAAGGAAGTAGAAGGAGATTGTTGTAGTTAAGGACACTGAAGGTGGAGGTGGGTGTAATCAGTCTTGGAGATGGGCAGGAGGCAGGTCATGCTGGGCCTTCTTCAGAAAGGTGGTTGCAGACCTGGATTAGGGCCTTTTTAGAGAGGTAGTTGAGGACCTGGATTTTGTGGCCATGGTGGAGTTTTATTCTAGGGAATGATTGGATCAGATTTGTCTTTTAGAGAGAGCTTCTGTAGCAATGACCTGTACTTCTAAGATGTCTTCAGAATTCTAGAGACTTTGGTGTTTAAAGCTAGTTAATAGCAATCACAAAGGTTTTTTTTTTAAAGTTAGTGAAATGCTATCAGTGTTGGTTTAATGTCCTGCTGGGATTCATGGATGATTGTTTTAGATTTTATTGAGTATTCGCAGCTTCACCAGCTTCTGGTTATTGTGTTTAAGACTTCAACTGAGGAAAGATCCAGTGTTAAAAACAGTGTATGTGAACTTTGTAAGAAAACTAGTATAAAATAAAACACATACACAAAGACTTCTGCTAAGCTGTGAGAGACCCCTGGTGGCCTAGTGGTCATGAGTTGTGCTGCCCACCCAAAGGCAGGTGACTCGAATCCACCAGCTGCTCCCAGGAAGAAAGATGGACATTCTCCTCTGGTGTGATTTACAGCTTCTGGAAGCCTAGTGGAGGGGAAGCTATGAGTAGATTTCTGCTCAACAGTAACAAAACAACTGAGCTATTAGGCTAGGTGCTATGCCACCTATTTTTCAAATGCCATTAGAATCACATGTAGTTGACAGTTTTGGCAGAGCTTCTAGATTAAGACAGACAAGGAATAAAGGCCTGAAAACCTGATGGCTCACAACAGACAACATTGGCCAATATATTACTGGAAGATAAACCTGGTAGGTTCAGAGGCATTCAGAGTGACCTCCGCAAGAACTCTGGTACACCAGAGTCATGATGCTGATGTGGGAGTGGGCAGTGTTTCCTTCTGACATGAGAGTGACATGGATCAGAGCTGACTCAGTGGCAGCTAACGAACGGCAGCCCCTGAACACAAGTGTACGGCAGTTGGGCTCCCTGCAGTTTTTAGAAATAATTCTCCAATTGACAAAATTAGTGTAGTCTTGAATCTTTGACGGTTTTAAATTGCTAGGAATCTAGATTTTTAATCATCAGTTACTGTTTCTCATTACACCCAATCCTCACTTATCCACATGATTAGGTTCCAAGGACCAGATAATTATACTAAGATTGGCATTATTTGAAAGTGGAGAGGTGACCCCATCAGATCACTTAATGTACTGGCCGCATTGGCATCTGACTGCCCGATGACATCCTTATGTGACTGTCAAACCACTGGAAGTCATGGTTCAGTCAAGCTGATGTGACTTTAACCATCACACCCTGTGTCACTCTGTCCTCACATACCAGGGTTTGTTACTGTAGATACATGCCACTAATGACAAAACAGTTACATATATTTAAACATTATCAATGTGAAATAACATATAATGAGATAGTAAGTAAGTGAGAAATAAGTGTGTTAGTTTAGTACAATGGGTTAACTTTGTAGTGATGCATCAGAAGGTCTTTTGGTTAAAAGTTTTCAATAACTCGATGTTCAAACACAGAAGAGGTTTAAATGAATCACAAGTACTCCTTGCTAGAGGAGGTGTGTGTATTTCTCTCAAGGCCTTCTGAAGGAATTCATAACTGTTACCTTCATGATGCTTTGCTGGGAAGGGAATAATGTGTGGGTCGGGTAGGTTGTGGTATCTTTAGCCAGCAGTTTGAGAAGGTTTTAGAAATATTTCTCTTATTAGGGCTTTGAGAAAGGATTCAGAGTGACAGGGAAATGCAGGCTGGACATGGCTGTAGGAAACCTTGTGGGACTGGAGAAGATGAGGTATGTCTGAGAGAGATATTTAGAGAGAGAGACTGATAGGAGAGCAATTTTATCGAGGGAATGAGGCCGTGAAGGAGGGTCCCAGAAAGCCCCTAGACTCCTGACTTGGTGATGTTAGCAACGGGAGCCGCCTTTTCTCATTGAACAAGTATGTACCGAACATGTGGGTTTATGGGTCAAAACTGATTGTTGTGTGGTGACTTGAAGAATGATCGTTGGCCTGCCTGAGCCTATTGTTTGTGACCATCATGACAGTCTACCTCCTTGAGGATTTAGTCTCTCTAAATTGGGCAGAATGAAAGCATGGTGAAGGCATAAAGCAGCAGAGAAATGGAGCAATGAAGTTTGGTGCAGGAGCTCAGAGAAGTTTTCTAGAAATGAGTAAACTAAAGTAGACCAAGGCGAGCCGTCTTAGAAAAAGCTAGCACATGGCCTGCTGGTCTGCTGGCCTGCCCTGTCCAGGTGGCAGTGGCACGATTGTGCCCAGGGTGATGGGAGGGGTGGTGGGGCTTGGGCTGAGCATGTGGCAAGCCTGCACTGGATTGTGTTGAGGCTTTTGACTAAGTTCATACTCTGTTCTTGATTTAGGATTAGGCCTCAGTCTAAGTGAAATCTTTCTGTTTGGAGATTGAGGAATCAAGAGGTTAGCTTCTGAGGAATCAAGAGGTTAGATGCAGGAAGTTACCTAGCGAGGGTCTCAGTTATGGCCCGTGTATATGTGTGTGTCTGTGTATTTGTGTGTTTAAGTGTTCTGTTTGTTATATTTGGGGGTGTCTGTGAGGTTATAGTAGATTTCTAGTGTCAGTGCAAGACAGTTGCCCTCTAGTAAACAGGAAGGAGTGAAGAGGGGATATAAAGGGATGGGCTGAAATTACTTTCAGATAACTCCCTTATTTAGGTGGACAGATAGCAAGCGACTGAGGGGACCAAGGAACGTTCCTGACCTTGAGGATTCCAAGGGGACTCCTTGGGGCTTCTGTCCGCAGAAAGGCTAATGACAGAATCAGTAACCCCTGTCTTCAGTGCTCTAAAGCCGCCTTATTCTGCACTATTGCCCAAACCATCCTTATCTTCTGTTGAGTTTAATAAATAGGCTTAAAAAAAATAGGCTTCAGGTTCTGCAAGAAAGGGTATTTGCCTTTAGAATCATGCATTTACCATTCCGTTGGTGACAGACTCACCATCAGCAGCTTAAGTTCTTCGCCTGAGGGTCATTCACCTTTCTCTATCCCCAGATCCACTCTGGAGGCTCCAGAGAATAGGGCATACCACTCTAGATGTATTTGACAGCCGCTTAGCTTCCCACCTGTTTTTTGCAGGATATTTGCATTTTAGCAGGAATCCAGATTTACAGTGAAGCACAAGTGATAGAATTTGAGACCTTTGCCAGTGGGTTTCCAAGTCCTTTATTGACCACTGACCTTACCTCTTCTATTCTTCTTGCTCCCCTGGACCCCAGCTCCACTCTGTGCTGACCTTATTGTTGCTCCTGGAAACCTTGAGGACAAACTCTTGCCTGAGGGCCTTTATGATCCAGTTCCCTTCCCCGTTACTCTTTTTCCCCTGTTCAATCCGGTGCTTGGCCTCTGCTCTCATCAGAGCAGGAAGGCCCTGGCAACCCTGTCTGTCTTTCAGCACCTTCCTCCCTCACCTTATACTTCTTTATCTCTCTTCAGAATATAAAGAACTTTTACTTCTTGATAATACTGCATATTTATTTGTTTTGTCACCTGTCTCTTGCATCTAGCATTTAATTTCTGTGGGAAAAAGAACTTGTTTTGTTCATTATTCTGTCCATGTCTCTAGGATAATACACAACATATAGAGGTTGCCTAGTATTTGGTAAGTCAGTGAATAATCAGATCAGCCATTCAGTCAGTTTGTGTATTCACAACAGTTAGTCGGCATCTGGCATGCAGTAGGTGGTCAGTATGTGTTTGAATGAAGAATCAGTGAGTGAATGAAATCTGTGGATTGAATTTGTTCCCCATACTTAGGTGCCCAGTACGTACTTGTTAGCTAGGTGAATGAATGAAAACGCGTACTGCCTCTTTCTAAGCCTGCCCTCTCAGCTGGGGTCACTTCCCAGTTTCTTATTTGAGGGAGGCCCAGAGGTGCAGTCTGTGGCGTGTGGCTGTGCTGTTTGGGTTTGATAGATTCAGTCAGTCTCAGCGTGTCTGCCATCAGCCAGACTCTGTAATTAACTCTGTAATTTAGCTTAGAGATGAATTTTTCATTTGAAAGATGCTATAAACAACCAGTGCCTGTGATATGTTGGTTGTTAATGAAGTTCGTGCCTCAAAGAACATGGGCACAGTGTTACACATCAGGAAAGAAGGGGCCGTGAGCCCACAGCTGGGCACGGAAATAGGAAACCAGGCCCAAGAGTTAGTCAGCTGTGCTGCTTTAGTCCAAGGCGTTCACAGAGGTGGATTCGTGCATGGCCACCCACAGTGTGAGTGGGGTACTATTTCTTGGAGGGCCACCTGTTACCCACCGACTCAGGGGAAATATATTTTAAAAATACACTTTTTTTTTTTAATTGGAGGCGAACCCACTGTAGCTTAATGACTCAGAGCAGGTTTAGCAGGTTTAAGCACCCCTTACTCTGGGGTCCTGGGCAAGTTACGTAGCCCTTGGAAACCTCATTTCTCATCTCCGCCGCCTACAGCATGGGTTCTCCAGGAGCCACGTCCAGCTTTTATTTTAGTGCAGGCACATTCAAAGTAACACCAAGGCTAATGTTACATATAATCACTTGACATTTTAAGATAAAAAAAGGAGACAAATGAAATTTTGTTCTTGTACAGGCTTTGCTCCACACCTGGCCTCCAAGGATGAACTCTCACATCTGTCATCCTTCAGATGGAAAAGTTCTAGTACCGAACCATGAGGTGGATTGATTCAGTGACTGGGGTAATTGGGATGGGTGTGTCAGAGGCAATGAGATTGGCGCAGGATAGAGCAGGGTTTAGGGCTGTTGTACATGGGGTCGCTATGAGTTGCAAACGACTCGACGGCACATAACAATAACAACAACCCATTTTGAAGGCAATTGTTTTGGAACCTATTTGTAGGGATTTGAAGTTACTTCTTTTCT
Source organism: Elephantulus edwardii (assembly GCF_000299155.1). Taxonomy (NCBI): domain Eukaryota; kingdom Metazoa; phylum Chordata; class Mammalia; order Macroscelidea; family Macroscelididae; genus Elephantulus; species Elephantulus edwardii. The sequence continues at coordinate 793,339 of NW_006399953.1, forward strand.
TTAATCTTCCTCTTTGCCCTTCCTATGATTAAATTTGTTTCGTATCAACTAGTTAAAAGCTGAATTGTTGTTCTTGAGGCTGTAGGTCACTGTTGACTTAACTCTAAAAAACTCCCAACCCATTGCTCTTGAGTTGGCTCTGGCTCCTCACTGCTCCAGCGTCAGGTTCCTGAGGCCCCAGCGCCAGGTTCCTCAGGCTGTAAACCTTAACAAGAGAAGGTGGCAGAGCCGCTGCTGCGAGTGAACTGCAGGAGATGTGAGCCCTGTGGGTTAGCAGAGAAAATCTTATCTGCTCCCTAATTTAACTCTTCCCTGCCCCCTGCTTTGCTCCTCCATAAAGAAAGACAAAGCCTGCACTGCATAGGGTCCCATAACCAGGTGTGGTCTAAGCCTCCAAAGGCCCAACTTCAGGGCCTTTCCCATCTCCATTGAGAGGAGCTAGTTTGTGAGCATCTAGAATGGACCCTGTTGCTTGCTAGCTGCTGTCAGGCTGGCTCCAGCTTACAGTGAGTGACCTTACGATAGCAGAGCATCGCCCGATCAAGTGCCGTCTTCATAATCATTGGAATGAGACCAGGCTTGTGCCAGTTGTGGCATTCCAGCTCACTGAACTTTCCCTCAATTTCACTGAGCTTTTGCTTTATCAAACATAGTGTCTGTTTCCAGCTACTGGATTTTCTAGAGAACTTTGAGTAGTGAAAAAACAGCAGTAGAGAGCTTTGAGTAGTGAAAAACAGGATTCCTCAAAGCTGGAAGAGCCCGCGTTCCCCATGGTTCTTGGCAGGAGCATGGAGCCTGCATTGGCACGAGCAGGTTATCATCTTGCCATGGCTTGTCCTGAGCAATGAAATGCTAACAGGAACCAAAAAGAGAAGGACGTAGGATGGTGGAAAGGACAGAACTGAGAACCCAGAGTCATTTGCAGGTCCAAAACTCGATATGTGTGGGAGACGGTGGTGCCCTGAGGCCACTGAAGCCGTGTGAGCACGCAGTGTTTTGTAACTAGGTCTGCGCCAAGCGCATACTTTTGGTAATCTTATATAATCCTCAGATTGTTCCTCCCGCGCTGTGTCCTTTGTGCCTGACCAAATCCCCGTCTTGATGAAATCCAGCACCTGCCTTGTTTATCCCTGCACCTGCTCAGTTAATGCCACCCTAACTTGAACACACTTACATTTGTTTGTTTGTTTTTTAATTTAGAAATTCTTGTAGCATATAATTCACCATTTTAACTATGTAAGAGTGTAGAGTTTTGTGGTGTTTAGTGCATAGTGTTGTGCCAGCTTCACCATTACCTAATTCCAGGACATTTTCATTGACTCCATCAAGCAGTCAGTCTTGTCTGGAAGATGTGTGACTGATGATGGTGCCTGGAAAAGGAATCCTGGGGGCACAGTGGTTAAATGCTCAGCTGCCCACTGAAAGTTTGGCGATTTGAACCCATCTAGTGGCTCTATGGGCAAAAGACCCAGCAGCATAAGGTTGCAAGCTAGAAGATTCTATGGGGCAGTTATTACTCTTTCACATGGGGTTGCGGTGAGCTGAAAAGCAACACAACAGCACATAATAACAACAACAACGGCTGGTGGGCTGCTGAGCTGCCATGGGTACACCGTGTATCTCTAAGCCAGTCACTGTCCCTTCTGGACAGCTGTTTCACAACTTGCCTCTCATCTGACTTCCAACATCTCCCGTTTCTGCCTCCTAAGCTGATGCCATCCCCTTCTTCCCATTTGACTAAGCAACAGAAGCAGTCAGATGAGAATGACACAGACTCCCACTGCCGCACTCAGCCCGTCAGCGCTCCAAGTCCCTCTTTTCCCCATCACTGCACAGACGCTGCCTGCACCCCTGCCCATAGACAACCCAGTGTGCATTCCAAAGCCCACAGCTTTGGTTCTGCAGTTCTGGATTTTCTGGTCTGCCTGTTATGTGTTTACCTCAGATGCACACGTGCTCTCTCTGTAAGCTTTAACATGAAACCAGGACACCACTTTTGTCTCTAATCATGACCCCATGTTTATATTGATGGTGATGCTAGCAATGATGGCTAACACCTGCATAGTATTTAATAGGTACAGGCATTGATCCCACGTGTCAGGTCACTAGTCACTAGGTGTGGTCATTGCCTATTTTTCACATGTGACATCCAGACACAGGAACATTCAGAGCTTGTCCAGGGTCACAGTGCTGAATAATGGCAGAACAAGGCTCTCACTGGACCCTCAGCCTCAGAGGCCTCCCTGTGCTCTCATTCACTCTCATCTAGTCTCTACTTCCATCTACTCTTGGACCTATTCATATCATTGCTCCCCCTTCCGTACTAGCTCTTGAAGTCACTGATAATTGTCATGGCAAATCAAGCGGTTGGCTCCTTTATCCTTAAAAAACTGTCTGTATGTGGCTTCTAAGACATCTTGTCCTTCCTGCTTTCTTTCTGATGGCTCTTGTGGCTGGTCCCTGTTGTTTGCTCCACAGCTGTTCCTTCAACATCCCTTTTCCAAACCTTGGGTTGCATTTGGCCTGGGCCCCCTTCTCTGCCTGTCTTACTCTCACACATCTCTCACCTTCCTGTCTCCAGCCAGCTCACTCCTCCAGACTACAGGCTTGCGTTCTCAACTGCCTAAAGCAGTATCGCCACCAGAACATCCCACAGGACCTCCACCTTCACAATGCCCAAATCCCCCCATTTCTACTCTCACAGCTTCTCCACTTCCCTAGGGAGCAGCTCCATTTCCACCTTATCAGCAATAACATTGACTCTACCTTTGACGTGTACACAATGACTAGTGTACACAATGACTAACCTGTTGTCACTATATCTGCATCTAATCTGGACCAAGCCGCCAGTGTCTCACAGGGATCGTTTGCTAGCATCTTCCCTATTAGCCTGAGCAGTTGCTCCCTGCAGCTGTTCCTCAAATGAAAGGAGACCCTTTAGTGGCCACAGCTCCCCTCTTCCACTGTACATCACTTCTTAAATACACCCTCCACTCTCTCTGGCTGTGCTACTTGTCAGACGTGCCAGGATGTCCCACCCCATTACCTTTGCACATGCCATGCACCTGCCTAAAAACCTTTCCTGGGTAGCTACCTGGATCTTCCAGTCACCTTGTCACTTTATTGGGAAGCCTTCAGGGATGGTTACACATTAAATGTGTGGCTCTGTTGCATCTCTCTCTCTTTTCTTTTCACTACAGCATAGACTTCATCTGATACATGATCTACCCCTGTTGTCTGTCACCCACATCCACTGTAAAATACTCAAGGGCACCACTTGTGCCTGTCTTGTTCGTGTAGCCCACTGTATCCCCTTACATTACAGATATATTTTAATAAATGGACGAAGCTAAGCTAGATGTTTGTTTTTTAATTTTTGTTTTACTGGAGAGTCATTGTGGCTGTTTAGTGTTAAATTAGTTGCCCAGGGCCATAGACCCTGAAGGTACCAGAAAATGGACTAAAGATTTGACCAGTGTAATTGCTTCATGAAAGTCCCTTTCTGGTTGAATGAGGACAGTAATATGTAACAAGAAGTTCATTGCGAGAATGAGACCGATAATACGCAGGAAAACGCTTTGTAAATCCCAGTATGCCAAAGAAATTTGAATTTTTATATACTTCTTCGGAACCCTAGCTTTTTATTTCTATGTTATTCCGCAGTACACTCCCCGGTTCTTTCTGGGTTTTATTTAGGACCAGCTAAAGAATCCCTGATGGTACAGTGTTAAGTGTTTGATTGTGACCAAAAGGTCAGTGGTTCACACCCACCTGCTGCTACACAAGAGAAAGATATGACAGCTTCTGTAAAGGTGACAACTCCGGAAACCTGTAGGGAAGTTCCACTCTGTTCCATCGGGTTGTTTTGAGTTACAGTCTCTCTATAGCAATGGGTTTTTGTTGTGTTGTTGATGTTGTTTTGATGTTACTATTGGTAAATGATGTCTTTTTCTTCTTCCTTCCTTCTCTCTGCCTAAGTTGTTGGTTTTTCTCTCTCCCTTGCACATAACCCCACTCAGTTCTAAAGCTTCTCTGCCCCTGTGGATAGCAAGCAGTGGAGGGGCCGAGGGCCGTGAGGGTGGCACTGCTTGCTCGTGTGTGTGTGTTCCCGGCACTTACATGATCAGCGGTGCTTAACAGGCGTCAGGAGCCCCATCCTGCACAGTCCTCCTGGCAGCTTGCCCACTCCCTGCTTCTACTTGGTGGCAGAGTAGAGTGACGTGATCACAGGCCCATTAGGGTTAAATACAGGGACGTTAAAACGAAGCAAGCACACTCAAGGAACCACAGAGCTGCCATTCTCAAGGGGGACATTTAGGTGTCCCTGGACCCAGGACACCTTCCCCAAGTTCTTGTCCTGAGGCAGGGGATGGGTCCAGCCCTTGCTGTCATTCATGCTGTGACAGTGCCACAGCTACAAGAGATGACAGTAATCCTCCCAACATGCATGCTTTTAAGGTGCTGTGTATTTCATTTGTGTTCCTGATGTTGAAGCAGGATTGTGCAGCTGCTTTCTGATGTAGCATACTAACCTGTTTTCTCATAAGATGAGAGCTCTTGCACTTTAGCAAAGCAGGACAGCAGTAAGAATGGCCAACAGTTTATGGCCTTCATCCCTGGGAGTCACCTTTCCTGAGAAGCCACTGCCTGAGCCTGATTATTGTCTTCATGCAGATGGTATGCTGGGTGTCATGAATACAGTCCACACAGACTTAATGGCTACTCCAGGCTGGGCGCGCAGTGCTGGTGGGCACCCCGCCAGCAGCCTGGGACAGCTTGGCTTCCTCAATGCATTTGGCCCAGGGCATGGCAAGGGTGGGAGGAAGAAACTGTACTTCAGCTCCTCCTCAGAAGCCTTGAGCATTGCTGGCCTGTGGTGAGGACTCAAGCAGGATGTGGCACATCCTTGACCCTGGGACGGCTGCCCATCCACAGCAGTCCCTTCCAGGAATCAGGGCGAGCCTGACTGTAAGGAACTAGCTTCCCTCATTGCCAACGGAGACAGGCCTCTGTGGGGGAGGGGGTGGTGTTCCCTCGCACGCTCTCCCTGCCTGTGTCCTTGGCAGCCAGAGCTGATGGCAGAATCTGGGCATAGACTATGGTTCCATGTCCTATTGCACTGCTGCCTCAGGCACCTGGAGGTATGCGGTTAGAATGCCACAGATGCAGTGGTGTGGGGCATAGTTTCTAATCCAGAGAGCTGGCTTTAAATCCCAGCTGCTCCACTGGCAGGGACCTTCTCTAAGCTTCAGTTCCCTTATTTGTAAGGGATAAGCCCATCTTGAGTCTTGAGTATATGCAGTAGGCTTTAGTTTGTAAAGTAGTGAGGCTTCAGGAAGCAGGAACTGCTTCTCTTGGTTAGGTTGTGGCCAGACCCTGTGGAGTCATGCTGGAAGGTGACTGGACTTTGGCATCAGGCCTCAGCTTAAGCTGGCCTTCAGTTCATTCATTGAATGTTGTTGTTGTTGCTATGTACCATTCAGTTGGAACTTATAGCTGACCATCCAGCAGGATTTCAGAGGTATTAAATCACATGATAAGTGCTTGCCCATCTTTTTTCCTTGGAATAGCTTGTGGGTTTAAACCGTGTTCCTTTGGGTTGGCAGCACAACTTCTTCTCACTAAGCCACTAGAGTTTATGTTGATGAACTCTGTTTATGAGGGCTTTACACTGTCTCTGAGACTGTGCTAATCACCTGGAAGTCTTTGATCTTGGACAACTTTCCTGAATCTCACTTTCTCTCTGTATAATTGGGCAAAAAATACCAATCTTGCAGGACTGTAGCGAGATGAGAATGAAATGAATATTTGTAAATGGCAGCCTGTGTGTCTTCTGTGGCTTTCTGGTTGGTTTCTTTGGGGAGTTGTTTAGAGCTATTCTGTATAGCACAATGTATGTGACACTTTGGTGGTGTAGTTGTAGGGAGTGTGCTGCTGACACAAAGATGCTGCCTCTCTGGCAGTTCTAATCTGTCAGTTGCTCTGAGGGAAAAAGATGGGCAGTCTCTTCCTGTGTGATTTCCAGCCTCTGAAAACCCGTTGGAGGGTCAGTTAAGAGTCATTCAGTTCCAACTTGTTAGCAATGAGTAAGTGATGACACTGTAAAGTTGTTAGAACCTATGGAATTTTGTAGCACAAAGAATGAGTTTTTAATGTGTGCAAGATTTTGTGGTTTGTTTCTTTTTAAAATATAGAATTACTTACAAATTTCCCTCCATTTTCACCCATCCTGGTAATAATCAGATGTTCTGTTTGTAAACTGTACTTTAGCTTTTCAAATAATGGTGGTTAGAGTCTTGAGATAAGCTGCTTGTCTTAAACCACTCCAGCTTTGGTGTCCACTCAAGCACCTGTTCACCGAGCCCTAGTTACATGAGAGGCCCTGTGCCAGTCCAGGGCATTGTTATTACCAGCAAGATGCATGTGCCATTCCTGAGGGGCACATGGTCCAGGTGGGATGCTCCATGCCCAGTTCTTATGCCGAGACAGCCTCCAGAGCTATAGTTAGGCACAAACCACATTGTGGGACAGTGCTGAGGGTGCCATGGCCTCTGCCTGGGAAAGTTGGTGAAGGCCAAGCACAGGAATTGACCAAAGATGAGAGAGGATGCAGCTGGTGCCTGAGGCCTTCTGGGCAGAGGTACCACATTGGCAGAGGCACTGAGGTGTCAACATTTGGGGAATGTTCAGGTGCACTAGTGTTGGTGACTATGTGAGGTGTGATGGGGCTGGGAAAATCCAATCTGGCTGAGCTGTGTAAGTCAGGGGGAGTCTGTACTGTTATGTGTTGAGACTGTGATGTGGAAAGTTTGTAAGAAAGTAGGGTAAGTTATTTTTTTTTCCCCCTTGAGAATATATAGAGCAAACCATAGGCCTGCTCAGCTATTTCCACAAGTACGTGTAATCAGCGACATTGATTACTTGAGTTATGCAGTGATTCTCACCCTCCTTTTTTAACTTGCTCCTCCCCTGTTAGCATAAACTTACAGTTTAGTTTTAAGAAGACATCAGGGGGTGTTTTTTGTTTAAGGCATTAACATTACCCCAGAGCCATAATTTTGGGGGTTGGTCCACCCTCCATGACTCTAGAAAGTGTGGATTATCTGAGGAATTGAAATTCTCTTCTGCTCCCTCTCCACACCTCCCACCCCTTGTGATCAGGGTTCTTCTGTAGACTCTTTGCTCAATTACTGGGTAATGGTGGCTGAGCACCATTTCATTCATCTGGTTTCATAGCAAAGGAAATGGTTGTTTTTAGAGGACATTAGCCACACAGCCATTTCCACCTCTTGACAACTCTTCCTCCATTGCTACAGGTGAACAGAGAACAGTATGATCAAAGTGGGTGGCCACTTCCAAGCTTTTTAGACTCCAGACACTGTGAAAAACTGAGAAGAAGAATAGAAAAAAAATAAAATTGTTAACAAGATGCTCCATATCTTTTTTTTGGTGCTGAGTCTTTAAGATGGAGCTCTAGTGGCATAATTTGTGGAGAGTTAACCCATTGGCTGCACTTTTCTGGTGGTTCAAGTCGACCAGCTCTAATGGCATGAGGGAGGAAAGTGGGCAGATTTGTAAACCCAACGGAGGCTCTTCTGTGAGTGAAAACCAGTTCACGGCAGTAAGAGAGGAAAGATGAGAAAGGAGAGTCCTTAAAATCAGATACATGTTTTACTTTTAGCCTGTCTCACTTCAGACCGGCCATGCTTCAGATGCCCACAGTCACACGAGGCTACTGCCTCCCATACTGGACAGCAGGGCCTAGCAGGTGTGGGATGAGGGGAGTTGAGGAGATCTACATAATCCTGAACCTTCCCTTGATAGCCATACCTCCTCTCTCCCAGCAGACCTCTGAACAAACCTACCCTTGATAGTGAGCAGTCAGCAGAGGGAAGAAAGAACACAAGAGTTCTTTTGTCCATAAGTTACATGATGTTTAGGGAATAAGGGGGCTGGGGGGTGGGGTAAGTTCTGATGAGGGTCAGCTAGGAGTAGGTTCTGACTCCAAGGCAGTGACTACCCATTAAAGACTGAAGTTGAGCACCGCCAGAGGCTACTGGGACACAGCCTGCACACACAGAGCCCAGCTCCACTCCTCAACTCAACGATTAATATGGCCCCAGCTTGACTGTGTTTATGATGTGGTGTCCTGATGTCTCCCAGCCTCCTGGGTCTCTGCATCTCCTAATGTATTAAACGCTTTAGATAATACTGCATTTCTAATTTTTTTAGTAGTTCTACAAACTAGTCAATCTCCTCCTGTGCCACAGAGATGAGCCAGGATTTGAAGGGTAAGCATTTTACACAGGATTGCATAATTAGATGTAGTAAAGCTGAGGTTTAAAGCTAGGTCTCAACTTTCAGCTCTGCAGTTGAGTTGGAACCGACCCTTCACTGGGTTGCTGAGGCAAACTGTCCAGCTTTGGTCAGCCTGCTCTAGGACCAGTTTTCTTACTTCTACTTCTGGCTGTTTCCCTAAGAGGGACCCAGACTGTTTGCCATTCATTCTGGCCCTCAAATTAGGCCAAAAAAAAAAAAAAGATATAAAGAACCCAGTAAGCATGAGTAGAATACAGTATGTTGTTGTGTCAAATACAGTTGGAGCCAACCCTTAGCTGACCCGCCAGCAGGCTTTCAGAGGCAGTTAATCACACGGGAGGAGATTGCCCACCTTCTCCTGCAGACCACTTGCTTTCAGGATTTCAGCACAGCTTATTGCCACTAGGCCACCAGAGCTTCCTAAAATACAGTATTTGGGGGGCAGGGGGAGGGTGTAGACTAAAAGTTATAGGGGAAAATTACAAACTTAAATTCTGTCAGAAAAGATGAGCGTCCTCCCATCTCCTGGCGGACCACGTGCTCACACACACATACATGGACACATGCTACCACATGCATGCACCCATGTGCTCGGGGACTGGGTGGAATGTTCAGTGTTGACCGGTTGCCATGGACTTGAGTGGGTGGCGATGGGTGGGGGGGCAGAACAGTGGGGTTTTATTAGAATTGGCAGAACCCGAACATTTGTGAAGTCTGTGTCCCTGGTTAGGAGGATCGAGAGGCTGTGGGATGGTTGGATGAAAGCCCCAGTCTTAAGCTAGAACTCAGCTGGGGATGGCAGCTTCTCTTCTGCTCAGACGCTGGCTGGTAAGAAGGAAGACAGGGCAGCGTGGGCCTCACCTGTGGTTTCCTCCCTGTCAGGTGGCTGGTGAACACTTTCAGGTCAAGGGGCCCCAAAGTGAGTAAAAGACAGAGAGTGGGCACTGGAAGATGATGACAACTGTTCTGGCTCTAGGGCCAGAGACATGGAAGACCAGCTGCCCTGCCACTCCCTAACTGTATGGCAGTGAGTAAGATTTAGGATTCCTCATTTGTAGTTTATCATTTGTTGACCCCCTACAGCAAGTGTTGTGGGTTCAGGCCCATCTGTGATGATGTGGATTCATTACCAGCCTTTAGGACCGCTTATAGTACCAAGGTGATGCCCTCAGCTGCTAATGAAAGGTTGTTGGTTCAAACCCACACAATGGCTCCCTGGGAGTGAGGCCTGGTGATGGTGGATACAGCCTAGAATGCTCTCTGCTCTCTTACACATGATCACCGTGAACCAAAATTGACAGGTGGTGCTTCCACCACCACTGTTTATCTCACTGGAGTAATAATTGGTCAGGGCTCCCCTCACAGTAGGATGTAGAGACCCAATGGAGCTAGCTGAAGCAAAAGAGCAATTTATCAGAAGACAGTGAAACATGTCTCAGGAATTCAAGGCCAGGAGTCTTCGTAGAACTGGGTTCTCTGGGAATGGGCTAGAAAGATGACAATAGCCAGGATCTCCTTTCTCTCCTCAGAAGTGCTTCCCTCTGTCCCCTCCCTTCTCCTCTCTCCCCTGAGACTCCTTCTAGTCTCTTCTGCATATGGCCTTGGATGGCTTCCCTGCCTCCACATCTATGTGATTGTCCAGCGTCAGTGTTTCTTCCTATTTCTCAGCTTAGATTCTGTATGAATTAGAGGCCAGTTGGGTAAGCATATCATTTTGAGACAAGCCACACATTTTAAAGGAAGCGGCAGAGTCCACATGAGTCAGAGGGCCCTGGAGCCCACCTGCTACTCAGCTGAGGCTCCAGCACGGGGAGGAGGTGCTCAGTCCACAGGAGGGTTTGGGGGAGCTCACCCCTGCATATTGTTGTTATGAGTTAGAACTGAGTCACAGCCAGCACCACCTGCAGGTTTTCAGAGCCTGTAAATTATGCTGGAAGAGATTGTTCATCTTTCTCCCATAGAATAGCTAGTAGATTTGAACCACCTGCCTTTGGGTTGGCAGCGTAACTCTACTTCTAAGCCAACAGAGCTCCCTTCCTGAATATTAGGGTGCGACTTCACCCTAAGAGCATCAGCCATAATGACGGTGTTTTCCTGCCAGGTTCTCTCTTCCACCTTGTGTGATTATTTCATGCCTCTTCTTTCTTCAGACTTGGCTCCTAGCTCCTTAGACTTCAAGCTAACATCATTTCTGACTTCACAGAAAACCCAGAAGCCTCTTGTTCCCTCCACAAAAGTACAAACCCAGCGGCCTCCTCTGCCTTCCTCTGTTGTGTTTGAAGTTGGGCCTCTGCTTCTTTCACAGGCAAACCTGCCTGTGCTCTCGTCTTGCTCCTGCAGATATTCCTTCTCTTTCCGCAGCAGTGTTTTCTTACATTCTGTTGGATTCCTCCAGCGTCCTCTTATTTCTCTCATTATTTAATAAGCTCAGAGACAGCAAGGAAACTACTGCACAAAAAAGACCAGATCTGCACTGTCCCCAGCAACTTGTCGCTCTTTCCCAAGCCTCCAGAACGTCTGAGTGTTTCTTACAGAAGCAGCAATCCTCCTGTCATGGAGGCTGGTGCCTTTGAGTGTCAGCTGCACACTTGGGGAAGCGGTCAGCAGTTGAAGGAGCAGGCTGGAAGTGTAGGTCTGATGTTGTACGCCAGTGAGGCTGCAACACCTGTCACCCCTGGGAACAGGCCTTTTATCCATTGTTCGTGGCAAAACATTTTCCTTTTTGGTCCTTGATTTTCTCATCGCTGCAATTGGTAACACAGTCTATCCACCTGACTCTGAGCTGCTGGAATAAGTTATCATAGTGGGCAGTGAGCACAGATGGAACGCCTTCTCTGTATTACATAGGTTCTTTTTTTTTTTTTTTTTATGTAGGTTCTTAATCTTTGCCACAGTTCTGTCTGTCCACTGGAGAAGATAAAGTTGAGGGTCAGTGGAAGAGGAAGCCCCTCAACACACAAAGCTGGTACAGTGACTCCAGCAACAGTGTCAGGCATGACACAGTGATGGGCTGGGTTCCTCCTGTTGTGCATTGGGTTGCTGTGAGCTGAAACTCAGTCTTTGGCATCTAAAAACCAATAGTGCTGAAAGATTATGACCACCTAAAGGGTAGTAACTAACTAAGTTCCAGAAGCTCTGTCAAGGGGTATGAAAGCGCCCAGCTTGATCTGCCTTGAGTTTCGAGCTACTAGCCAGCCTACACATCCTGCTCTTGGCTGGCAGAACCTTACTGCTTTCAAGTAAGTCCTGATCCATAGGGACCCAGTAGGACTGAACTGGACATTCCTGAGGCGGTAAACATTTAAAGGAGATGTAACCATGGAGCAGTTAGTAGGTTTGAATAACTGACATTTCAGGCAGCAGCCAAGTTTAACTCGCTGTACTACCATAGCTCCTTAAAGCCACTTACATATACATTCTGTTTTGAATCTTCACATTCATCCTTTAAGCCAGAGGTATTTTGGCCACACTGAAATCTTGTGAAGCTCAGGGACATGCTTGAGGTCCTTCGGCCAGAAAACATTTCATCTCAGGTTTGAACCCTGAACTCTGGAAGTTTTGAAAAAGAGTTGGTAAGGCCAGAAGCTTCTAAACAGGTTCAAGGTTTAAGAAAGCATTAATGAATTGTTCTATTTTGGATTTTTTAATGTCTGTACATTTGCTTACAGTGGGCCTCCTTTGAGCTTCAGCTTTATGTTTGAAGGGCATTAAGTCTTTCCTTTGTGATAAAATGTTAATCCGCGTCCTGTAAGAAGTTGTTGATTGTTGATGCTCTAAGTTTGTTGATACAATAAAAAGATAATTGATAGAGATGCTTCCGGGATTCTGTGGGGCCAAGGGGAGTGGGAAGAGAATGCTCTTACCCATCTGGTTGGCCCCGGCTCATGGTGACCTCGTGTACAAACAGAAGCAGATGCTGCCTGCTCCTCTCCCCTCCCCATGATCAGTCGTGGATGGGACTGCTGTGATACATAGAATTTCCACGTTCTGATTTTTGGTGGTAGGTCACCAGGCCTTTCTACCTAGTCTTAGTCTAGATCCTCCACTGACAGGCGGTTGGTGACTGGACATGAGGTGCAGTGGCCAGGAATTGAACCTGAGTCTCCTGCATGGAAGCCTAGAATTCCAGCACTGAGTCACCACTGCCAACCATCAGAAAATGGTATTTATGTCTTGTCCTACTACTATTGGAGCTGAGAGGTCCTCTCCCTCAGCCCACCCCTCTTCCCAGTGCACTAGGCCTTGGGTGGACTGACAGATGCAGGAACCCAGAATCATCCACCTTATAGCCTGCTGCTTGGAGGGGCTCATCCCTAAGAACTCAGAGTCTGGTATATTCTGTTACTCATAATCCTTTGTCCTATAACTTGCTTGCATTTTTCCTAACCTGATGTTTACTGTTTCCTTGTGATTTATTCCATTCTTTCTTGACCGTGATTGTTCTACCAGCAGGAAATCTCAGCGAGAAGAGCGTGACACTTTCTTCAGCAGCCCTGCAGACACACTCTCCCAACATCCTCAGCTAAGATGCGGCAGCTCAAAGGGAAGCCCAAGAAGGAGACGTCCAAGGACAAGAAGGAGCGGAAGCAGGCGATGCAGGAGGCCCGGCAGCAAATCACCACGGTGGTGCTGCCCACGCTGGCCGTTGTGGTCCTGCTCATCGTGGTGTTTGTGTATGTGGCCACGCGCCCCACCACCACCGAGTGAGCCAAGGGGACTCCTGCCAGGAGAGGCGGCGTGGGGGCAATGCAGCAGGAAACAGCCGGCCCTCTAGTCAGGGGTTTTCCAGATGCTGGCTCTGAGCAGGAGCTTCCTGTTTTTTCTGGTCTTTGACTTGATTAAAATTTCTCCACTCTTCTTGGGGAGGGAATAGGGAGGTTTATCAGTGAATGTGCCATACACCTTAGGGTCCACTCCATGTGCCTTTCAGACTTCAGAGCAGCGTGTGAGTGTGTGTGAGAGTGTGTGTGTGTCCTGAAATCGGTCCACCTGGCCAGGGGAGGAGTCTCTGGTCACAGATCAGTTGGCATCAGTACTCACTCATCCTCGTTATTTTGAACAGGATTCTTTCCTCCACGTGTTCACAATTTCCAAAGGGACTGTATTTCTTCTCTGTGCTTAATGTGATTTGAAATATGTCGATTCAAAAGTGAAATATTTATTTTTGGAATAAAGGAGATATTAGCCTTAAACAGGATGTTTGTCTTATTTTGCCGGGAGGTGGCCAGGGAGGGTGACCTGCTAATCAAGGTAAGCAGGGGCTGACTTGTGCTAATAGACTTATCGGTAGTGAACAATTCCGTGACTGTTTAGTGCAGATAATAATTTTTGTTGCGTGTTGTTGTGTACCGTTGAGGCCGAACTGACCCATAACTAACTAACTAGTGGTTTTCAGAGGCAGTTAATCACACAGGATAGGACTGTCCATCTTTCTCCCATGGAACTGCTGGTGGATTTGAACAGTGCACCTTGGGGTTGCCAGTGTAACTCATTATTACTAGGCTACCAGAACTCTGCACAGATAATCATGAATAATTCTGGACTGGATAGGCCATCCCTGTCAGGATTAGAAATTCGAAAAGCAGGTTTAATTCACTATGAACATGTTGTGGGCCTGGGAGAGAGAAAGAAGCCAGCCATACCTCGATGCAGAATGTTTGATGTGCTTACGCAAATGTGTAACAGTTCACTGTTGTTGTTACAGGTGCGTTGGCTCTGACTGTTGCAACCCTGTGTACAACAGCAGGAAGCCTTGCCCCGTCCTCACCACCTTGCTTGTTGTCGTAGTCACTGAGGGTCTTCCTCATCTATGCTGACCCCCTACTTTCCCACGCATGATGTCCTTCAGGGACACCCCCGAGACAAAGTCTCCCCATCCTTGCTGTCACTACTGTACTTGCTGCATGTGCTTCTAAATAGCTTTGTGTGTGCTTTGGCAGTCCCCGATAGTATTCCATATTCTACACCAACACCTTGTTTATTGAGTTATCTGACACTGGGAGGCAGCCTTACTCCACAGGGCACCTCCACAGCACTGGGCGGTGACCGTGTGGCCTCCCTTTCTAGGCCATGCCCCTCTTCCTTTGAGCACTCACTATGCGGTGCCAGCCCCCACCCCACTTCACTCCCTGCTTCCATCACCACCAGGACAGTTATGCTTTCTGACTGACAGAATCTTTATAAGAGAATATTGAGAAGGACAGAAAGGGTGTTTTAATTCATTGCTTTAGGAGAAAAAAAAAATTGGAATCTACCACAAAAGCTACCAAGTAGCTTTTCTTATGTCAATATTGTTGTGTTTGCAAACCACTACTCAGAAAGCAGCCTGGTGGTAAGGCCAGACTTCGCCTGCTCTGAGCTGAAGGCATGTAAAACTATAGGCCATCCTTTTGAGTCGTTAAGTGCAGCGTCCATGATAGTGGCCTAGCTGAGGATCTGGTGCCTCATCTAACACTTTTGTGACTCTTTGGAAGCTGGACACCCACTGAGGGTTCCAAGTACCTACTCTGTCATGAGTGACCGAGATTATGGAGAGAGAAACGCTGTTCTAATCCCAGCTGTGTGGTTACTTGATGGCAGAGGCTGCTCCTGAGGTTTTCGTTTTTTTAAATTTTATTTTATACTGGTTTACTTAAAAAGCTCATATAGGGTGACACAATTTGATGGGTGGAGGGAAGGATGTGTAAAGGACAAGGGAAAGATCTGGTATGAAAAACAAAGTTCCTGGGGTTTTGGGGCCCCTTGGAGTGAGTCTCTGAGGAGGGAAGGCAGCTGCTCAGAGGAAGGACTCCAGCTAGTGCTCAGCCTAGAACAGCAGGGCTGACAGAGCTCTCTGAGTCCCCACTCTGTGAGAGCTTGGCTCTGGGAGACACACAGCGCCTCTTACTCTTGCTCAAGTCTCTGGAAAGATCGACTGAAATATTTATCAAGATCAGAGGCTGCAGGAATAAAGTTCCTTTAGGGTTCTGTTTTCTACCACCTTCTCTGACCCTGTCAGTAGCTGCGGGACTTTGTGGGCCTGGAAATGATTAAAGACCACAGGTCCAAGGAGATGTCTGGTCGGAGAGGGAGCAAGGAGGGGAGATTGTGGCCCTAGGACTGACCACTGAAATCCCGGTTTCTTCACTTCCACGCCAATTGCGCAGACTGAGGATGGAGGGAGGAGTACTGTCCAGCCTTGCTCTTCACGCTGCCCCCGCGGATGAGGAAAGTGTGAGAGGCCTTTCCAGTTTGCTCCAAAGAGTCAGTTTGCACATTTTATGACTGTTACGCCTGTATTTCTTACTGCACAGAATTATTATTTCCTTGACCCCAGTACCACAGCACAAGAGAGGAAGACCCTAGATGAGATGGATTGATTCAGTGACTGGGATAATGGGGGTAGTTGTGTCAGAGACAATAAGATTGGCATAGGCCAGAGCAGGGTTTAGGGCTGTCGTACATAGAGTCACTATGATTTGCAGGTGACTCTACGGCACATAACAAAACAAGGAGCAGTCAGTTCACCTTTAAATTACAGTATGCCTGATCCAAGCCTAGTCTTTTCCGTCACTTGCTGTGCATCTCAGAACTAGACGAGAATAAAGATGACAGAAGAGTAGTTAGTGCATTGGAGTGTGGTGTTACAGAGGAGCCCTGAATGGCCCATGGATTGCCAAGGAGAACAAATACGTCTTGGAGAAGGTGCATGCAGAGTGCTTCTTGGAGGCAAGAATGGCAAAGCTTTGGCTCACATACTTTGGGCATGTTGCTAGGAGAGGCTGTTCCTTGGGCAGAGACATATGCTGGGAAAGGTAGAGGGTCAACAAGAGAGAGGAAGACCCCCAACAACATGGATTGACAAGGTTTCTGCAGCAGTGGGCTCAAGTATATCAGAGATGATGAGAATAGTACAAGATAGGACAAGGTTCAGATCTGTTCTGTCTGTGGGCCACTATGAGTCTACTGTACTCAACACCTAACAGCACCTAGCCTCGGTCTTCTCATCTATACTTAAACCCAAAACTTTTAGGAAACTGAGACATCTAGTGGAAAACAAGGCTTTTAGTGCTAACCTTATTTTGAATGCCTGTGGAACCCCTGAGAGTTCATTTTTTTCTTGTAATATAAATGCAGGTTTTATTGCCTCATGTTTTTATGTGCCATTGAGTCTCTTGCAACTCATAGTGACCCTATGTACAGCCCTAAACCTTCCTCTTACCTATGACAACCATACTGTCTCTGACACACCTACCCTCATTACCCCAGTCACCAAATGAATCCATCTCATCAAAGGTCTTCCTCTCCTGCACTGTCCTTCCACCCTTCCAAACATGATGTCTCTCTCCAAGGACTGGTCCCTTCTTGGAACATGCCCAAAGTGTGTCAGACAAAGCTTCAGAATCCTGGCCTCCAAGGAGCAGCCTGGTTTCACCCTCTCTAGGACAAACCTGTTTGTTCTCCTGGTCATTCAGGGTATATTCAATACTCTTCTCCAACACCACAGCTCAAAGGCATCAATTCTTCCTTCTGTCATCCCTAGTCATTGACCAGCTTTCTGACTCATAGAAACTAGTTGTGAAGACCATGGCCTGGATCAGGTGTACCTCACTCTACAGACTGACATTGTTGCTCCTTCAGTACTCTGGCAAGGTCCCTGACAGCAGATTTTCCCAATAAGTCTTTCGGTTTCCTGACTGCTGGTAACAAGAGTGTTGATTGTGGAGCCAAGCAAAGTATCAATCCTTCACTGTCCATCATGATGCTGCTAATTGGCCCAGTGGTGAGAATCTTTGTTTTCTTGATGTTGAGCTTCAATCCATAGGATTGTTTAGAAGATTGTATTGAAGTACTATATTTATAAGGTCAATCCAAGTTCCTGGAACAAAGTAATTATGCTATGCTATTATGTGCTGTTGAGTCAACTGTGACTCATAGCAACCCTGTGTACCATAACTCTGAACCCTACTCTATCCTGAGCCATTCTCACTATCTCTGACATGCCTACCCCCATTATCTCTGTCACTGTGTCGATTCACCTCATCCTGGATTTTCCTCTCTCTTGCACTGTCCTTCTACCCCTCTAAGCATGATGTCCTCCCAAGGACTGGTCCCTCCTGGCCACATGCCTAAAGTGTGTGACATGGAGCTTCAAAATTCTTACCTTCAAGGAGCAACCTGGCTTTATCTTCTCTAGGACAGATAAGTTTGTTCTTTGGGCAGTCCATGTTCAGTATTCCTAAGCACCACAACTCAAAGGCACCAATAATTCTTCTGTCGTCCTTGTTTATTGTCCAGTTATCTAATGCATAGCAAGTAATTGGGAAGACCATGGCATGGATCAGGCACACTTTAGTCTCCAGACTGACATCATTGCTCTTTAGCACTCTGGAGAGGTCTCTGACAGAAGATTTTTTTTCCCCAATGCAAATCTCAGACTCTTCTCCATCTGACATGGTGCTGCCAGCTGGCCCAGTGGTGAGAATCTTTTTCTTGATGTTGACCTTCAGTCCATATTGTAGACTACAGTCCTTGACATTCTGCGGCAAATGCTTCTGATCCATCTCTATTTCAGCAAGCAGGGGTGTATCATCTGCATAGCACAGGTTGTTGATGAGTCCTCCAATCTTGATGTCACATTCCTCATAGAGTTCAACCTCTTGAATAGTCTGTTTCACATATAGATTTAAAAGGTATGGCCAAAGGATGTATCCCTGATGTACTCCTTTCTTGACTTTGAACCATGCAGTGTATAAATAGTTGAGCATTTTACAGTATGACTTCATATCTTTCACAACCCTCTGAGGTAGGTGCTATTGTTATTATGTGCAGTCGAGTCACTTGCATAGCGACCCTATGTACAAGAGCCCTAAACCGTGCTCTATCCTGTGCCAGCCTCACTGTCTCTGACATAAATACTCCTATTACCCCAGTCACTGAATTGATCCATCTCATTGAGGGTCTTCCTCTTTTGTGCTGCCCCCCACCCTCCCAAACATGATATCCTTCTCCAAGGACTGGTCCCTTCTTACAACATGCCCAAAGGATGTCAGACATCTTCAGAATCCTTGCCTCCAAGGAGCAGCCTGGTTTCACTCTCCAGAACAAACCTGTTTGTTTTCCGAGCAGTCCATGGTATGTATATTCAACATTATTGTCCAGCACCACAGATCAAAGGCATCAATTCTCTATCATTCGTAGTCACTGTCCAGCTCTCTGATGCGTAGCATGCAATTACAAAGACTATGGCCTGGATCAGGCGCATCTTAGTCTCCATCCTGATATTGTTGCTCTTCAGTACTCTGGATAGGTCCCTGACAGCTGACTTTCCCAATGTAATTCGTCTCTTGATTTCCTGGCTGCTGGTACCAAGACTTGGTTGTGGAACCAAACAAACAAAAACTCTTAACATTCTCAATCTCTTCACCATCCATACTGATGCTGCCAGTTGGTCCAGTGGTGAGAATCTTTGTTTTCTATTAAGATTCCATTTTTTTAGAAGAGGAAACTGAGACAGCTTGTCCAAACTTCCACAACCAGTAGATAAAAGGGCCTAGATTTATTTATGTTACACTTCTTCTGATGGAACATTTTATAAACACACGAACAGTAATTCTATACTTCTCCTGTACCCCTAATCAAAGTCAGAGAACCCCCAGCACTTGGCCACTCTTGCTCATTCATCTACACTGCACCCTTTAGTCAAGCATCCCTCCAGGCACATGCACAATGGATTGTTTTAGAGCAAACACAAAGGTGGGGTTGGAATTCAGTCTGTACTCTTTATCGGTTTTCAATGTTCAGTCTCTAATCAGTGCTCAATCACTTCTCTTTTGCTCAAAGAGGAGGACCCTTATCCTCAAGTACCAATCAATAACTGTCCCCAAGGGCCCCTTATTGAAAGCATTTCAGTGTTCTTATCTAGGGGGCATGGGATATTCAATTTATTGCCTTTCACATTAGTTTCCTGTCTCCTGGTCTAAAGAAACTTTTATGATCCAGGGATGCTTAAATGAAGTCTTTTCATGTTAATCAGTATGTAGAACAGCCTTAGACCATCTTTAGAAGGCAGGCTGGGTCCAGCCTTATCTACCAGATATCTAACACACTGTTCAATCTCTGTTCTCTTGCACCTAGGAAGGGGACCTTCATTCTCAGGTGTTGATCAGGGAGATCAATCCCTTTTCCAGGGGTTCTTTATTAAACCATTTCAGAACTCTTGCTTTGGAGATGTGGAATCTTGTGAGAAGACCTTATGTTCAAGATATCCAACCTCTGTGTGACTCTTGACTACTTGCTAACAACTGGTCTTAATCAGGTTGCGTGGTCCCTGGGTGGCAGCTACCCTACAACATACTGCTCTCAAGCAGGAACTGACTCAGTGGGTCTTCCGTTGGGTTGTCTGAGTCTGTGCATCACGTGGGAAGAGACTGCCATCTTTCTCCCTTGGACCTGAAGCTGCTGGTGGATTCAGTTCACCAGCAAAGGCTTATTTGTGGGTTTAGCGGGACAGCTTCCCGTGAGCCACGTCCCTAGAGCTCCCTGCAGCTGTCATGTGAGGTCAGTTTGACTGTCTCCAGGGTGATGTTGGGAGTATAAATTGAAATAGGAAAAAAACGTTATGTTCCTATTACAAGGATATCACCATTACCAACTTAATTCTTCCATGAAACCAACTAGTAGATGTGAACTGCCAATTTTTCAGTCTGCAGCCGAAGACATAACCTGTTAGGCTCCTTAATACAGCTCCACCAGTGCTCCTTAATACAAAGGAATTGTTCAATGAGTGGCCATTCCCTTTTTGTTGATGTAGTGAAAACCTCACAGAACATAAATTCAGGTCATCAAGCTGGTTTGGTTTAGTTTCACCTCCTACTGAGAAATTGCATTTCCACCACAGAAATTCTGAACCACAATCTACATTTTAACTAGACGTTCAAATTACTTCTTACTTATGCACAGAATAATCACTTGGGGATCCATACGAATCTTGTTAAAATGTAGGAACTGATTCAGTATCTCTTATCGCTATTGAATAGCTCGTGGTTCGCCCTGCAATGAATTTCTGAGGCTGTAAATCAAAGGGACAGGAAATCAAAAGACGAATTGCTTTGGAAAAGTCTGCTGTCAGGACGTCTCCAGAGTACTGAAGAGCAACGATGTCAGCCTGAAGACTAAGATGAGCCTGATCCAGACTATGGTCTTCACAATCACATGCTATGCACCAGAAAGCTGGAAAATTATTAAAGATGATAGAAGAATTGATGCCTTTGAACTGTGGTGCTCGAGAAGAGTATTGGATATGCCATGGTCTGCTAGGAAAACAAACAGGTTTTTCATAGAGAGGGTGAAACCAGGCTGCTCCTTGAAGGCAAGGATTCTGAAGCTCTGTCTAACATACTTTGGACATGTTGCAAGGAGTAACCTTGGAGTCCTTGGAGACGGACGTCATGCTTGGAAGTGTTGAGGAACAATGCAGGAGAGGAAGACCCTCAATGAGATGGATTGACTTAGTGACTAGGGTAATCGGGTAGATGTGTCAGAGACATAAGGTTGTCACAGGATAAAGCAGGGTTCAGAGCTGCTGTACATAGGGTCACTATGAGTTGCAAGTGACTTGATGGCACATAACATCACAGGGCAGGAGATTGCCCATTTTTCTGTTTTGGAGCCAGTGGTGGATTTGAACCACCAGAGAAGTGTTCTTGGGGGGTGGGGGCAGCTTAGCTGTTTACAGTCTGTGCCACCGGTGCTCCCTGATTGAGTATATGGGAGATTTGGCTGCAAAAGCAGGTCCTCAGCAGGTGGTTAAACCAGAATGAACCAGTTCAAAGCCCTGCACAAATCAAGTCTCCTCTGACCCCCCAGGTTTAGTTGACATACTGGTAGAGAACATCACACTCTTTGGAACAGATTATTTAGGTAGTTCTGGCTCTTATTTTCACCCACCGCTTCCCTCTTTGTTGTCTGTCAGGAATGATGGTGAATTTGAACTGGATCCTCAAGAGAAGGCAATTAACTAGGCAGGCTTGGTGAAGGCAGGCTGACAGCAAACTTTTAAAAGTTAGCACAACTTTGATGTGAACCACCTTGTGACAGAGATGAGATGCCAATTTACTGTGGACTTGCTGGGTGGAATGAGAACAATTCTCTGGATACATGGTATTCTCCTGTGAGGTGCTGGGGAATTATTTGAGACACCGGCTTCCAAATGATTCCCAGTTCCTCAATGGCTTCAAGGCAATGCTGAATGATTTATTAGGAGTTTCAGTGGAAAGTCATGCTGGGAATTCTCCTGAAGGATCAGGGACTCTTGGCTTTCCAAGTCCTCATTACCTAGCCTAGCATTTCTTTATGAGGAATCAGGTTAGAAATGGGAATAGAAGCCATTGTCATTGACTTAGAAAGTGTCGCTTGTATTTTAACAAATATTACTGACAGGTGTTGGTAGCAGCCCTTTCTCTAGCCATCCAAAATACTAGTAATCCATCATTGTAATCTGGTGTATGAAATGCTAAAGAAGATTCTAGATACCATTTTACCACTCAGTCAATAGACTGATGGTGGCCACGCCCTACTAGGAAATGGGAGCCTGTCTCGTGAGAGCTCTTCTCTCCAGGAGTGTCTGTGATTAGTACAGACTTCACAAAGCACTAACACACATGCACAGAGCTCCCCAGATCTCCTGGACCTTGGAGATCTGAGAATCAAGGCAATACAGGGAATCATGGATATCCCTTGAGATGTGCCCAGGACCCACCAGCACCAAGGTCACACATGCCTGGTATCAGTCTAAACCTGTAACAACTACATTCTGGCTGATTGGTTCTGAGGCCATCAGCCGTATTTCCTATCTGGTTCGTTTATATGGAGCACATTCCCACCTTTCCTTGAGCTAATGGGAAGGAAGCCTGTGGCCACCCTCTGTGTGGCTGTTCCTTATCTGTCACTTGAAGATGCTCCCACTTGCCTTAGGGTTCTTAGGAAAATTATAGAGATAGTTGTCCTTCTCTCTCCCCCCAGAACATCGCACATCTTTAGTGCTGGCTAGAGTTGAAATACAAAGAAATGTCATGAACTGGTACCTTACATTTTTTACCGCTGTTATTGTTGTGTGTAGCTGTGATGCAGGCATTAGACTTGGGATGACCCCATGCACCAAGCACAAGGTGAGGAGGAAGACATTGCCAGCTCCTGCATCATCCTCGTAACTGGTTGTTAATCAGGTGATCTGTGAGGCTTGGCAAGAGTAATTCACTAGCATTTCTTAGTCTGTTTCAGTCTGGAAACTCCACTGTAGCCTGTCAGCCATCATAATTGAAAGGCCGCCTGGAAGCTGGGCAGCATTACGTGCAGACACACCTCTTGGGAGACATTCCAATCAGCCTGGTGTAAGATGGCTACAGCCAATCAGAAGAGAGCACGACCACCGGCCACATTCTTCTTAACATCAGCTATGACACAACCCACGTAAGGGTCCTGAGCAGCTCTATACATGGGAATGGGCAGAGGCCATTCAGTTAGCATCCTCTACAGAGAGCTGACCACCGAATAGATCAACTTACTTCCCACCCCTCACACATAAAACTTCTATTGTAACTTTCCTGCACACAACTTCCATCCCCACTGCCTCCCTCTGACCTGGGGCTGTGGAAATTCATAGAGCTGATAATAAATTCCTTTGTTTTATTTCATCTGGTTCTCCTCAGCCTTTTTTACCTCACAAAAACAACACAAGCATCCACTGATAGGAGAGTGACAGTTTCTGGGAATCAAACTTGGTTCTGCATCATTGTCCCCTGCATTATTGTTGATGTTATTATGTGCCTTTGGGTTGGAACCATTGCATAGCTGACCCTCCAGTGGTTTTGCAAAGCCTGTATATCCCATGGGAAAAGATAGCCCATCTTTCTCCCTTGGGACAGCAAGCAGACTTGAACCACATGTCTTTGCATCAGCTAAACAACTACTTACCACTAAGCCACCAGAGCTCCCTGTTCTCCAGCAGAGGGCAAGAATTCTACTATGGAACCACCACCTCCCCACTTAACGGATATGTGCAAGTGATCACCTTCATAACTATGCCTTGAAAATATCCTTCTGCTTCAGTGTGTAGTGCTGCTGTGACAGACAAGTGGCTGGCTTCAACACACACACTTATCCTCTCAGTTTAGGTGGCTAAAAATCCGCATCCAGGGAGTTAGGACCAAGGACTAGCTTTCTTTGGTGTTGGTTCTGGAGATAGGTCCTTTTGAGCGTCTATGCAGCTGATGTCTTGGCTGTCCCCTGTGGCCAGGAGGTGCCCAGACTGAGTCCACAGGTCATACTCTGTCCCTGGTTCTGCTTGCTTGGAGGTACTTAAGTCCTCTCTCTGCTTACCACTGTCCTTTGCTCTTGAAAACTCCTTTTAAGTTTAATCAGGGTTGTGTGGGGATTAAGAGTGTTTCATTCTACCCTTCGTCCTCTTGTATCTAATTGGTTTATCAGATTATGGGGGTCAGTCTATAATTGCCTCATTACATCCAAAATACAGAATCATGGCCCAGCTGAGGAACCATTTATTTCTGGATAACACAACTCAATTTATGACATCTGCCTCATCCATATCCTCAAAATAACTGCTTTTAAGTGCCAGTTCTTCTCCAGAACCTCAGCTGAATTCTGTACAGTATTTGATCCAGACAGTTGCTTATGCATATCCCCGAGTGAAGACTCACACTTTATAAAAGTAAAACTGAGAGATTTATTCAAAATCTAGACATAGCCTGGGGATCAGGAAGAAATTCAGATTCACCGAGTGAAGATGTCTGCTCCAGTGGACAAGAAAGAAGCTAGGATTCTTAACCAGTGGAAGCAGAAACTACACACAGAATGGCAGGGTGGAAGACAGTGTAGAGAGCGGAAGGCGAACTCTGTCCCAGTTAATGTCTGGAGAGAGTTTTCTGAGAAGCTTTGTTGTTTCTTTTTCAATCATACCAGTCCCTGTAGATCTTTGCAGGTTTACTGAGAAACTGCATCAAGACTGTTAGGAGCAGCTTAAATCTAAGAAAAATGTATTAATTTTGTTGTAACATATTATGAGATATCTTATATTTTGCTGTGGAAAAATACTATAATGAATTTGATGCATAAGTATAGAAATAAGAATGTGTTGTTGTTATGTGCCGTCAGGTCGTTTGTGACTGATAGCAACCCTATGTACAACAGTCCTAAACTGTGCTCTGTCCTGTGCCAATCGCACCGTCTCTGATACACCCATCCCAATTAACCCAGTCACTGAATCAATCCACCTTATAGAGGGCCTTCCCCTCCTGTGCTGTCCCTCCATCCTCCCAAGCATGATGTCCCTCTCCAAGGACCGGTCTCTCCTTACAACATGTCCAAAGTACGTTAGACGGAGCCTCAGAATCCTTGCCTCCAAGGAGCAGCCCGGTTTGACCCTTTCCAGGATGAATCTGTTTGTTTTCTTGGCAGTCCATGGTATTCTCAATACTCTTCTCTAGCACCACAGCTCAAAGGGCATCAATTCTCCTTCTATCCTCCTTAGTCATTGTGCAACTCTCTGATAACAAGTGATTGCAAAGACCATGGCCTATGTCAGACGCACCTTGGCCTCCAGAGAGACACCATTGCTCTTCAGTACTTTGGAGAGGTCCCTAAGAGCAGATTTTCCCATCGCAATATGTCTTTTAGTTTCCTGGCTACTGGTGCCACGAGTGTTGACTGTGGAGCCAAGCAAACTAAAGCTGTGAACAATCTCGATCTCTTCACCATCCATCCTGATGCTGCCAATTGGCCCAGTGGTGAGAATCTTTGTCTTCTTGACATTGAGCCTCAATCCATATTGGAGGCTGCAGTCCTTGACTCTCATCAGCAAGTGCTTCAGGTCCTCCTCACTTTCAGCGAGCAGGGTTGTGTCATCTGCTTAACGCAGATTGTTGATAGATCTTCCACCAATTCTGATGCCACATTTCTCCTCATAGAGCCCAGCCTCTTGGATGATCTGTTCTGCATACAGGTTGAAAGGTATGGAGATAGGACACATCCCTGGCATACGCCCTTCCCAATTTTTAACCATGCAGTGTTTTCTTGCTCTGTTCTGACGACTGCCTCTTGGTCCAAGTATAGGTTTCTAATTAGCACGATCAAGTGTTCTGGGATTCCCATTCTTCTCAGAGTCAGCCACAGTTTGTTATGATCCACACAGTCAATTGCTTTTGCATAGTCAATGAAACACAGATATACATTCCTCTGGTATTCCCTGCTTTCAGCAAAGATCCATCTAACATTAGGTACGATATCCCTAGTACCACAACCCCTTCTAAACTCAGCCTGAGCTTCTGGCAGTTCTCTGCTGATGTGCTGTTCCAGTCATTTTTGGATAATCTTAAGTAGAATCTTGCTTGCATGTGAAATTAATGAGATTGTTCTATAGTTTCCACACTCTGTTCAGTCACCCTTCTTTGGGATGGGAACAAATATCGATCTCTTCCAGTCAGTTGGCCAAGTGGTTGTTCTCCAGGTTTCTTGGCACAACTTGGTGAGTACATCCAGGGCAGAAATAAGAATAGTTATGAAAAAATATACTAGCAGTTTAATATGAACAATTATGCCTCTTAGAGGCCTAGGGTCCCCTGATCACAACTAGTGCAGACCCTTGATAAGGAGATATGATTCGCTAATGCCATGTTGCCAAGGATAGAACATGATTAGTCAAACCTGTGTTGCTTTGGGTCTAATGTATTTGGTTGAAAACTCCAAGTTGAATGTCATTGGTTGAATATGATGTAGCACCTAGTAGCCACACTAACGGTATTTATACCCCAGAGAGCTCAACCTGAAACTCTCTCCACTTCAACCAGGAATAGTGAGCTGAATACTGAAGACCCAAAGGCTCTTTTTTAGAGCCAAAAACTTAAGGGCTCTTCTCAGAGCTGAAGACCCAAAGACTGTTTTCAGAGCCAAGAACTCTAGCCTACACTGATGGACATGAGCTACCGAGACAATGGAGGATTCTGCCCACACCTATGGACCCTGGCTACATCAAATTGCTGAACTAGCTGAGAACCCCTGGCTATACTGACCTGCTGAACTACTGGAGAACCCCCCTGACTGCACCAATGACCATGAGAGGCAAAAGAAAAAGACGAGTTGGGATCCCAAGATAACATGTGATGAAGTTATGAATTGCAATGGAGATAAATTGCAATTAACTGTTAAATGCTTACTATGAATTAATGAATCAATATATTGTGATGAATTTATTAATTGCAATGTAGGTAAATTATAATTCTTGCTATGAATTAATCAATATATTCTAATTGACTTTTGTAATATGTCTATGAGTAATTAATTAAGGCTCAAGACACAAAGACCCATTGGGAATAGATATGTCCTGTGTCTATTGACCATAGAGGGAAGAGAACCCACTGCTACCCTGGGAATAGATATCCTGCCAGACCATGAGAAGGAAAAAAAATCATGTTTCATTTTGGATTTGTGGTTAGGAAAGCAAAGAAATTGCTGCCAAACGAGGTAGCTTAAAATCCAATATGGATTCCAGACTTGGGCAAAGGCTTTGAGAGGGAATTAAGGCTCAGCCTTCAAGTTGCTCTGTTTGTACACACCAAGGGCTTCTGGGTTTAGGCTCCCAAGCACACATTAAAAATGAGACACCGAAGCTTTGGATCAAGGTAATGTGTAAGAAGCTGCTTCTAAATCCTGCTGAGGCTGCTGTGTAAGAATTTAGAGAAGGGTTTGCACAGCCTCTGGATCCTTGTCCCACATCTCTCCACATTTCAAAGATCAAGGCAGAGCCCTGTCCACCTCAGGTTTGCCTCATCCATTCTATCAGCCTTGGGTCTTTGTATAGTTCAGCTGGCAGTCTAACCTATTCTGAGTACTTTTTCTCATTACAAACAAATGTCTCTGATTTTAGTTTATTTCTGTTGAGCTGTGTGTATTATCTACCCACATACCAGTTCTTTGGAAAGGAGCCAGCCTTTTTAAAAGGCTTTTAATCCCTTGAGCTGTTAGGTAATAACTTAAGGAATGTAGTCCAGAGAAAGCATTTTGATGTTCGGTAAGGTCATGATTAAGGTCTCTCTCTGTCTCTTTCCCATGTCATCCAAGTCCCCATTGTTTCATGAAGGCTGTCTGTCTTTGAGCCTCCTGGGAAGGAAACTTTGCCTGACCTTTGAATTTTCCTTTTCTAATTGAAACAAAACACAGCTGGCCACATAGCGATCACCTCAGCTCTTTCAGAAAACATATTAATAGCCTTTGAAGATCAAGCCCAACTCCCAAAGCATTGTCTTGTTTGATTGGAATAAATTAAGGCAACTCATTATGAACTTCATTGTAGGCTTTGCCTCCACATTGTAATACCTCTGCCTCCAACTACGTTACTGACTGATGGTCTGTCCTTCCATTCCAGCCACCCAAATTCCCAAGAGACATTGACATTCTTACTCCACACAGTCCTCACAGATTGAATTTTAAAAGATGTAGTAATATTGAAAAGATTTTAAAAGTGTATAAGAAGAGATGAACATTTTTTAAAAGATGTATAAAGATAACTTACTGCAACCAAGTCATAATTGACTCATAACTGACCTTCCAGTGGATTTTCCGAGGTTATAAATTGCATGGGAGAAGACTGCCATCTTTCTCGCATAGAACTGCTGATTGATTCAAACTGCCTGCCTTTTGATTGGCAGCACAACTCCTTACACACAAAGCCACCAGAGGCAAGCAAATATAGAAAAAAAACACACCCCAAAACCCACCCCAAAACAACAAAACTGTAGCAATTCAACATTTGGAAAACAAGTATGGAATGGAAATGCCATAAGGGGGGAAAATTACACTAGTGTTGTTGTGGTTGTGTTTGGTTGAGTTGGAACAGACCCATAGCCAACCTTCCAGCGTGTTTTCAGAGGCAGTTAATCACATGGGAGGAGTTTGCCCATCCTTCTTCTGTGGAGCAGCTGGTGGCCTCAAACCATGTGACTTCAGGATTGCAGTGCAGCTTCTTGCCACTAGACCACCAGAACACTAATATTAGAATGGACAAAAATGGATATACTTCCAACAATATAGCTTCAAGATGCATAAATGTAGAAAACTCAATAATGCCACGTAAGCACCTCATAATTGACTTTCCAGCAGGACTGCCCATTTTTCTCCCTCAGAGCAGCCAGTGGATTAGAACAGCCAGAGAGGCACCACATTTGGGTTGGCAACACAACTCCCTACCAACTGTGCCACCAAAACTTTCTCAAAACATATAAAACAACTGAAAATGGATAGAACTCTATCAAGAAATATATTAAAAATTTCAACTGGCAGTTTTAAGGCATACTTTTCAGCAATGGATAGATAAAGCAGTCAAAAGGAACAGAAATGTAGAAAATTTAAACAATAAAATAAGCTTGGTCTAATATATAAGTGGAATCTTTTCACTTAATGGCAAGCACACAGAGAACATTAACAAAAATCAACCATATAATATCTTATAAAGAAAGCTTCAATAAATTTCCCTCAACCATAATGCAATAAAATTAGAAATAACAACCAAAGGATAGCTTTTTAAAGCCCTATAAATCTGGATGCTAAAAATCCTCCTCAATAACCTTGGGTTAAAGAGGAATCATAAAGAAAATTACAAAACACTTAGAACGAAAAGATAATGAAAGCATTACATGCAAAATATGTGAGACATAGTTAAAATAGAACTTATTCATCATAAAGCAAGAACACTGAAAACAAATGAACCAAATTCGATTTACAAAGGCAGAAAATAACAATAGACTAAATTCACAGACTACATGCAACAAATAAAATAAGGAAATAAATTCAGGGATAGTATAAATGCAGAAGATTAATAAAACTTTATCTCATACTTTGAAAGACTAATGAACAGATCCCTTAAAAACTGGGAAAGCAAAATGGAAGATACATATAATAAAAAAGGAAAAAGAAATTAAATGCCTCTTTAAAAATGATAATTTTTTTTTTAATTTCTAATGTCAGTGTGGAGACTAAGGTACACCTGATCCAGACCATAGCCTTCACAATTACTTGCTATGCATCAGAAATCTGGACAATGACTAGGAATGATAGAAGGAGAACTAACTGTCTTTGAACTGTGGTGCTGGGGAGGAGTATTGAATATACCATGGCCTGCTAGAACAACCAGATTTGTCCTAGAGAGGGTGAAACCAGGCTGCTCCTTGAAGGCAAAGATTCTGAAGCTTTGTTTGACATACTTTGGGCATGTTGCAAGGAGGGACCAGTCCTTGGAGAGGGACATCATGCTTGGGAGGGTGGGGGGACAGTGCAAGAAAAGAATACCCTCAATGAGATAGATTGATTTGGTGACTGGGGTAATGGGGGCAGGTATGTCAGAGACAATAATGTTGTCACAGGACAGAGCAGAGTTCAGAAATGCTATACATAGAGGGGTGCTATGAGTCACAAGTGACTTGATGGCACATAACAACAACGTTACTGCATTTTTAAAGCTTGGTGAAATAAAAACATTCTCAGAAAATATAAAAGAGGTTAAAATAAGCTCAAAAAACCCAACAAAACCCTGACACTTTTTTTTTGCTATATTAACAAAGTGCTTGTTGTTCTTAAGTACCGTCGAGTTGGAAGTGTCTCATAGCTGACCTTCCAGTGGGTTTTTGGAGGCAGTGAATCTCACTGGAAGTGACTGCCCATCTTTCTGCCTTGGAAAACTGATGGATTTGAACTGTGTGCCTTTGGGATGGTAGCACAATTCCCTTTAAAAACACCTCTGTGACTTAAGTCACAGGTGCAGATGGCCGTCCAGGCAAAATTCCAAGTCCTTACTTTAATGGAAGGAAAGTGTCCGGATTTATTTGATCTGTGAGGATAGTGACGTTGATTCTGTGGGCAGTGGATGGCTGTCACAACTGGAGTTGACTCGAAGGACTTTGGAGTCCTTGGGTGAAGGAAATGCACATGACTGCTTATGCAAAGATTGGAAGTTGTGGTATTGTAGAAGGCACTGAATATCCATGGACTACCAAAGAACAAGCAAGTCTGCCTTGTAGAAAGTGCAACCAGAGTGCTTCTCAGAGGCAAGGATGGTGAAATTCTGTCTCACATACTTGTGGCATTTTGTCTATAGAGGCCAGTCCTTGGAAGAAGACATCATGCTGGAAAAGGCAGAAGGTCAGAGAAAGAGAGGAAGACCTACAGTGAGATGGAGTGACACAGTTACTCTAATACGATCATATTAGAGAATGGGAATGGTGCAGGACAGAGTAAGACTCAGATCCATCATAATTGACTTAACAGCATCTAGTAAGAGGTTTCTTGGAAGAAAATCCTGATTATGTTCTGAAAAATCAGCCGTTGAAAGACTTACGGATCACATTTCTATGCTGACAGTTTTATGCTCTGAACCCTGCCCTATCCTGTTCCATCTTCACCAGCTCTGGCACAGTCGAGCCCATTGTTACAAGACACCATGTCAGTCTGTCCAGTTGAAGGTCTTTCTCTATGCTGACCCTTCACATTTCCAAGTATGACGTCTGTCTCCAGGGACTGACCACTCCTTACAGAAATCTCAAAGTATGTGAGAGAGTGTTGCCATCCTTGTCGCTAAGGAGAGCCCTGCTTTTCTTTCTCCAGGGTAGACCTATTTGTTCTCTTGGTAGTCCAAGGGATATTCAATACTCTTCTCCAGCACCATGACTCAAAGACTTGGATTCTTCATCTCTCATCCTTCGCTATCATTCAACTTTCAGGTGCGTAGCAGGTAAGACCATGATTTGAATCAGATGAACCTTAGTCTTTAAGCAGATATTCTTCAGTTTTCTACA
Organism: Elephantulus edwardii; assembly: GCF_000299155.1. Classification (NCBI taxonomy): domain Eukaryota; kingdom Metazoa; phylum Chordata; class Mammalia; order Macroscelidea; family Macroscelididae; genus Elephantulus; species Elephantulus edwardii. Next base: position 824,493 of record NW_006399953.1, read on the forward strand.
GAAGTCTCACTGCAACTTATCTTTTAATTTCTTGGCTGAGGGTACTGAGTGTGTTGATTACGGATCCAAGGAAGTTGAAATCATTGACAATTTCAATCTTTTCTTGGTGTGGCCTATTGGCATAGTGGTGAGGATTTTTGTTTTCTTTTTTTTTTAATTTTTTCTTTTTATTTTATTATTTGTGTGTGTGTGTGTGTGTGTGTGTGTGTGTGTGTGTGTACCATCAAATCAGATCTGACTGGTACAGGAGGAGATTGTCCCTCCTTCCCCAGCAGAGCATCTGGTGGATGATTTTTGTTTTCTTAATGTTGAGATGTAATCCAAATTGAAAGCTGTAGACTTTGATCTTCTTCAGTAAGCAGTTTTGTTTGGGTTTTTTAAATTTTATTTTAATTTGTTTTGGTTCAAACACATAATTCATATGCCTTGTGTTTTATACTTTCCTTCATTCACATTGTGTTTAATACAATCATTCCCACACATTGTGTTTTATAAACCTAATCACTTTTAATTTTCTAAAACTTAATTGTATTATGCCCATCATTACCCCATTTTTTCAGGTCCCCACCCTTCCACTCACCAAATTGCGTGACCTTTTGATTTCCCCTCTGCCCATCCTCACCCCTCTGCTTCCATTCCTTTCCCTCCTTGGATCCCCATACACAGTCTACTAGTTATAATTCAATTTTTATACTAATGGTCATATGAAATATTTGTCTTTATGAGACTAAGTTAGTTCACTCAGCATAATGCTTTTTAGTTTCTCCCAAGTCATGAAGTAATTTTTGAAATTATTGCTTCTAAGTGCTGAATAGTATTCCATAATGTGAATGTACCAAAATTTTTCAGTCCATTCAATTGTGGTTGGACATTAGGCTGTTTACATGTTCTTGTGATTGTGAATGATGCTGCTATGAACATTGGTGTACAAATCTCTTTTGCGTCTCAGTTCTAATTTCCATAGAATATATTCCTAGCTGTGGAATAGCTGGGTCATATGCAATTTCTATGTTCAACTTTTTTGAGGAACTGCCAAATTACCTTTCAGAGCAGTTGTACCATTTTACAAAACCATTAACAGTGTATAATAGTTTCAATCTCTCCACATCCTCACCAACATTTATTGCTTGCTGCCCTGTTAAACTTTGAAGTGCTACTGGGGTGAGATGAATATCTCACTGTAGTTTGATTTGCATCTCTCTTCCTGCCAGTGATTTGAAGCTTTTCTTCATGTCTCTGTTGGCCATCTGAATATCTTCCTCTGTGCAAAGTCTTCCATGTCTTTTACCAATTTTATAATTGGATTATCAATATTTTTCTTGTAGATTCCCTGTTTCTTGTTGTTCTTATGTGCTGTTGAGTCACCTGCAACCCATAATGACCCTAGGTACAGCAGTTCTGAAAGCTGCCCTGTTCTGATCCAGTCTCACTAATTCCGACACACTGACCCCCATTGCCCCGGTTACCTTATCAATTCATCTTATTTGGAGTCTTCCTCTCCTATGCTGTCCCCCCACCCTTCCTAGCGTGATGTCCTTCTCCAAGGACCGGTGTCTCCTGGCCATGTGCCCAAAGTATGTGAGGTGCAGCTTCAAAATCCTAGCCTCCAAGGAAAAACTTGGTTTCACCTTCTCTGAGACAGACCTATTTGTTTTCTTGAAGGTCCATTGTATGTTCAAGACTCTTCTCCAGCACCACAACTCAAAGGCATCGATTCCTCTTCTGTCATCTTTAGTCATTGTCCAGCTCTCTGAAGCATAACAAGTAATTGCAAAGAACGTGGCCTGATTAGGTGCACCTTAGTCTCTAGACTGTCATCATTGCTTTTTAGCACTCTGGAGAGGTCCCTGACAGTAGATTTTTTTCCCATTGCAATTCATCTTTTGATTTCCTGACTGCTGGTGCCAGGAGTGTTGGAAATTGTTTTTAATGTACATAGGAATTTAATTTTTAGAAGATCCCATTCATCAATTTTGTCCTCTCCAGATTGCGTATTTCTGGCTGTATTTGTCAGCCTCTTTATACCATGAGTTAGACCTTCTAAGCTTGGTCCCACTTTGTCACTTATGATCTTTATTGGCTATGGGTTTTACTCTTAGGTCTCTGTTCCACTATGAGTTGGTTTTTGTGTATGGTGTGAGGTGTGGGTCTGAAAGCAAGCTTTTTAAGATCTTCTCATTTTCAGCAAGATTGCATCTGCATAGCACAGGTTGTTGATGAGTCTTCTTCTGATCCTGATGCTTCATTCTTCATCATAAAGTCCAGCTTCTTGAATGATTTGTTCAGCATACAGATTGCATAGGAATGGAGATAGGATACAACCCTTAGGTACGCCTTTCCTATTTTAAGCCAAGCAGCATTCTCTTGCTCTGTTTGTACAACAGCTTCTTGGTCTAATTCTGCATGAACACAATTAAATTTTCTGGTATTCTCTTTCCTTCCAATGTTAGCTGTAATTTGTTGTGGCCTACACAAACAACTTTGCAGTCAATAAAACACAGATAGTCTTATGATATTCTCTGCTTTCTGCCAAGATTAATCTGAAATCAGCACTGATATACATGGTGTCATTGCCTCTTCTAAATCTAACTTGAATTTCTAGCAATTTTTCTGTCACTGGGTTGTTTTTGAATAATCTTCAGCATGATTTTGCTTACATGTTGTATGACTGATACCTATTCGAGGATTTCACGTTCCATTGGGTTACCTTTTTTTGGGGGAATGGGAATAAATATAGAATTCTTATTAGTCATTTGACAGCTGTCCTCCAGGTTTCTTGGTGTAACCTGGTGGGCTTGTCTAGTAATGCATCTGTTTGTTGAAATATGTCAATTGGTAGTCCATCAATTCCTGGGATCTTATGTTTTTCCAATGCTTTCGGTGTGGCTTGAACATCTTTTGTTATCATTGGCTTTTGATCATATGCCAAAATCGTTCTGTGTTGGCTAATTCTTTTTTGGTTCAGTGATTATGTATTCCTTTCATCTTCTTTTGATGTTTCCTGCATCATTAAAGATGTACTGTGAATAGAAAACCTACTGACTGGGAACAAATATTTGGCAATACCATCTCAGACAAGAGTCTCATAATGAAAGATTATAGAATACTCCTGCACCTCCACAAGAAAATGTCTGATAACCCAATTACAAAATGGGCAAAAGAAATGGAAAGAATTTTCACAGAGGAAAATATTCAAATGACCAACAGACATATGAAGAAAAGCTCCAAATCACTGGCAATAAGAGAGATGCAAATAAAAACCACAATGAGATACCATCTCACTCCAGTAGCAGTGGCAATGTTTAAGAGGACAGCAAGTAATAACTGTTGGAGAGATGTGGTGAGATAGGAACTTTGTTATATTGTGGTTTTTGAGGGTTTAAAAAAAATTTTTTTTGTATTGTTGATGGGTTTGTACAATGGTATAACCACTCTGGAAAGCAGTTTGGCACTTCCTAAAAACGCTGAACATAGGAATTCCATATGACCCAGCTATTCCACTGCTTGGAATAAACCCCAAGAAAATGAGAACTGAGACTCAAACAGAAACTTGTACACCAATGTTCATAGCAGCATTATTCACCATTGCAAGAACATGAAAACAGCATTATGCTGAGTGAACTAACTCAATCCCACAAGGACAAATACTGTATAAAACTATTATTGTAGAATGAGTATGAGCATCCAAGGCGGGGTGTGGGGTGGTGGTGGCAATAGAGGGGTGAGGATGGAGGGTAGAGTGTTAATCATAGGGTTGCACAATTCGATGGGTAGGTGAGGTGAAGGACAGGAGAAGGATATTTTTTGAAAAATAATGTATTCAAACTTTGTAAATAAATCGGGATAAAATAAAATTAAAAAATAAAAATATTTTGTCTGTAGCATCCTCCAGTATTGCAACTTGTGCCTTAAATATATTTGTAGGTTCTTTCAACTTGAGAAATGCCAAATGAGTTCTTATCTTTTGATTTTCTGACTCCGGCTCTTTGCACATTTCATAATAATACTTTGCCTTGTCTCCTTGAGTTGCCCTTTGGAATCTTTTGTTCCACTCATTTCTTCCCTTTGTTTTAGCTTCTCAACATTATATAGTGCAATTTTTAGTCTCTTCTGACATTGTTTTTGTTGTTTTTTTTAAATTTTAATTTA
>NW_006399953.1:828871-830079 GCF_000299155.1 Elephantulus edwardii
ACTCCTACGATAAAAATAATGCCCTAAAATATAATACTTTTAGACTATTCTCTCCCCCATAGACTTCAATGCCATAAACATGTTTCATCCAGTTTTTCTCAGTCTTACCCCCACCCCAATGCCAGCCTCCTTCTACAACAGTGGCACCATATAGCATTTGTCCCTTTGTGACTGAGATACCTCACTCAGCATAAATTTCTGACATTGTTTTTGATCTTTACTTTCTTCTCTGTCTTTGTAATGACATTTTGCTCTCTTGTGGATCATCTCTTTGATGTCCTATTTGCCAAGGTCATGGCTCTGACCTGTTGAATTTTTTTTTTTAAATAAATGGTCAAGGAAGACATTAACCCAAAATAACTGCCCTGGATCTATATAAAGACACTGTTGTTTGTGGCTGTTTTTATGTGTGTCGTCAGGTTACATAAGACATAGCAACCCTATGAACAGCCAACCCAAACCCTGCCCTGTACTGTGTCATCCTCACCATCTCTGAAATGCTCAAGCCCATTGCTGAATCATCATGTCAGTTCACCTCATTAGGGATCTTCCTCTCCTTTGTTGACCCCCTAACTTCCCAAGCCTCATGTCCTTCTCCAGTGAATAGACTTGCCTAGCTAGTGACGTATCCAAAGTATAAAAGATGAAACTTCACCATGTTTGCCTCCAGAGAGTACTCTCTAGCTCTACCCTCTCCAAGATTTAGCTGTTGCTTCTCTTAGTTGTCTATGGAATATTCAGTACTCATCTCCAGCATCATAACTCAGAGACATAAATTCTTCTTCTGTCATCCTTATTTATTGTCCAGCTCTCTGAGGCAGGTGATTGAAAAGAGCATTGCCTGGATCAGGTGCAATTTAGTCTTTACACTGACATCATTGTTCTTCAGTATTCTGGCAGATAAGCTATGAGTTGGTTTCAACTCAGTGATACACAACCCTCCAGTGGATTTTCAGAGGCTTAAATCACATGGCAGGAGATTGCCAAGCTTTCTCCCACAGAGCAGCTGGCAGATTTGAACCATGTACCTTCAGGATTGCAGCACAGTCTTACCACTACTATCTATTCAGAGCATATCTATCTATTCTATCTATTATTTTGTTGTTATGTATTGTTATGTAATAAACTGTGGCTGACTCTGAGAAGAATGGGAATCCCAGAACATTTAATCATGCTAATGCGAAACCTATACTTGGACCAAGAGGCAG
>NW_006399953.1:830924-838700 GCF_000299155.1 Elephantulus edwardii
GGGTGTGTCAGAGGCAATGAGATTGGCACAGGATAGAGCAGGGTTTAGGGCTGTTGTACATAGGGTCGCTATGAGTCGCAAACGACTCAACGGCACACAACAACAACAACAACAACATTGTTGAGTCAGAACTGACCCATAGCTGACTCTCCAGTTGGTTTTCAAAGGCAATAAATTGCAAAGGATGAGACATATCCTGACAGCATATCCAAAGTGTGTGAGTTGAAGTCATCTAAGGAGCCTCTAAGTTTGGAGTCCTCTATCCTTGCCTCTTAGGAGCACCCTGGTTACACTTCCTCTAAGGCAGATTTGTTTGTTCTTTTAGCAGTCCTTGGGGTATTCAGTACTCTTCTCCAGCATCACAATTCAAAGACATCAGTTCTTCTTAGGCCATGGGTAAGGATGACAGTAATCCTATAGGGCAGAATATATCTTTATAGGAAAATACCAGGTCTTTTCTCCTGTGGAGCCATTGGTGGACTGGAACCAACAAACTTTTGGTCAGCTAATGAACATTTCACCAATGCACTGCCAACACTTTATATTATTGGAGTTATTATCCAAGTTTCTTTATTTTGATACTTCTGTACTAATAGTCTGGTTTAGTAATAAATATGTAAGAGATTTTGTATAGGAAAAACAAATAAGGAGACTAAGTAATAATTTATAAAGTGGAAAATGGAATAAAATTCTTTACTTATAATCCTAAGAGCTCTAGAGAACTTCAGCTGGGGAAAGCGCATTTGATGATGATTCTCTCCTTCGTGAAGTTAGAGGACAGACAGTAGGACATTTTACACTTGATGACACAATTCTAAGTATTCATAATTTCCCCTTCTCATTCGATATCAAAGAAAAATGCATATCTTGTAAACTAATTATTATCCAAGTATTCTTTCCTCAGTTAAAGAAATCTACACAGTGTGATTGGTGAACATTTCCATGGGCATTATCCATCAGATCCTCCTTGTAATCCAACTCATTTCTTCAGTTCTGGCACGCAGTCAACATCATCATTTTCTTCAAAGTCAGTGTTTTCCTCATCTAGTCTAGGTTCATGTCTCTCAAGAGTCAGAATGACAGAATCATGAACTCCATCAACATCACCTGATGTTTCTGTTTCTTCAGATGTCAGGCCTTTCAAGAACTGTCCTGAACCTGGTTTATATGTCGTGTCTGTTTGAAAGGCCATGCTGAGGCTGGCATTCTTTAGCATGATCAACAAGGCTTTGGGGGTCCCTTTGGACCACTGCTTTCAGTAATTATTTTCTTCCTACCTTATTACAGAACCACCTCTATCATCATCTGCTGTAAAACTGAAGGTCAGAATGGAGGCGTTTTGCAAAACAATAACAGCTGCCTGGGGATAGGTTTTTATCCCACTGTTGCCTGTGTGGGCTTAGTGACTTGGCCTTCCTCAGATGGACCGATTTATTATCAGATTCTTGTTTCTGTTTTCTCCTCAGAGCATTTTCAACTAAATTTTTACTAATGCTTTCTAAATCAGTCCAACTATCATTTCTAACTTGTTCTTCCTCTTGCATCAGACTTGCTTCATTTTTCAAAGCTATTCCCATTTTGATGGGGTCTTTTCTCTTTGATGTAATATGCTTAGATTTTCTGGTTTCTTCTAGTACCTGTTCACCATATGCTAGGATGATCTCTGAGGAGGCACTTCTGAGTGAACCAGGCTAAACTGCCTCTTAGAAAGGAATGCAGTGGCTGAAGGACGATGAGGGGAATTCCTTTTAAACATCTGCTTGCTTAGACACTGGAGATCATAGGGATAATGAGATGGTAGAGGTGGATCCTTGGCTTATTTTGAGGATAAGATTTTTCCGCCTATTAGTCTGAAATGAATGTTTAAGTGTGCAGAGTCCATACAGAATGCATCACAAGGACCAGACATCATTTTGTTATAAGGCATGTTTCCCCAAATTTCTGATGGCACATGATAAGGTGTTTCCTCATATATACAAGCAAATGCGATGGGATTGGGAAGAAGATAGGCAGATCCCAAATCTCCCAGTTTTATCTTCCGCTTTGGGTGAGGAAGGTGTTCTTGGACTTGGTATCTCTATGTAATACACATTTCCTAGAAATGTGATTTACTTCCAGACACATGCAAGCAAGCAATCCGTATCATGTCTTCTGGAAAGAACTTTCCTTTCTGATGTTTTATCCTTTGCATTAAGTCTCCTCTATCATAATATCCCATCACAATGCACATATGTCCATCAGCTTCAAATGATTCTTTAAAGATAAAACTATTGGGATGTTTCTCTTTGGCTAACAGAGTAGCCTTCTTCCAAGAAGTCTGTGATGAAAGAGGAAGTTCAAGTTGCTCTGAAGGAATTGGCAAAAAACAAGGCTCCAGGAGTTGATGGCATACCAATTGACATATTTCAACAGACAGACCCTGCCCTGGATGTGCTCACTAAGTTGTGCCAAGAAATCTGGAGAACAGCCAGCTGGACCACTGACTGGAAAAGATCAATATTTGTTCCCATTACAAAGAAAGGTGACCCAACAGAGTGCGGAAATTACCAAACAATATCATTAATATCACATGCAAGCAAGATTCTGCTGAAAATTATCCAAAAACATTTGGAACAATATGTCAACAGAGACCTGCCTGATGTCCAGGCTGGATTTAGAAGAGGTCGTGGTACCAGGGATATTATAGCTAATCTTAGATGGATCCTTATACTCATTCTACAGTAACGGTTTTATACAATATTCATCCTTATGTGACTGAGTTAGTTCACTCAGCAGAATGCTTTCTGGTCCCTCCCAAGTTAGGTATTAATTTACCAAGTTATTGCCCCTGCATGCTGGATAGTATTCCATTGTGTGAATGTACCAGAATTTCTCAATCCATTCATTTGTGGTTAGACATTTGAGCTGTTTCCATGTTCTTGCAATGGTGAATAATGCTGCTATGGTACAATGACAGAAACATCGATAATTGGAACAGAACTGAGAACCCAGAAATAAACCCAGCTATCTTTGGTCAACTGATATTCAACAAGGAAACCAAAGCTATCAAATGGGGAAATGACAACCTCTTCAACAAATGGTGCTGGCAAAACTGGACTTCTACTTGCAGAAAGCTGAAACAGGATCTACATTTCACACCATACACAAAAATCAACTCGAGGTGGATCAGAGACCTGGGAGTAAAGTCCCAAACCATAACATTCTTAAGAGACAAACTAAGATCAATCTTGGAAGCGCTAGTCCACGGTATAAAAAGACTACCAAATACAACCAGAAATGCAAAATCTAGAGAGGATAAAATTGATGCGTGGGACCTTCTGAAGATTAAATCTCTATGCATATCAGAAACTTTTCTAACAGGGTGAAAAGAAAACCTACAGACTGGGAACGAACATTTGGTAATCCCATCTCAGACAAGAGTCTTATAACAAAAATTTACAGAATACTCCTGGGCCTCCACAAGAAAAAGACTGACAACCCGATTACAAAATGGGCAAAAGACATGGAAAGAATTTACACAGAGGATGATATTCAAATGGCAAACAGACACATGAAGAAATGCTCCAAATCATAAGAGAGATGCAAATCAAAGCCACAATGAGGTACCATCTCCAGTAAGAGTGGCAAAGATTAACAAGGCAGCATGTAATAGATGCTGGAGAGGATGTGGCAAGAAAGGAACTATTATACATTTTTGGTGGGATTGTAAAATGGTGCAACCATTCTGGAAGGCTATCTGGCGCTTACTCAAAAAGTTGAACATAGAAATTCCATATGACCCAGCTATTCCGCTACTTGGAATATACCATTGCCAGTCTTACCTCACTTCACCCACACCTTGTATGCCAATATTTATGTGTTCCATTTCTTTTTTTAACAATGTCTAATTATCTTACGTTCATAGCAAACTAAAATAAAGGTAAAAACTCTACAAAGGCTTTTCACAATTCTCATTTCTGTGAACTGGCATAAAAAACCCTAAATAAATATATGCAGATGACATGCAACAACAAATGAAGCATAATAACACACTATTATTTGATCATTTCATTATTTTTTTGATATTATTTGATCATTTATGATTATTTACTAGAAATGGAAGAACTGATTAACAGTAGAAAATAATGAGATCTGCCATATTAATTGAGTAAAATGTTAAAACGGTATGATTTTTTGACAGATTTTAAAAAGATATTTGATAAAATTTCACCATCCATTCAAAATTAAAATAAAAACTGTTAATAAAATAGTAACATTAATACTTCTTTAAAAATAACTAAAAAATGGGGTGATAACAAACATATAGACCAATAAATCACCTCAAAAGCTAGCATCTAGATTAAGTGGGAGACAACTGGAAACATTCCCAGTTAAATCAGATACATGTTAGGTATCCTTCACCACTATTACTTATTAGTTTTCTGGATAGTTAATGCAGTGAAATAAATTAGTTACAAAGGATGAAAAAGAATAATAAAATTATTGTAAACAGTAAGATTGATATAGTAACTGGGGCATGGAGGTTGGTGTGTTGGAATTAGTGAGACTGTCTCAGGACAGAGCAGGGTTCAGTGCTGCTCTACACAGGGTTGCTGTAGGTCACAGGCTACTTGACAGCACATAACAACAAGATAATCCAGTAAGGGATATGGTTTTTATAATTTGCTTTGCTAAGATTAATAGCAGGCTATTTGGTGGACTACTGGCAAGAAGCTGCGCTGCTGAAGACAAGCTGTTTAAATCCAACAGCTGTTCCATGAAAGAAAGATGGACAATATCCTCCCATGAGATAAACCACCTCTGAAAACCCGCCAGAGGTTTAGCTATGGTTCAGTTCCAACTCTATGGTACACAATGACAACAATATTTATAAGAAGCTTCAGATCAGTGTACTTCTAAATGCTTAACCAGTTGTTTTAAGTCCATACTTTCTATTAACAGCTCCATCTGTGCTCAGTTTTCCAATTTCTTTATGTCCTGTAGATTCAAAGATTTGCTAGAAGGCCCTCCCGGGACTCAGACACCTCCGGAGAGTGACTCGTGTGACTGTAGGTCTGGCCAGGTTTCTTGTAGAAACTGGAGTGCAATGAGCCAGGCTGGATACAGCAGGAAGCTTAAATACAGTCACGCTGCCGCTCCTGTGTTAGTGTTTTCACACACACTCTAGTGTGGAGAGTGCTCTTTATATTTCTGCTTCAGCTATTGATGATTAGCAAGACCATGCTTATTTGTAAGACTATGCTGTTAAGGTAGCTGGAGACAGATGGAACATATTATAATGGCTAAAAAAAAAGGCCATCTTTTTCTTTTTCTTTAAAATCTAACACCGTATGTATGTAAATTGGAAAAATCTTATGTATAAATGACTGCCAACTTTAAGATATCCTCAGACTCAAGTTCTGCATTGACCTGATTTTTAGTGACAACAGAAGCAGTACTGGGTGAGGGTCACATCTGGCTTTATATCCAGAGTATGCACTATATAGAGGCAGGCAATCTTGTTTAATTTCTAACATTGATGAGCATATTTTAGCCAGTTTGGTTTTTGTTTGTTAGTTTTTAGTTTAAAGGCCACCACTACTACAAGAAAAAGAAATCAACATCTATATCACTAGAGAAATAAGAAACTGATTAATATCCTGCCTGTGTGTGTATACATGTGTGACCAAGTGTTAAAATAGCTTTACTAAAACCTTGTATCAGTAATAAAAATTACTGAACCCTGTAATAGAAATATTGATAAAAGAGAAGTTGGCCTCTTTGTGAAAGAATGCGCCCACCCTCTGATACCCACACCACCAGCTTCTCTCTTTCATGCTCAGTGACCAGGAGAGGCAACGAACAACAATGACAACTTCTTATTCTGGCTTTCAATCAATCGTTTTTTAAAAAAAAAATTTGACCTTAGATTTATTAAAAGTTTATAAAGAATTTGGATTTCCAGCCTAGTGGCAAGAAGCTGCAACTACAGTCCCAGAGGTGCACGGTTCGAATCCGCCAGATGCTCTGCTGGGGAAGGAGGGGCAATCTCCTCCTGTACCAGTCCGATCTGATTTGACGGTACACGCACACAAAAATAATAAAATAAAATAAAATTTTAAAGAATTTGGATTTCCATTCATTCATTGGTGCATGTTTTCCTCCTTGCCCACCCCCACCCCAGTTTGTTTTTCTCTTTGGAAAAAAAAAAAAAAAGTCTTTCATTGTTGTACAATCCCCCTCAATCTTTTTTCTTATAGCTCCACTTGTACAATCACTTTTGGAAGAACTTGTTTACACCATTTTTTGAGCCTTATGGGACTCTGCAGAGAGCTCTGGTGGCCTGGCGGTAAAGAGCTGCTCTGCCATCCCAACAGCAAATGGTTCCACTCCACCAGCTGCTCTGCAGGAGAAAGATGGGTAGTCTCCTCCATGAATTTTTCTTAGGTTTATTTTTTATTAAATAAAATTTTTATTTTTATACTGGTTTACTTACAAAGTTCTTATACATTGTTTTTCACACCGAATCTTTCCCATTTCCTTTACGCAACCCTCCCTCCACCCATCAAATTGTGAGAACCTACGATTAGCCACCCCCTCTCACGCATTTTTTTAGCCTCTGCAAACCCAATAGAGAGTCAATTATGAGCCAATTCTGACACAACTGTACGTAACAGTATCAACAACAATGGGACTCTGCAGTGAGGGTTGGGTTGGCTCTCAACTGCCCACACAGCTAGTTTGTAATTCAACCTTAATAGTGGGTTACCACTCACCTGTTTGCTTTGCAGCTTGCAAAATGTTGCTCTCATCTCATCTCCCTTTCTCTTTGTCCTACGGAGTAATGGCTCCATGCCCTTTACTATTTTGTTAGCATCAAGAAGAAATACAGACAGTGTCTACCTCACCATTACTACTTTAGTCAGCCTCTATTTTGACAGCATATTTTTTCCAACACAACTCATGGATTTCTTCTCTCTTCATGTCACCACCCACTTCATAATACTTTAAAGATTTTTTTAATTGGTTTGTTTACAGAGTTCATATATATTGTTTTACACTATTCTTCATTCACATTCTCATGCATTATGGGTTTTTTTTTTTTAAAATTTTATGCTGGTTTATTTACAAAGTTCAAATACATTTTGAATACATTGTTTTTCACACTGGATTGTTCCCATTTCCTTCAATCCACCCTCCCCCCATCCAGTTGTGCAACCTTATAATTAGCCCCCCCCAGCCCATCCTCAACCCTCTGCTTCCACCCTCCCCCTCCCCTTGGATCCTCATAATCACTCCATAATACTGGTTTCATACAGTATTTGTTCTTAAGGGACTGAGTTAGTTCACTCACCATAATGCTCTCAAGACTCTCCCAAATTAGGTAATAACTTACAAAATCATTGCTCCTGTGTGCTGTATAGTATTCCACCATGCAGAATGTACCATCATTTCTCAATCCATTCCATTTTAGTCTATTTCCATGCATTATGTTTTATAAAATTAATCACTATTGGACCTGTCCATCATTACCCTGTCTTTTCACCTAGATTCTTCCCCTTTCCTTGGCTCCCCTCCCTCCACCCACCAAACTTTGCAACCCTGTGGTTTCACTCCTACCTATCCTCCTCCCTCCGCCCCGCCCCCTCCTCTTGAGTTCCCATACATGTTTTAATAGTTACCCTTCCATTTTTACAATAACGGTATTTTTTAAATTATTATTAAATTTTATTAGTTTTAATGAACATTTACAGAGATTTTGGGTTTTCATTCATTCATTGTTGCACTGTTTTCTCT
>NW_006399953.1:850120-876432 GCF_000299155.1 Elephantulus edwardii
TGGGGATGAGGGTGGAGAAAACAGTGCAACAATGAATGAATGAAAACCCAAAATGTCTGTAAATGTTCATTAAAACTAATAAAATTTAATAAAAAAATAACTGTCTTATGCAGTATTAGTCCTTATGAGACTATTTTAGTTCACTCAGCATAATGCTTTCCAGCCTCTCCCACTTTATTTAGTATTTGTTTTTGAAATCATTGCTCCTGAGGACTGCATACTATTCCATTTTATAAAAGTACCACAGTTTTTGGACATTTAATGCTGCTATGAACATTGGTGTGCAAATCTCCCTTTGTGTCTCAGTTTTAGTATCTTTGGGGTATATTCCTAGTAGTAGAATAGTTGAATCATACGGAATTTCTGTGTTAAAGTTTCTTTTTTGAACAATAATTTTTTATTGTGATTGTAACAAAAGTTTACAGAAAACTTGGATTTTCATTTATTGATTGTTGCACATTTTCTTCCCTATCCTACTCCCAGTTCACTTTTCTCTTTAAAAACCCTTCACTTGGTGGTATTCCCTGGTCTGCCTCTCTGCAGACTAAAGAATCCTGCAGGATAGCCCTTAATAAAGCTTCTTTACCTTAAACAAAAACAAAGAAACAAACAAACAAATCCATTCACTGTTGCACAATTTTCTCCCTTCCCCCACCAATCTACCTTGCTGTGCGCCTGTTATTCTGGACTGTTGTCATGCAAATAATACCTAATAATATATTCATTTTAAACAATTCTTTCCCTCATCTGTTCCAAAGCAGTGCTCATTATTTACCCCCTCTTTTCTTAGTTTTCCCCTACCTTCCAATGTCAATCCTGTTTTATCACATTGGTATTATGCAGTATTTGTCCTTTTGTGACAGATTTTTCTCTCTATATGTAGTGTCCTCCAGGGTCACCCATTTTGTATAATATTTCATGAGTTCCTTGTTTTTCAGTTCTGCATAGTGTTCCATTGTATGACTATATCACAGATTCTCTACCTATTCATTTGTTGATGGTCACTTGGATTGTTTCCATCTCTTTGTTATTGTGAACAATGCAGCAATAAACATGAGTGTGCATATATCTGTTTGAATGGCAGTTTTGGTTTCTTTAGGGTATATTCCCAGTAGTGGAATTGCTAGGTCAAATAGTATTTATATTTCCAACTTTTAGAGAAAGCATCCTACTGCCTTCCATAGTAGTTGCACCATTTTACACTACCACTAACAGTGAATAAAAGTTCCAATTTCTCCACAACCTTTCCAGCATTTATTATTTGCTACTCTGTTGAACTTTGCTATTGTTATTGGGGTGAGATGATATCTCATAGTTGTTTTGATTTGCATCTTTATTTCAGCTAGGAATCTTAAACAATTCTTCATGTCTTTGTCCACCAACTGAATGTATTATTTTGTGAAGTGTCTGTTCATATACTGTGCTGATTTTGCAACTGGGTTGTTTACCTTTATCTTGTTGTGGTGCTGGAGCATTCTATAAATTCTAAATATAAGTCCCTTATTAGACATGTCATTACCAAATATTTTTACCCAGTCTGTGGCTTTACTTTTTACGCTGTTGGAGAAGTTTGTTTGTTTTATATTGATTTACTTAAAAAGCTCATATAAATTGGTTTTTGGTTTTTTTTTTACATGCATAGCAATTTGATTCTTAGAATCAATCTCCATAATAGTCTATGTGTTTCCTACTGCCAAAGGGGCCCTTTAGAGTAGTGAGAGAAGACCTTCACCCTGAAACCCACAGCGTCCCTTTTCAGCAGGAAGTAGCTAAGAGAATACGCCATCCCCTTTTCCTTATGACTCAGGGTGAAGTCTCTCTCAGGGAGGAGTGATAGGGAATGGCAAAGGACACACTGACAAAGAAGATTAATCAGAACTGGCTTTGACAAGCACTGTGGCATTTGGACAAGAACAAACTGGGAGGAGGGTAGAGAGAATAGTGCAACAATGAATGAGTGGAAGCCCAAAATCTCTGTAAATGTTTATGAAAATTAATAAAATATAATTATAGAAAAAAAAGAATCTCCCATTTATCTATTTCATTCTCTCCTGGTTGTAGCTTTTTCAGAAAGCTTGAAAGACTGTTCATGTTGTGGATTAGGGCTTTTAGAATTCTTCCAAGCTTTTCCCTGATGAGGTTTATAGTCCCTGGTTTCACCCCTAGATCCTTGATCTACTTTGAGTTTTTTGGTTTGTGTATGGTGTAAGGTGGGTCTTATAGATCAATGGAATAGAATTGAGAACCCAGAAATCAGCTCATCTACCTATAGTCAACTATTTCTGACAAGGAGATGAAATCAGTTAAGTGGAGAAACAAAAGCCTCTTTAACAAATGATGTTGGCAAAATTGGAAAACTATCTGTAGAAAACTCAAGCAAGACCCAAACAATTTTCAACTTTTGGAGGAAATGCCAAACTGTTTTCCAGAGTGTTTGCACCATTTTGCAATCCCACCAATAGCATATGAGAGTTCCTACCTCTCCACAGCCTCTCCAACATTATTGCTTTCTGCCCTACTAAACTCAACATAGTGAAAAGTATATATGCAAAACCAAGAGCCAATGCCAGTCTCAATGGAGAGAGACTAAAAGCATTTTCCTTGAGAAAAGGGACCAGACAAGGATGCCCACTGTCACCATTTCTATTCGATATTGTAATGGAAGTGCTTGCCAGGGCAATACAACAAGAGAAGGAAATAAAAGGCATCCAGACTAGCAGAGAGATTGTTAAACTATCACTAGATGCAGAGGATATGATCGTGTACCCACAAATCCCCAAGGACTCAACAATTCTGTTAGAGCTGGTAGGCCGATTTAATAGAGTGGCTGGATAAAAGATCGATATACAAAAATCAGTAGGATTCTTCTGCAGTAACAAAGAAAACTCAGAGAAGGAAACCAAAAAAGCAATACCATTTACAATATCCAACCACAAATTGAGATACTTGAGAGTGAACCTAACTAGAGATACCAAAATCCTATACAAAGAAAACTACAGAATGTTTCTGTGAAACACAATAAAAGACCTAAATAAATAGGAAAAAATGTGCCCTGTTCATGGATAGGAAAATTCAATATTGTGAAAATGACAATCCTACCAAAAACAATCTACATGTTCAATGCAATCCCAATACAGATATCAAATTCATTTTACAAGGAGATCAAAAGGGAAATTGTAAAGTTTATTTGAAGAGGAAAGAGACCCCAAATAAGCAAAGCACTTCTGAGAAACAAAAATGAAGTGGGAGGCACAGCACTCCCCGAACTCAAAACCTACCACATAGTGGTGGTAGTAACTAAAACAGCATGGTACTGGTACACATAGATAGACCAATGGAACAGAATTGAGAGCTCAGAAATGGACTCATCTATCTATGGTCAACTGATACGCAACAAGGATATCAAATCTATCAAATGGGGAAATGACAACCTCTTCAACAAATTGTGCTGGCAAAATCAGACTGCTACCTGCAGAAAGCTGAAACAGGATCCACATCTCACACTGTACACAAAAATCAACTCAAGGTGGATCAGAAGAGACCTCAGAGTAAATCATAATATCATAAAATTATAAAGTTCTTAAGAGACAAACTGGGACCAAGCTTAGAAGGCTTAGCCAATGGTATAAAGAGACTGCCAAATATAGCCAGAAATACACAATCTGGAAAGGAAAAAAAATGATGAATGAGACTTTCTAAAGATTAAATCTCTGGGCTCAACAAAAACTTTGCCCAACATGAGCAAAAGAAAGCCTACTGACTGGGAACAAAAATTTCACAATACCATTTTGGACAAGGGTCTCATAACAGAAGTTTACAGAATACTCCTGGGCCTCCAGAAGAAAAAGACTGATAACCCAATTACAAAATGGACAAAAGACATGAAAAGATTTTTCTGAAAGGAAGACACTCAGGTAGCCAACAGACACATGAAGAAATGCTATATCACTGGCAAAAAGATGCAAATAAAAACCACAATGAGATACCTACCATCTATTGATTTCTTGCCTATTGCTGCCATTGGTGTTGATTGTGGAGCCAATAAAATAATTGACAATACCTAATCTTTTTTCCATCTATCATGATGTTGTCTATTGGTCTAGTGATGAGATTTTTGTTCTTTTAATGTTGAGATGTAATCCATACTGAAGACTGCAGTGTCTGATTTTCTAAAGCAAATGTTGTAAGTCCTCTTCACTTTCAGCAAGCAAGATTGTGTAATTAGAATCCCAGATTTCTCCAACTTTGGTAGAATACAAGGATATTCTTCTATGAAGAAGATAAAGTACAAAGCATAAGCATCTAGGCTGAGAGAGTACCCAGTATCATTAACAGTATCATTAAAACAGACCTCATTGTATAATAGTAATCAATTATGTAAAACACAGTGCATGTAAAGTCATGTACCAAACGTATGTAAAATGAATAAAACACAACGTAAAAAAGAATCAACAAAAATGTAATAATTAAAAAAGAGGGGGAGAAGCCCAAACCAGACCACATATTAAAAGTATGGAGCTTATGTCAATGTTGTATTGTTATGAGTCATTGAGTCGCCTGCGACCCATAGCGACTCTATGTATGGCAGCTCTGAACCCTGCCCTGTCCTGAGCCACTCTCACTAATTTGGCATACCAACCCCCATTGCCCCAGTTACCATATCAATCCATCTCATCCAGGGTCTTCCTCTCTTCCACCCTTTCAAGGGTGATGTCCGTCTCAAATAGACCTTCAGAATTTTTTCCACTCCCACATCTGGGCCTCCAAATTGCTTGCAAGAAAGATTATTTCCTACAAGCTAAAAAACTAGGAGCAAGTTCTCGGAAAGATTTTATAAGCCTAAGAGCAAAGTTCTAGAGGCTAACACTGGGGGATACCCAAGGAAATGCTCTATACAGATTACTTACTGTGCAGAGAAACCTAGCTAAGCTCAGAACTTGTTAGCATCCCACCTGTGGTGAAATGAATTCCTTTAAATGACTTTTTGCCTTGATTTTTTTTTAAAAACAACTTGAGAGATCTTTTTCTGCAAAACCCTAAGGAGTTTGTCCTGGTTTCTGGACAGCTCGACATAGTGATAGCTGGGCTGCTACTAATACCAGAGTCCAGGCAGGACTGAGCACCCTCTGCGAACAGAGAATTCTGCCCACCCCCTTGGAGGAGATACTGGACGCCCTTTGCAAATAGAAGGTTCTTTCCAGCCTTGGTCTTAGTTTAAAGATAAGGCTTACCCATTGTTACGTGTGCAACACTTAAATATAAAGAAAACATAGCCTCCGGAGAGAAATTTTATTATTATTATTATTATTATTGGCTTAAACTAAATACAAATTGTAGGAAAACTGAAAAAGATCTTTTCAGAGTGCTAAGCTGTGAGAGGACCTCTGCCTAAGCCTTCCTCTTTTTCAGAATTCATTTCCTTGTGTCCCTGCTTTCTTTCTGCATCTGGTTTAACAACACTGGTTTTCTATCCACAAAGTCCCTTACTTCTTACCAGATAAACATTTCCTGGGTAAAGTGTAAACAACTACATTTGATACTTTGTCTAGCCATGGGTTGCAGCCTGCTGGTATATACCTTGTAGCTGTTGGTCAACAGACTATGCAAATTAGGTAACTGATAACCCTGCCCTGCATACTGTGCAAATAAGATGCTGGTGGCCTAGTAAGGGGGGGTTGGTTAGTCTGTGAACTGGTAGAAGTGCCAGACCTTGAAACTGACAAGAAGTTGTGCATTGAAGCAGCCAGCCCTGCGAGAATAGTTAAATAGAAAGAGAAGTAGTAGAATGAAAGAAGAGAAGGAGCAAAGAGGGTGAGCGAGGCTGTTAAGAATTTCCTAAAAGCTGAACAACACTGGTCAAGTGCTGTACAATGAAGACAGGAAGAGGCCCAGAAGAGTCTTAGGTGCAGAAAAAGATGTGACAGGTGGCAGGGCCAGGAAGATACTTTGAGAAGATAGCCCTTTCTGAGGCATGACTTGGATGCCTTCCACCAGAGGGGCTCATCATTTAGCAAAATTTCAGACACTATCCCACTGCTATTCATGGTTTCTAAGGGCCTGTTTTAGAAGTGGACAGTCAGTCCTGCTTCCTAGTCTGTCTTGATCAGCAAGTTCCACTGAAATTTGTCCACTGAGAGTGACTTCGATGGTATTTGTAATACTGGTCACATGTTGTTGTTGTTAGGTACTCTCAAGTAAACTATGACTCATAGCAACTGCATGAACAACAGATGACAGAGCAGAACCTTGCCCGTCTCAGGATGTCTGCAGCACTCACGCCCATTGTTGCAGCCACTGTGTCAATCCATGCTATTGAATGTCTTCTTTATTTCTGAGGATCCTCTGCCTTTCCTAGCACGATGTCTTTACCAAGAACTGACCCTTCTGACAATGTGCCTGAAGTATATGATCCCATGTCTCACCATTCTTGCCTCAAAAGAGTACCCTGGTTGTATTTTCTCAAAGACAGTTGTTTGTTCCTTTGTCAGTCCACGGAGTACTTTATTCTAACACCACAATTCAAAGGCATCGATTCTTCTTCACTCTTTCTTACTCATTTTCCAACTTTCACATGCATTGCTTCCAGTAATACAGCAATATGCAAGCTGCCACGATTATAAGTGTGTCTTGGGGAAAGTACAACCAGAGTGCTCCCTGTGGGCAAGGATGGTGAAGCTTCCTCTCACATATTCTGGGCGTGTTTTTAGGAAAGGTTATTCCTTGGAAAGGGACATCGTGCTTAGAAAGGTGAAGGGTTAATGAAAGAGAGGAAGACCCTCAACGAGATGGATGGACACAATAACTGCAGCAATGGGCTCAAGTGTGTCTAAAATAATGAGGATGGCAAAGATAGGACAGGGTTCTGATCTGTTGTTCACAGGGTCACTGTGAGCCATATTAGATTCAATGGCATCTAGCAACAGACAACAGGACAATGGAAGAACAGAGGGGTTTTTTTTCTGTGAATTACTGATAGAGATGATGAGGATGATACAGGATAGGGCAGGCATCAGGCCAGCTGTTCATTCGGTCCCTACAAGTCATATTCAACTGGATAGCACCTAACAAGAACATTAACATTCTCTTTTAGGATGATCATTAAGCGATTCAAGTCTTCATATTCTGGAAGCAAGATATGTTATCTGCATATCACAGGTTGTTAGCATGTCTTTCTCCAATCTTGATTCAGCACTATTCTCCATATAGTCCAACTTTATAATATGGTGAGAGGATTTTAAACTATGCTCTACCCCCTGTTCTGTGTGAACAACTACTTCTTAGTCTTTGCATAAGTTCCACACGAGCACATTTAAATGTTCTGGAACTCCTGTTCCCATGGCAAATGTAATTTATGATCCACACAGTTGAATGCCTTTGGAAGTCAATAAAGCACATCTTTCTAATGTTTTCTGCTTTCATGCAAGTTATATTTGATATCATTAATGATATTCCTCATTCCATATGCTCTTCTGAATCTTGCTTGAATTTCTAGCAGCTGCTTGTTGATGCACTGTTCCAGCTATTTTTTATAGTCTTCAATATATTTTACTTATAAGTAATATTAACATTATTTTTCAATAACTTCCCTGTCCTGTTTGAGAATAAGCACAAATATAGATCTCTTCTTGGTTGGTTGACCAGGTAGCTGTCTTTAAAATTTAATGGCATTGACTAGCAAGCCTGTGGTACACTGCATCTGTTTGTGGAAACATCTCAGACTTGCTCTTCACCAGTTCCTCAGTGCAGCTTGGATCTCTCAACTATTGATATTTGTTTATATGCTACCTCTTGAAGTGGCTGTTGTTTTTGTTGCTATGTAGCATAAGTTGACTACAACTCTATCTACTCTATGAACCACAGGTCTGAATCCTGCGCTATCCTGAGCTGACCTCACTGTCTTTGACAAATGTGTCCCCATTGCCACAGTCACTGTGTCAATCTATCTCATCTAGGGTCTTCCTTTCCTGAGCTGACCCTCTACCCTTCCAAGTGTGATATCATTTTCCAAGGACTAGTCCCTTCTGGTAATAGTATTGACTAATTCTTTTTGGTACAATGGCTTTTTTTAATTTCTTCCATTTATTTTCTTGGTGTTTCCTCTGAAATTCAATATTTTGCTCATAGAATTCTTTCCTATTGAAATTCAAGACTTGATTCTCCCCCTCCCCCATTATTTCAGCTTGAGAAATGGCAAGCATTTCTAACTCTAGGTCTTTGCAAATTTCATTATAAATGAGGATATTTAATTTTATTTTAGTCTGCTTAATTTTTTGTTTGTGTTTTTTTTTATTCATTCATCCTTGCCTTTCCCTCTTTCCTGTCTTTTAATGACCTTTTGCTTTCTTAATGTATTGTTGTTGTTAAGTGCCATTGAGTCATAGATGATTCATAGCAGCCCTATGAATGAAATACCTGAACACTTCTATAACTTTCATTGTTTTTCCAAGTTCATAGAGTTTCTAGGGTCGCTATGAGTCATCTACAACTTGATAGCACTTAATAACAACAACAACGTAGAGAGAGCTCTGTTGCCCTAGTGGATTGAAAGTTATGCTACCAAGCCAAAGGTAGGTACATTTAATCTGTGGCCTTCAGGACAGGTTTTAATTGGTTTTGGTCAAACATTCTTCTAAGTGGTGTAGCCCTGGTCTGTCCATTTGCTGGACAGAGGTAAATCATGATCTTAATGTATTACTGAAATTAAAGGACAGGCAGCATGAAGATGACCATATCTGACCTCTGCTAACTCCACAAGGGTAGTGTTTAAGTGGGAGAAAATGGAACATTAGGATACAGGGCCATGAACATCTCTCTGAAAGGGCCAGGAGTAAGAATAACACAGCTCCTCACTGCCCCAGAGCTGAAAGCAGATAAAGAGCCCCTAGCCCAGCTTCATGGTGCCTCTAGAGCCCCAGCAGCAGAGGTTAGTTTATTTCTTCCGACTCACATAGTACAAACAATGCCGTTTATTAGGGAAGTGAGTGGGGGAGGAAAATAATATCTCACAATATAAATCCAGGCTTTAGTCCACCAGTTCCAATGTATAATTCCTTAATAAGTCCATGCTGCGGTTTCAGTTCAACAATCAAATCCAAATCATCCAACAAGGTTTGCCTCAGAGTCATTATAAGCAAATCATACAGCAAAGTTTACCTCAGAGCAGTTATAAGTTACCTTCTCCTTCAAACATCTGGCAAGAATAGCCAAATCTTTAACTGTGGCCGGCACAAATGCAAGAAGCCTAGGTCGTACCTTGCCACTGTTTGTCCACAATAATGCCACAGTCTCTCCACCACCAGTATCTTACTCTTACCAGGGTCTTGCCACCACAAGCTTGACTTGCCTCAAGTCTTGCTGCTCAGTGTGGGAAGCACTCTTTCATTTATATCCTAGTCCAACAGCTGTTGGTGATTTGGAAGACCATTTTTTATTGCAAGATCATATGTTTGCAGTTAAGGTAGCTGGAATCCAGAGGTGGCTAACTAAAAAATGGCCAAAAAAAAAAAAAAAGAAGCAAAGCCAACTTTTAGGTGAACAGCATAGGAGACTGCTTCCATAAATAGCATCCACAATACACAACCAAACCAATTCTTATGAAATCAGACATGCCCCTTACACTCCTACACCTACTAATTTCAGCAGCAATCCTACTGCTCTCCTGGGTCTGAAATCTGTTGTACTAGTTCACAGACTTCACTGAAACATACAGTTATAGTGTTTATTAGATTTATTATGGAATATAATTGTATAATTTAGGTTGACTGAAGATACAGTTTCTCAGTCCAGACAGCTTCTCAAGTGTGGTTGTAGGCTCTTTGACCTTCAGCCTCACCGCTTGGGTCAGTGTTACAAAGTACCCTTATACCTAACGTTTATGGCATCTTCCCTCAGTCCTCCGGCAAGTTTGGATGATGAAGGCTCTTAGCTCTGGTTTCATAGGGAAACAGTCCCAAGGTAAGCTCTGATTCATGTCAGGTTACTGGTTCTCTGCTAGGGCTGCTGCTCCTGCTCCTGTAGGCTCTGGTCTGAGCAGCACAAGAATCTTTGGGTATGTACTGCATTCTCTGCTTCTTCTTTGCTGGTGGTGAGATTTCCGGTTTCTATTGCTTAAACGACTCAATTTTTTTTTTAATTTTTATTATTTTTGTGTGAGTGTACCATCAAATCAGATCTGACTGGTACAGGAGGAAATTGTCCCTCCTTCCCCGGCAGAGCATCTGGTGGATTCAAACCGTGCGCCTCTGGGATTGTAGTTGCAGGTCCTTGCCACTAGGCCACCAGAGCTCCCCTTAAACGACTCAATTTAAAGATAGTGGAATTGTGCGACTAGCCTATCCCTTGGTGGATAGATTGTCACACTGTATTGGTATGATCCTACCCATCCATGTATCAAAGTAAAAATTAATGGCTAGGAAATCTGTTTTGAACACTAAACACTTGATGCCACAATAATATTCTTGATGTCATCCCACAACTCGTCTGGTCTTTGGTCATTAATGTCTAATGCATAAAGTCTATTCTTGAGATGGTTTCTGAATTCAGATGAGTTATGTTGAAGGTCATATTTTAGCTCTTGTGGACTTCTTAACTTCAATTTTACATGGAGCAGTTGATGGTCTGTTTTTCAGGTAAACACTGGCCTTGTTCTGACATAATAATGAGCTTCTCCATTGATTCTTTCCTTAGGTGTAGTTGATTTGATTTCTGTGTATTTCATCTGGTTAGGCCACATGTATATTTACCAGGTTTGATTTTTTTTAATAAATATTTTCAGTGAATAAGCCATACAAAGTTCTATCATGTGATCTCTTGTACATCTTGATTGCATGTTTGATCAATTTCAGACCATAAAAGTTGATAGAAATCCTCAATTTATTATTCTTTGGCTTTGGTGGTTATTTGGATATTTGGATAGTAGACATCTTTCTTATATGGATAAAATTACAATACTATCACTGATAGTGTTGTTGTTTAGATCTTACATGTTCTTTCTGATGATTAATGCAATGCCATTCTTCTTAACTTTGCCATTCCCAGAATAATAGACCACATGATTGCCTGATTAAAAATGTTCAGTACCAGTGCATTTCAGCGAGCATTGATCATGTAGTCTATGGAGAGTTACACTTTAATCCAAAGGCCAAGGTCTCCAGTGGTTTCGATCCACCATCCACTCCTTGGGAGAAAGACGGGAAATCTTCTCTTGTGTAATTTATAGCCTTAGGAACTCAATGTAAGGTCGTTATGTTTTGGAACCTGGATGATAATGAAAAAAAGAGATGAAAGTGGGTGGTGGCGAGAGTGAGTGAGTGAGTGAGCATTTCACAAGGGCAGGTGAAACACTTGGGAGGCCTTGCTCAAACCTCTGCTGTCTGAGTATGCTCACAATTGGGGTCCCTACTCAAATTTCTGCTGTCCATTTTGCACCTAGTGGTTTTCTCAGTGTTTCCTGCCCAGTGGCACTTACACAGGTGCCCTCACACAGCAGTCCCCAGCAACACACAACAACCCTATGTACAGCAGCTCTGAACCCTGCCCTGTCCTGAGCCAGTCTCACTGATTACGACACACCAACCCCCATTGCCCCTGATACTATATCAATCCGTCTCATTAAGGGTCTTCCTCTTCTGCACTGTCCCTCTACCCTTCTGAGCATGATATCCTTCTCCAAAGTTTGGTCCCTCCTGGCCACATGCCCAAAGTATGTGAGATGAAGCTTCAAAATCCTAGCCTCCAAAAAGAGACTTGGTTTCACCCTCTCAAAAACAGACTTGTTTTCTTAGCAGTCCATGGTATGTTCAAGACTCTTCTCCAGCACCACAACTCAAAGGCATCAATTCCTCTTCTGTCATCCTTAGTCATTGTCCAGTTCTCTGATGTATAACAAATAATTGCAAAGACCATGGCCTAGATTAAACACACCTTAGTCTTTCTTTTTCTTAATTAATTTTGATGACAGTTTACAGAGACTTAGGGTTTCCAGTCATTCACTGTTGCACTTTTCTCCCTGCCCACACCCTCCCCTGCAATTCACTCTTCTCCTTGAAAAGAAAAAGAAAAACCTCTTTCATTTTTATGCAGCCTCTCCCCCCAAGTCTCCTCCACTATGCAGCCTTCACTCTGGATTTCTGTAATGACAAGAATATCCATTCATACATCCCTTTTAAAAAGTTCTTTCCCTCATTTGTTTAAATGCAATATACATCACTCCTCCCCTCCTTTTCTGTCTTCCCAACCATGGTGTCAGACCCGTTTTACAACAGTGGCCCTGTGCAGCCTTTGCCCTTTTGTGACTAAGCAGACCGTAGTCTTTAGACTGTTATCGTTGCACTTCAATATTCTGGGGAGATCCTTGACGGCAGATTTTTCCAATGCAATTTGTCTTTTGATTTCCTGACTGCTGGTGCCAAGAGTGTTGATTGTGGGGCTGAGCAAGCTGTAAATGTTAACAGACTTAATCTCTTCTCCATCTATAATGGTTTTGCCAATTGGCCCAGTGGTGAGAATATTTGTCTTCTTGATGTTGAAGACTTCCATATTGAAGACTACAGATCTTCTTCTGCAGCAAGCTCTTCTGGTCTTCTGAAGCAAGGTTGTATCATCTGTATAATGTAGCTTGTTAATGAGTCTTCCTCCAATCCTGATGCCACATTCCTCCTCATAGAGCCCTGCTTCCTGAATGATCTGTTCTGCATATAGATTGAAAAATATGGAGACAGAACACATCCCTGATGCATTCCCTTCCTGATTTAGCACAATATAGTATTTCACTGCTCTGTTCTGAGGGCTACTTCCTGGCCCAGGTATAGGTTTCGCATAAGCACAATCAAGTGTTAGAAATCTTTTTTAAAAAACATTCAGTTAGTTAGTAGTCGATTATTTCTGTTTACATACAATCATTCATATAGGTTGTTTCATTTACATCATGTTTTAGACAAGCATTCACATTTATACAATCATTCATGTACAGTTCCATCCATGTACTTTTTTTGCTCAATATGATAACTTCTGTGCATTGTGTTTTATAGAATTAATTACTACGCCTTATAGAACCCATCTCAAGTCCTCACTGTGCCTTGCCTAGTCCTTCACACACTTCATCTGCCCATGAGTCTCTGCTCTCTAAGTAATTTCCCTTCTTCTGTATCCCTTTCCCCTTCTGAACAGTTATACATATATTGTTCTTATTTGCTAATTGCAACAGCCATACTGTCCATATCATAATTCTTCCCAAGTTGATCATCCTTGTCCTGGCCTTGCAGTGTTCATGGTCTGCACATTCTATTTCTGTTCTCCCCTCCCGACCCCTCACCCCTCAATTATCCTCCTTTTGTCACAGGAGCAGTCTCATGCAGTATTTAGCCTTTTGTGTCTGAGTTATTTCACACAACATATTGCTCTCTAGACCCTCCCATCTTGTGTCATATTTTATGAATACTTTGCCATTCTTTAGGGCTGCATAGTATTCCATTGTACAACTATACCAATGTTTTCCATTCATTTGTTGATGGATGTTTGTTTCCATTTTCTTGCTATTGTTAATCAGGCTGCAATGAACATAGGTAGGCACATCTAATTTTTTAATTAAAAAAGGAAAACCACTGTTTTTAATGGACTATAATTAAGAATCCATAGAGATGAACTCACTATTCGTTCTGGTAATTTAACAGTAAAAGGTATGCCATCAAGCCAAAGGCAGGTGGTTCAAATCCACCAGATTTTCCATGGGAGGATGATCAGCAGTGTTCTTTCATGTGATTTACAGTTTCTGAAAATGTGTTAGAGGGTCAGGTATAAGTCAGCACATAACAACAACAATACCACCAAGTTCATGCTTGCTTCAATCTGCTCAAAGCTAAGAATATTGAAACTAGGGTTTTTACTTCAATAGACAATTTTCAATTATATTTTTACTCTGGCGCTCAGACTTGGGGAAATTAAAAGCTACATCTTTAAACTTTTTATATGCTTGCAATTTGCATTAGGAACATAAAAGTTTTACAATTTGTTAATGGAATATACATTTCCTAAGCATGCCTTATCTTCCCCATTTATAAGGATAACACTGAAAAATAATGTACCCATCTTCTCTTCATAGAAACAAAAAGTTACTAAAAATATTCAAATTACCCCTAATACATTATCAAGGACAATGTATAAGAAACCTATAGGACAAAACAGAGGTGCCCAGGGCGGTTCCAAGTAAAATGGACTGCCATGTCTTTTATCTTGCAAAATAGCTGGTATTCAAACCACAGATCTTTGCGTGAGTAGCCACATGACTATCCACTGTGCCACCAGGGAATCAGAGCACTTATTATCGTCTTCATGTGGGACTTTTGTGAACACATGGAAGGCTTTGTACATTTGTGGTGTTTTCTCATCAAACATGCCCTCAGTGGATACAGCACTTACTGTCACCTGCTTGTTGAAGAGCAGCGACTCTAACAAGGAAAAGACACTACAGTCCAGACACAAGGCCAGGGGTTCCCTTTCTCACTCTTTTATCATGATTCTGAGTAATTTTTTAAAAAAAAATCTATCGTATCAACTAGGACCCTAGTCCTTCTCACTTTCCAAACTTGTTTTGGGTTTAAGTGAAAAATGCTATGTGAAGGCTCATTGGAAATATCAAGGATTAAACTGACCAGAAGAAATCTAAATTTGTTCCCATTCCAAAGAAAAGTGATTTGACAGAGTGTGGAAATTATTGAACATCATTGATATCTCATGCAATCAAGATTCTGCTAAAGATTTTCCAAAAACGACTGAAGCAGCACATCAACAGAGAACTTACAGAAATGCAGGCTGGGTTTAGAAGAGGCCTTGGTACTAGGGATATTATTGCTAATGTTAGATGGATCTGAAAGCAGAGAGTACCAGAGGAATGTCTATCTGTGTTTCATTGATTATGCAAAGGCATTTAACTGTGTGGATCACAACAAACTGTGGCTGACTCTGAGAAGAGTGGGAATTCCAGAATACTTGATTGTGCTTATGTGAAACCAGGCTGCTCCTTGAAAGTAAGGATTCTGAAGCTTTGTCTTACATACTTTGGACATGTTTCAAGGAGGGACCAGTCCTTGGAGAGGTACGTCATGCTTGGGAGGGTGGAGTGACAGTGCAAGAGAGGAAGAACATTGATGAGATGGATTGATTCAATGACTAGGGTAATGGGGTGGGTGTGTCAGATACAATAAAATTGGCACAGAATAGAGCAGGGTTTAGGGCTGTTGTACATAGGAATGCCATGAGTCACAAGTGACCCAATGGCACATAACACCACCACCACCACCACCAAAAGTGAACATTGCTATAAATTCTTCACATTAAAATGGCACTTATAGTTTATCTATCATATCTATCTATCTATCTATCTATCTATCTATCTATCTATCTACCTACCTATCTATCTTCTATTATCTATCAATCTATCATCTATCATCTCCTTATATGAATATATAGATGGATAGTATAATTTTCTTCAAAATATAAGCTCTTATCAAAAGATAGAAAGAAAGCATATTGAATGATCATAGCATTTATTTATAATCTTACAGAAAGTGCAGCCAGGATGTTTCCTAGAAGCAGGAATGGTGAATCTTTGTCTTACGTATTTTAGGCATGTTGTCAGGAAGGGCCAGTCCTTGGGTTAAGACATCATGCTACAAAATGTGGAGGGTCAGAGAAAGAGAAGAAGGCCCTCAACAGGATGGGCTGGCCCAGTAACTGCAACAATGGCTTGAGCATGGTGGAAATTGTGAGGATGGGGCAGGAAAGGGCAAGGGTATCATCTGTTGTTCGAAGAGTAGCTGTACGTTGTTATTGACTAGAGACTACCTAGCAACCACCACCACCACCACCACAACATATGTTAAATTTTTTTTGGGTCATGTTTGATGTGTAGTTCTGCTCTTCCCCTCCAAGAGTGGGGTCCTTGAGGCTTTGCCTAGGGGTTAAGGCTGCTTAAAGGTGTTGACTTAAAACCCTGGAGGGGGAGGGGAGAAGAATGTGGCCAAGGTCCTGGACTCCACTCTGGGATTTTGTGGGTTTTTTTGCTGCTTGTGCATGGTGGTCTGGATGGGCAAGTAAAGGGAAGTTTTGGGGTCTTGTTTGATGTGTAGTACTGCTTCTCCACCCCCCTCCCCCAAGAGCAAGGTCCTTGGGGCTTTGCCTAGGGTTTAAGGCTGCTCAAAGGCATTGGCTTAAAACCCCACAGGGCCCTCGGTCCTGCGGCTCTTAGGCCAAATTTATTAATTTTCAAATGAATATTACTTGATTGACACAATGATCTTTTGTCTATTATTTGCTGAACTGAACATCTTGTTGGTGTTTTGATGCTGCACACTGTTCCATAGTCTTGTCAAATACTATAATGGTTATCCATTATGTACAGTGTTTGGATGAGCTTTCAGATTGATTTATGCTGGGAAACAGGAGTGGCATCCACTTCCTAAACTAGATACCTCTGGAAACTCTACAAAATCTCTAAACTCTACAAACTTGCTAAACTCTATAAACGTACGGAAATGATGGTAGTTATAGAACCTAGTTATGTACAGAAATGATGTTAAACTCACAGAACTGAGTTTAGGTCTTTTGTGCAAAACTTAGTTGTATTCTACTTGATGACACTTAAGCACTACTTAAGTGAAACTTGTTGTCGTTATGTGCCATCGAGTCGTTTGTGACTCATAGCGACCCTATGCACAACAGCCCTAAACCCTGCTCTATCCTGCGCCAACCGCACTGCCTCTGACACACCCATCCCGATTACCCCAGTCACCAAATCAATCCATCTCATAGAGGGTCTTCCCCTCCTGCGCTGTCCCTCCACCCTCCCAAGCATGATGTCCCTCTCGAAGGACCCGTCCCTCCTGGAAACATTTCCAAAGTATGTCAGACAAAGCCCCAGAATCCTTGCCTCCAAGGAGTAGCTTGGTTTACTCCTCTCTAAGATGAATCTGTTTGTTTTCCTGGCAGTCCATGGTACATTCAGTACTCTTCTCCAGCACCACAGCTCAAAGGCATCAACTCTCCTTCTGTCCTCCCTAGTCATTGTCCAACTTTCTGATGCATAACAAGCGATTGCAAAAACCATGGCCTATATCAGGCACACCTTACTCTCCAGAGAGACACTGTTGCTCTTGAGTACTTTAGAGAGGTCCCTAACAGCAGACTTTCCCATCGCGATACACTTTTTGATTTCCTGACTGCTGGTGCCAAGAGTATTGACTGTGGAGCTGAGCTAACTGAAGCTGTGATCAATCTCAATCTCCTCGCCATCCATCCTGACGCTGCCAATTGGTCCAGTGGTGAGAATCTTTGTCTTCTTGACATTGAGCCTCAGTCCATACTGAAGGCTGCAGTCCTTGACCCTCCGCAGCAAGTGCATGAGGTCCTCCTCAGTTTCAGCGAGCAGGGTTGTGTCATCTACATAACACAGATTGTTAATAGATCTTCCACCAATCCTGATGCCACAATTCTCCTCATACAGCCCAGCCTCTCGGATAATCTGCTCTGCATACATGTTGAAAAGGTATGGAGACAGGATGCATCCCTGGCGTACACCCTTCCTAATTTTGAACCATGCAGTGTTACCCTGCTCTGTTCTGACTACTGCCTCTTGGTCCAAGTATAGGTTTCACATTAGCACAATTAAATGTTCTGGGATTCCCATTCTTCTCAGAGTCAGCCACAGTTTGTTATGATCCACACAGTCAAATGCCTTTGCATAATCAATGAAACACAGATAGACATTCTTCTGGTATTCCTTGCTTTCAGCCAAGATCCATCTCACATCAGCAACAATATCCCTAGTACCACGACCCCTTCTAAACCCAGCCTGGACTTCCGGCAATTCTCTGCTGATGTGCTGTTCTAATCGTTTTTGGATAATCTTCAGTAGAATCTTGCTTGCATGTGAAATCAATGATACTGTTCTGTAGTTTCCACACTCAGTTGGGTCACCTTTCTTTGGAATGGGAACAAATATAGATCTCTTCCAGTCAGTTGGCCAAGTGGTTGTTCTCCAGATTTCGGGGCACAACTTGGTGAGTACATCCAGGGCAACATCTGTTATCTGAAATACTTCAATTGGTATACCATCTATTCCTGGGGCCTTATTTTTGTGCTATTTCCTTCAAAGCAGTGAAACTAGTGTTGTTATATCTGGAGGAATATTCTTCCACTTTGTACATCACTCTTTGTCAACGTGCTGTATGAAGTAACCTGGATTTGCTGTGATGCTGAACCTGGTACCACTGGGGTATTAAATATCAGAATGGCTTCCCAATGTGGACAGTGTTTGGTGGAGCTCCCAGCGGTAAAACAGGTTTTGAAGCAGGACTGGCATCTAATTCATAAACCACATACCTCTGGAAACTCTATGAACTTGGAAAAATGACAACAGTTATGGAAAGGCATTAGGTCTTTTGTTCATAAAGTCACTATGAGTTGCGCTTGACTCGACAGCAATCAACAAAAACAGCATCATGTTATTACCATATAACCTGAATGTCTGTTTTCTGTTATGGTGAAGCCAGGCACCTCCTTGGAGGCAAGGATTCTGAAGCTTCGTCTGACATACTTTGGACATGTTGCAAGCAGAGGGATGCCAAGCTTGGGAGGGTTGAGGGACAGCGTAGGAGAGGAAGACCCTCGATGAGATAGATGGATTCCATCACTGAAGTAATGGGGATAGGCATGTCAGAGACACTATGATTGGCACAGGATAGAACAGGGTTTAGGGCTGTTGTACATAGGGTCGCTATGAGTCGCAGGCAACTCTATGGCACATAACAACAACAACAACAATTAATGTTATTATCACTATTTGGATCAGTTGCAAGTTGGTCCTTAAAGTAACATTCTTGCTCTTTAAACACTTTAAGAAGTTAAAGACATTTGCTTCATATGCATTTCAAAATTGAACAGTGAATAAGAAAGAACAAAGAATTGATACTTGGAATTGTGGTGTTTGCAAAAAAATAGGGAATATATCATGGGTGGCAAGAAAAATCAAACAAACCTGTTTTGGAAGAAGGGTAACCCGAGTGCTTCTTAGAGGCAAGGATGGTGAACCTTTGTCTCACATATTAGGGGCATGGTTTAAAGAGGAGTCAGTCCTCAGAAAAGACCATCAGGCTTGGAAAAGTAGAGGGTCAGTGAAGGAGAGAAGACCCTCAATGAGGTGGACTGACACTGTGATTGCAGCCAGAGAATTAAACACAGCAGACCATGTGAGGCCAGCTCAGGCCTAAGCAGGGCTTGTTCTGTTGTAAACAGAGGTGTCCCGGCCAGAGCTAACTCCAACAAACAAACAACCCTTATTACCAGCTTTATAGAGATTTGGCATTTATTACAATGTCACATTCTTTATTCTATTAAACACAGATTATTACGAGGGAGAAAGTAGCAACAGTAAGGCTTTCTATTTTCTTTATCTTGCTCATGTCCATGCAGTAATTAGTAATTACAGCAAATCATTAGCCTTTGGCACACATATTTCAGGTGTGTAAACAGCACCTTCCATGTTCTTTGTGGAGTTAAAAAACAGAGACATTACAAAGGTGAATGTCAAACAATAAAACAGTCTCTTTTTTTCCTGAAAGAAATTTTTGTATGTGTGTATAACTCAAAATACTGAAACATTTTTTTTTCATTTTTAAGAATTCTTTGAGTTTTCAAACCTAGTGCAACTGAGCTGCACTTGATTGTTTCTGTTTGGAATACAGCACTCCCTTTCCCTCATTTGCGCTGTTACAGAGGAAATGGACTTATAGTGCTCATGATTCAGGAGAAAAACAGCTTCCTTAATTCCAAAATACTCCTTAGATTTTGGTATTAAAAAAACCTCTTCTACTGGAGTTGACAAGTTTATTTTATAGCAATGCTATGGCAAAAAAAAAAATGTTAATGCAGAACTACAAACAGGTTTTTAGAACAAAACAGTATTTTCTTGCTGCCTTACAGAAATGATTTACAAGAAGACAGAACAAAATTTCTCAGCTTCACTCATCAACTTTGCCAGAGCTTTTTTCCATTTAGGTGGAAGAAGTAATTAAAAAATAAAGTTTAGAAGCTATATGTGTCTGTTTTGTTTTAGCTTGGTGTATTTATTGAGAGTGAATTCTGTGTGTCTCTGCAGCTCATCGATATGTGTATTGAGAAGTTTTTCCAGGTCTTTTGCTCGCTTCTCTTCCTCCAAAAGGAAATGCTGTGCAGCCAAGGACGCCGGAATGGACATATCTGGGGGAGACTGAAGAGAGAGAAAGTAAATTCAGATGAGAAATGCAGGGCCCTTTGGGAACATATTTATAGTCCCAGGCATGTTCCCTACCCTGACATACTGTAAAACACTAACTGTTCATGAAACAGCACGTCTTGAACTGACCCTCCTCTACTGGTATAATGCAGGCAATACTAATGAAATCCCTAATGAATGAAATGTCACAGCACTCACAGATTCACACGCTCAAGGAATTAACATTACGGTGCCCAGCTGCAAATACATGGAAAGTGTATTTACCTTGAAATCTCCCTAAAACATATCCCGGTAATTTATAAAGCCAACGAATCTTATCTGAAAATATGCGACTCCAAAAGGTTAAAGATTATAGTAGAAGTGTGCAATAAAGGATCACAGAAGAAAAGTATAAAGAATTTCCTTAATAAGCTTAGAACTATAGCATGATGTGTATTAGGGGTAAACGTGGCTTTTGGCAGAGAGATCCCTTGAGTTGGGGCATGCCTGAGTCACAGCTGAGCACACGAGATGGTACATCAGTCCCATCTTCACAGTGACAGGATGTGCTACTTTTAATTCTCTGTGATCTGCTTAGTACTTGTTTCCAAAAACAAATACACAAACTAAAAACACCTGTGGCTGAAGGACAAAGAGCAAACTTTAGTTATTATTATAAGGTTGACGAAAAAGCCAAACACACAAAAAAGTGCATCTAGTATGATTCTCAACTCAACATAATTCAATTCATTTCCACAGAGCTGGAATCAACTGGGCTGAGCTTCCACAGATTCACAAGGCTGTAAATTTCATAAGAAGATACTGCTTATCTCTCTTCCTCAGATCACCAAGGGATTCGAATCTCTAGAGACGTGCAGCTGCTGCGTTAGGAGTGTAATTCCCCATGGAATATGCCACCAGAGTTCCCTAGTATGACTCTAATAGAAAATTCACAAATGGACAAAACTTGCTTATCTCAGCAGAAATCAGCACAGTGACTACTGGTAGCTGGTGATGTTCTGAGTGGCTGTTACATGAACTTGTGCCCTTTGTGAGAATCTAACAAGTGGTTCAATTATGACTTGTGCCTATTTCTGCGTGGATGTCAAAGTTAATAAAAAAAAAATTCTTTAAAAAGGCACCAAAGGGTTTTTGTAGCTACAAGAGTGCATGGAATGTCTGGAGATAAATCTCAAACACATTTTTTTTAAACTTCACCAAGGATTCTAGTCTTCACCAGTGGTTAATATCCACTGACTGAAATACTTCCCTTATGGATTAGTGTGCGTAGGCCATTCGTATTCATATGGCAACACTGTTTTGTTATTTTTAACAACTATGGTAGAGAGCTTTAGTGACCTAGTGATAAGGAACTGCACTGCCAACACAAAGTTACGCAGTTAAAATCCACCAACTGCTCCATGGGAGAAAGACGGGCAATCTCCTCCTGTGCAAAAGCCTCGCTGGAGGGTTGGCTATGAGTTGGTTCTAATTCAATAGTGCATAACAGCAACAACATGCACATCAGTGTATTGGTTTCAGCGGTAATAACAAGATAATCACTCTTAAAGGAGAAAAAAAAATAAACCCATAACCAGCAACTCACCAACGGGAATACTTCCTCATCACTAGCCAAAGGACTCGCCATCTCTTTGCTTTGAAATACCAGTGGTGCCAGTGGAGACACCCTGCTTCTGTTTGGCTCAGAATCGTGGCTCAGTCTGAAAGAGAGCGCATGGTTACCATTGCTACAGGGCACACATTTATGTAGCTAAGGTTTTACCATTTTCTGATGTCTAACTTGGGGGAAAACACACAGCAAATGTTTGGGCATCTGTGTATTTCTTTGAAAATAATCTTCCTGATGAATAATCTTCACTTCAAAAAATGTCTGAATTGCTAAAACATTCTACTATTGGTATCGCCTCTATTGTCTGTTTGCATGATGCTTTTTATATCTTTGAATAACATAAAAACTGGGTTAAGAAAAATCTCAAAACAGCTAATACTTCTGTCCTTGACAATTCTAAATAGATACTCTTCTCCCGGTCCCTTTTATATGACCTTGCTAACTTTCTTAATAGAATTATATCTTTTTTATGTAAATAGAAGGTTTCATAGAATAACAGTTCTAAAATGTGTGTGTGTGTGTGTATAAACAGTTTATAACATATATAATCTCTTTTCCCCTTCACTTATTAGCTGTGTGGCTTTGAGCAAGTTACTTTATCTTGATGTAACTTTAATTTTTTTCATTTACTAACAAATATTTGCTTTAAGAATTTAGGCCATAATTACTAGTACATAGTAAGGGCTAAAAAAAGATTATATAAGTAATCTTATACCTAATATAAATTATCATTTATATTATTTTAAAACTCATTTGAGCCTCAAAATAACCTCACAAAGTGATTATTATTCATAGATGAGGACAATAAAGTTTAAAAGTTAAATTATCTAACTATCTAATTATTTACTACTTTACTAACAATAAATTACTAAGAAGTAGTGATTTTTAACTTTGGACTCAAAACCAGGTCTTTTTATTTCAAACCTGTAATTTTGATGAAAAACACAATACAGAAGTTGTTGTATATGCTAAAATAAATTGTAAATAAGGCTAAATACAACTGAGATTTTAAATTTTGGTGTACTAACCAAACAAACAAAAGAAAAAAAAACAATTTACCTTAAAATTTTACACAAAAAGATCCTAATAATGTGGGCTATTGGGAGTAAATAAAAATATTTATCTGAAGTAGTAATTAAAATAGAGTATAAATTTAATCAAAATTATCAAAGACCAAGAGAACATAAAAATACCTTAAAGTTATTTCTTTTTAGTGGAAATAAGATTCTCACAGCATTACCATTTTCAAAGCCATTATAGTTTAATTTTGCACAATTTAAAAATTCCTGTTCTTTGTCTCTATTCTTATCCAAAAGCTATCTATATAACTACTTTCTTATTATGCAAACATTTTCAAAGTTATGCATACAAATAGCAATAAAAGTTAAGTGAGGCATCTGTAAATTAGTACATAAAAACAAACACAACATGTTTCCATTTTTACTTGTTTTGAAATATGTCCTTTTTTAAAAAAACCCTACCTTCTAAGCCATAATTACCATGGAAACAGAACAGCAAATTAAATGGAAATACATGGCTTATGATGTGCACGATAAGATGAAACCTCTCACAACTCAAATAGAATTATAACAAAAGTATAATACATCTGCATATAATCTTTAGCTGAACCTTTTCATTTGGGTGAGGCCACCTTCTACACTTCAAAGAAATAGATGTCTCTCTGTAATCTCAATTATGCAGAGATGCCTGGCAAAGTATTATTTATCCTAAATTATCTAAATAATGATCTCAATTTTCCATTTTGCTTTGGATGTAAAGATACAGTTTTATGGTGTTAATTACTAAAATTTATATAGAAACATTCCTTTTACTGTAAGATCAATAAAATGTAGAGATTGAGAAGAAAGACTAGATCATGAAGGAGAGTACTTTGCTTAAATCATCTTTATATCTGACAAGCTCTTATTCTAGACTATAGCTAGCTATTCAAATACTTCATAAAAGCACCTTGCACAAAATGCTAACTGTATCAATTTAAAAGCTATCTTAAAGATGATTTCAGAAGGCTTTTATTATGTTTTCACAAGCTGATGTTGAACAAGCTCTTCCACAGGCCTTTCTCTGAAGCCTCCGCCACCTACTTTACCAGAAGGGCAGGACCTAGGTGCTTTGTTGGGAGCACAATTCTGTGCTTTGAGAGTTGGGTGGATTCTCCGTACAGTTTCAATGCTTACGTGACATAGCATGCCTTTCATTAATTAGTTAATTTCTCCCTGAATTTAAGGAGAACATCCTCAGCATGGGAACAAAAGTCCTTCATAATCTATGCTAACATCTTTTCCCAACCTCAATTTCCAACGCTCCCATACAATGCTGCCTATATTTCATCAAACAATTCCTTGTTTCTGGTCTAGAAGTGTTCAACCTGCAATGCTTTGCTCCCTACTGAGCAATGCCAAGATACAACTTTTTCTCGCTTGATTTTCGGCTTCTTGAAGACCTTCCATGCCCTGCCCCGCCCCCAAAGTTCCCGTGATTATGACAGACCCGCCGACTTTCTGTGTGTGTGGTTTGCCAGTACTATTGCTGTTATTGTTAAATGCCATCGAGTCAACTCAAACTCATAGTGACCATATGATAACAAATTGGAACCCTGCCCTGTTCTGTTCCATCCTCAAGCTCTCTGTGTGCTGGAACACACTTTTTACAGTTACTGTGCCAATTTCTCTTGTTGAGGCTCGTCTCTGTTTAGCTGACCTCTACTTTCCCCAGCATGATGTCTTTCCCCAAGCACTGGTCCCTCTTGATAACTTGCCCAAAGTATGTGAAACCAAGTTTCGCCATCTTTGCATCTAAAGATGGCTGTACTTCCTTCAAGACAGATATATTTGTTCCTTTGACAGTCTATGAGATAGTCTTCTACAGCAACATAATTCAAAGCTATCAATTCTTTTATCATCATTGTTCCCTGTTCAAATTTCAGATGTATAGAAAGCCACTGAAAGTACCATGGCTTGAGTAAGGGACACCATAATAGTTAAACTGACATTTTGCTTCGTAACACCTTTGAGAGGTCCTTGACAGCAGATTTCCCCAATGCAACATGTCTTTGATTTCCTGTCTGGTGTTACCATGAGTGTTGATGGTGGATCCAAGCAAAATGAACTCATTCACAACTTTAATGTTTTCTCCATATTTCTTTAAGGATGTTGCCTATAGGTCCAGTGGTTAGGATTTTTGTTTTCTTGAAGTTGAGATGTAATCCATATTAAAGGCTGTAGTTTTTAATCTGACAAACTTAATTTATTAACTAGATCCAAAGCCATTTTAATGGTTAATATGTGTGATTACTACTTTCGCAATGAATACATGATCAAACTTTTTAAACAATAAATTCAATTTTAAGTAATGCTGTTTATTACAAAATATATTTTTAATTAAAATTAGTTATATATTAATAGATCTGTATATCACTAGTTGAAATTAACTTGTAAATTAAACATCAAAGTCCTAACTTAGAAATCATACATCCACATCAAATCAAATGATATTATTGTTGTTGCTAAGTGCCAGTGAATCAACTACAACTCACAGCCACCCTATCAACATCAGATTGGAACTTTCTCTCCCCTGCTCCATCCCCACAATTCCTGCAGTGTTTTAAGTCTTCTGGTAAGTGCTTCCTTTGCACCTTCTGCAAGCAAGGTTGTGCGATCTGCATAACGTTAGGTTGTTGAGCCTTTCTCCAATCTTGATGCCATATTCTTCTTCAGGTGCTTGAATGTTTTCCTCAACATACAGACTGAACAGGTATGGAGAAAAGACACAACTCTGATACACACCTTTCTTGATTTTAACTCACACAGTGTTTCCCTCTTCTGTTCAGACAATTGATTCCTGTTCTATGTACAGGTTTCATATGAGCACATTAA
This sequence comes from Elephantulus edwardii, assembly GCF_000299155.1. Lineage (NCBI taxonomy): Eukaryota > Metazoa > Chordata > Mammalia > Macroscelidea > Macroscelididae > Elephantulus > Elephantulus edwardii. The sequence continues at coordinate 875,889 of NW_006399953.1, forward strand.
GTATTTTATAATCTCTATTCTTAATGTTATCCATAATATGTCATTATATTGCATTCATAATTTTTTCAAAGTATTAAGTAACTGTCTTATTGAAAAGCAAATTTTTTTGGAATATTTCAAAATGCTTAAGAAGTTGGACACATTAAAAACTTGCTCACTTCTAACAGGAATAAAACAACAACAAAAATTGTTCTTAAAGTTAGACAGAAGATTATTTTAATAGTGTATTCTAGAAATTCCAAGATAAAAAAAGTGGCTAAAAATTAAGACGATGGACTTTGGAAGTTTGTAGAACCTTCATATAATTTCATGAGCTTTTTTCCCTTTCCCATACAGTCTAATTTATTGTTGTTTACCATTTGAATTGGAAATGCCCCTTAGCTGCCCTCTGGTAGGTTTTACAGACAGTAATCACACAGGAAGAGACTGCTCATCTTTCTCCCATGGAGCAGCTGGCAGATTCGAACTGTGTGTATTTGGGATTGCAGCACAACTTCTTACCACTAGGCTCCCTATAATCTAATAAGAAGCTTGTTATAATATT
>NW_006399953.1:877152-879618 GCF_000299155.1 Elephantulus edwardii
TGCGCTACAATCCTGAAGGCATGCAGTTTGAATTCACCATCTGCTCTACTGGAGAAGGATGGACAATCTCCTCCTATGTGGTTAACTGCCTCTGAAAACTCGCCAGAGAGTCAGTTATGGGTCGGATCAGACTTGACAGCACAACAACAACAATATATATATAGTTCATACATTAATTTCTAATTTTTATTACTTATGACTAATAAATATATACAGCTTTTACTGTTTGCTGCAAGGAAGAAAAGCACATTTCATTTTTCACTTGCTAAAATTAATAGAGAAATATCTGCCTTGCAGGTCTTCCCACCGGTGAGTTCACAGTGTCCTTGTATCTCAACAACTCTTTCCTGTAGTAGGCTTTATGTGCTAATAATTTATTCAGAACATTGGAAACGCTGTTTCTTTTAAAAAGCAGGTCACTGGAGAACACTGAAATCAGACAAGGCATTAAAACAAATTTAATGAAACTTTCAACAAATGAAACTGGCAGGACACAAGGCTTTGCAGCAGGAAAAGCAGTTTAGATTGCTTATTAAAATAATCTCCTGCTGAGCATTTTACCTCTTATGTTGGTGTCTGTGTCCCCTACTGTCTTGTGTTTGTTAGGCACTTCTAACATAGCCTGTACTGCCTCACAAAGGAAAAAAAAAAGAAGGCAATCCAAACAATAAAAATATTTTTTTAAATAATAAAATGCAGGTAGAGCTGTCTATTGTTTAAATAACAACACCTGGAATCTCTGGCTAAAAAAAAAATATTAAAAAAATTGTTTCAAACAAGCAAGAAGGAGAAGTAGCTGTACTGCTCACCAGGCGCTGGGGGTGGATCAGCATAACATACACAAGGCCCTTTATAGTCTCTTTCCGGCCACGTCTTTCTTTTTTTTACCCAGGTTGTCTTTTTCAATGTAAGAACTATAAATGTGAGGGTTATAATTAGACCCGTAGAGAACTGAACCCATGGTGTTGGGATATATATTATAAAGAATGCACATTGGAAAATGTCTTACACCGACATCAAGATTAGATTCTTTTCACTTTTGGGTACTTTTCATTTATTTTTTATTATTCGGTTCCTTTGGATTGTTTTCCTTTCATCTGCCAGTCAGCCTGGCTGTGGCCTGAGGACTTCCTTCCTCCTCTTTACATTGCTGCCACCACTATCCCATCCAGTCCTCAAGACCTGCTTTGGGGTAGCGTTCCTTCATTTCCTTGTTTCATTGCGAGAAAAAAAAAGTTCCCAATTTAGCACTCTTGAATTGCTGATGTCTTTTCACTCGACTGGAGTATATCCTTCTTAGAGTGTTGAGGTGCTGAGAGATGATGCGGCAGAGAGCTGCATTCTAAATGAACGTTTTTAATATGTCCTATGGATTTATGAATTTATTTACCTGCAGAACTGGCAGCTCTGTTATAAAAAATGACCTTGGCATCACCTCTCCTGAAAACTGCCTTTGAGGCTTTTATGGATTTTGGGATTCACCAAAACATACTTTTTAAATACTGAGAATGAATGGAGGAATATTATAATAACAATAACTTTTCTGAATAAAAACAACAGTAGTAGTGACTGACACTTATGGAACTATGTAATTTACATTCATTTTCTACCAAAATTCTCATAAAAACTCTATGATTATTTTCCCATTTGCTAGTGAGAAGTTGAGGCTGCTTACAAAGGTTAATTTACTAAGGTTGTAAATATCATTTATGGGAGATGAAAATTGTGTGCACATTTTCACTACGCTCATATTATGAGAAGGTGGCCTGGTGGCCTATGTCGTTACATGTTGGGCTATAACTGGAGTCTCAAATCCACTAACTGCTCCGAAGGATAAAGATGAGGTCTCTGCTCCCATTCAGAACCCTGACAGATGGCTACCATCAGCAAGAACTGAAGGGACAACAGGAGCTCTGGATTTCTGGGTTTGAGAGTTTTTCTCCAAATTATTAGGTTTTTAAGCAAAAGTAGTATTTAAGGGTGGGTCTGGACCTCTGGGTCAGCATTTCTCTGCACCCCAGAACGTTAATAAATCTGAATATCCAGTGAGTTTGGGGAGTGCTGCACACCACGCCCCTCCTGGAGCCTCCTTAGCATACTAATGGTTTTAAGATGCCTTGGCAAGAAGGAATCTGACTTACTGAGCATTTCTGAAGGCTGAAAAAACAGCAAAAACCCTCCAGAGACAGTTTGATGCAATACATATTTTATTAAAATGGAATCATCTTAATTTTATGGTTGTCCATTTACTTAAATTTTGAACCAAGACAGTCTTGAATTAAGAATTTGAACTAAGAATAAGGAGATTATGTGAACAGTTGTTGTTGTTGTTGTTGTGTGCCATTGAGTCGCTTGCGACTCATAGCGACCATATGTACAACAGCCCTAAACTCTGCTCTGTCCTGTGCCAATTGCACTGTCTCTGACACTCCCATCCCAATTATCCCAGTCACTGAATCAATCCAC
>NW_006399953.1:880513-883514 GCF_000299155.1 Elephantulus edwardii
CGAAGGCCAGATGAGTTGTGGGAGGATGTTAAATGTATCATCCAGGAAGAGTGCAAACGGTCATTGCAAAGACAGAAGAGGAAGAAAAGACCAAAATGGATGTCAGAAGAAAAAAAAAAGAAGATGTGAACAGTAGCCAATGATTTTTCACTTTTCTTCACTCAAGAGTGAACCTTTATTTCACACCGCGAGACTCTTTCTCAGACACTGAAGGGCTGGAATATGAAATGACCACTAATTTGCTGTCACCCCTGGATGTTGATTTAAAGATCATATGGTTGAGGGTAAATCAGAAGTGACATTTCTCTGCATTTTCTATTTAATTTGAACAATATATTTAACATAGGAAAATCTGGTTTTCTTTGTTCCCAGAACATAAAAGCCCTCAAACCCCACAATATCTATTTGCATATTTTGTATACCCCAAAACCCAATGTCATGGAGTCGATTCTGACTCATAGCATCCCTCCAAATCAGTAAATCATTAAAGCTGCTCATATTCCTCATATGGGGCTACTAGTGGATTAAAAAAGCTGACCTTAAGATTTGCAGCCCAATACATTATACACTCACTTTCACAAAGGATCTGAAGTAACAAAATACATTTTAGTCTCCAAACTATGTTACTGCTACATATTTGTGTTTTTCATATAAATTGGAAGCCAACATTTTTAATTGTAAAGGCAAAATGTCATCTTTTAAGTTGTCAAAATGTCTTCCACTTTCCATGTTTAAATTTTCATCTTGGTAGCTACTAACAACACAGAATTTCTTAAAACTAAGTACCTAGACTACTGCGTTATCACCACAAATGAATTTTCAAAGAGCTGAAGAGAATTAAAATATAATTCAAACACAATTTAAACTAAACGTTCATCAACTCCTATCCTTTCTGTAGTGGAGCTGGCATACCTTTCTTCATTGCCTTTCATTTTCACTTGGCTTTGGGACACGTGCCTTGCTGCTTCTGCAAACACACTTTGATTATTCCAAGCTGACTTTCCACTGCCATGAAGCTTCGCAAGATCATTTCGGAGTCTTTCGTTTTCATATTCCAGGTTGTTAATAGCTGTGCTCCTTGAATGTTCCTTGTTAGTGAAGTCCATATTCTAGAGAGGAAAACAAATTAGTACTGAATAAATTGTTACTTACAAGTGATGCATACTTTTCATGCATTCAGACACATGTATCAGGAAGATTTTTTTCATTGAAAGAATGTAACTTTACCCTTCACCTTCTTAAACACTCCTTCGCACCCCTCTCACCCTCATAAAAGACTCCCAGTCATATCTGCCATGAAAACTCTGTAAGAAAAGTAAATATGGCCATTCTCCACCGAAGATTTACTCTATGCATTTGTGCTCCTTATATTGAGAGTAAAACTGATTGGATTGAAAGTGTTTCAAGTTTGTAGATTATACCATGGAGTGATGACTAGCAGCAAAACCACAAGTGACATGTACTTTAATCTTAAAAGAGTATTTCTTTTCCTGATCAAAATCACACACATCTTCACAGATAATATGGAAAAGGACTTGAAACAAAGCCTATATTCCAGTACAACCACAATTCAGGGAAAACTGTATTAGCATTTGTAGTTTTATCTATTAAGATAAATATAAATAAAAAAAGTGACACACAGATACTTACAAAATCATCAGCACCCTTGCTGTTGGTAGGTGCTGTGGAGTGGCTCTGACCTCCAGTGATCCCACGTAAACAGGAAGAATACTGGCCTGATCCTGGGCCATCCCTTATCATACTTACAAATTGTAATGGACAAAATTGAGCATAAAAGTCGTGGAAACAGCTTTTCCCTGAATCCCATATTGTCTAAAGATTGAATAAGTATTAGGGTGTTCTGGTGGCCTCCTGGTAAGAAGCTGTGCTGCAATTCCAAAGGCACATGGTTTGAATCCACCAGCTGCTCCATGGGAAAGAATGGGCAATACCTTCCCATGTGATTTATTGTCCCTGAAAACCCACTGGAGGGCCTGTTCTGACTCAACGGCACACAACAACAAAGATGACTGAATTATAGAGGTACAAACAAACTTACTGGACCGTTTCCCTACTACTAAATATTTAGTTTCTTTTCTATATTTAAATTAATATTTAAATACTACAAAGTAGAAATGTGCTGATTTCCTGATACAAAAATCATGCCTTATATTTCTTCTGCTTTCTCTTAAGTGGATTCTGTTGCATTAACTGTATGGCTGCTTTTGAGAATTCTGATTTGAAAATGATGGTATTTTCCCCCATAAAAGTTGCATTTACTCATAAATTCCTCCACTAATGTACGAAAATGTCTATCAATTCTCACAAAAACGTAATAATATCATGTGTTAAATTTTCTAATTTGAGAAATAGAATAGTAAGTCAAAATTGTCTATTAGTAAAGCTAAGTACATTTCTATGTCCTTCTTGGTGATTTTTCATCCTGATTTTGTTAATTGCCCTAAGCGTCGTTTGGGGGATCTTTTTTTTTTTCAGTTTTTCAGCAGGGTATTGGTGCTTCATACAAATGGAAAGAATTTTTCAATACTCAACTCAAAAAACTTACTGCTGTAGAGTCAGAACCTACTCACAGCTGCCCTTCTATTAGGTTTCTGAAGCTGTAAATCAGGTGAGAGTAGAATGCCCACCTTTCTGCCCTGGAGCTGCTGGTGGATTTGAACCACCAAAGAGGCAGGGCCTTTGGGTTAGCAAACCAACTCCCTACAGACTATGCTGAGTTCCTTATTTTAAATACTAAACATAATACTCTCTTCATAGGCACAACAGATCAATGGTAATTATAGAAAATATACAAGGGTGAGTGTATAAAACACAGTGTATAAGAATGAAATACAACATGCAGAAATGATTGTATAAATCACAAAGTTCATGTGTGAAACATGATGTATAAGAATGATTTGATGCAAAGCACTAAAAGCTTTTTTTTAATTAAATTTTATTAGTTTTAATGAACATTTACAGAGATTTTGGGTTTTCATTC
>NW_006399953.1:883994-886127 GCF_000299155.1 Elephantulus edwardii
TACAGGTGATGATTCTGCTACAGGTGGTGATTTACCAGAATTGCTAAGTCAACCCGAAGGCAGGTCAGTAGTGATGCAGCTCCTGCAGGGCCGCAGGGCCGCGGCCGCGCCGGCTGTAGTGCATCTTTTTACCACTAAGCATAGTAGAGTTCCTCCAGCAATCGGGTGATGAGACTATCCACGTTCAGCTCCCCGTCCGCCATCTTGTCGGCACAGTCTCTGACTGTAGCGAATCCTTTCTTCTTCGGGTTCCATCTCTCACCCTTCTGTTGAAATGACTGTAAAGTAAAGCCACTCCAGGGCTGCCTTGCTCTTCCTTCCTTAGGAACCAGAACGCAACACGGGACTCTGCCACCGAGCCGAGCGCAGGTCCGATCCCGCGCTGCGTCCTCGCGCTGCCTCGGCTGATCCAAAAGCTTTATTTTTTTTTTTTAAGTCTTTCATTTTCTACGTCTAAGTTTCTATTTCACCTGCTATTCTTCTTAAGTAGACAAATGTGAAATCTCCTCCTGTGCAACTTCCAGACTCTGAGAATCCCCTGGACGGTCAGCTCTCACTTGCTTCCAACTCAAGGGCACATAACAAAAGCATTTATATCTGTATCTATCTATATATCTCTATTTCGATATCATCTATATCTATATATCATGTCATCTATCTATCTATCTATCTATCTATCTATCTATCTAACCTGTGGTCTTGAATAACTGGGAGTCAGGGATGTTATTTTTATGTTTCAACGGCCAAACCTGCCTACTACATTTTGTGTTTACTGCCTAATCTATTAAAGACATTTGGTAACTATTTAGAAAGATATTCCTTCTGAATAAAAACAACTGTGAATTTTGGAAAAGAAGGTCACTGAATGTGTTCCTCTCCTTGTTAGGCCTTTACCTGTAGGCTTTCTCAAAATTTACTCATTTGAGAGACATCAATGTATATAAAAAGGCAATCGAAGTCTTCCGCTTTGAATGATAAGGTGTTTATTCTGTAATTAAAGTAGATTTGTGATAAAAACAAAGGGAAAAGTCTATTATAAAATTTTCCCCTTTACTGAAAAAATTAATAATTGCCAAATTTGGTTGGAAAAGATCTTGAGTAATATTTTAAAAACTGACAAATAATTAGACATCTATTATTCAATTATTTTTGACAGTCTATTACTCAATTATGTTTTTACTCAGGTTTGTTCTGTAACATTAGATTTCTTCTGTAACTCCTTTTTACTAAGTGTTAATTTAAAATAATTGGGTAAATGCTAAAACAATTTTTCCTTCAAATATACCATAATTATGTTAACAACCTCAAAGATTTATACAACTGATAAATTTATATGATTTATATTTCAGAGCATATTTTTATTTCTTGACAATACCAATTTTAGGTCTCTTTCACTTCATGAAGGAGCCCTGGTACCACAGTGTGTAACCATTCGCTCCATGGTCGAAGTATCTTCCCACAAAGGCTCAGAAGCCTTCTGGAAGGGTGCTGTGCATCAGCCTTGACTTGATGACAGTGGGTTTGTATTTTTATAGTATGTTTTCCTTGGATATTTGTCTAGTTATTTTGGAACCATCTCCCTCCTCTGAAGAGAACTTACTGATGAAGATCAAAGACAATAGCATTCAGTATGGGTTATACTTTAACAAAAATTCTCACAATGAGACCAATAAAAACAGTATTGGGACAAACAAAAAGAAATATTAAAAGTTGACAAGGATTTCATTTTAATTAGGTCTAATGAACATCCACATTGTCCATGGAAGCAGCAGTCAAGAAATCAAATGACACACTGACTGGGAATATCTGCGGCAAAAGTGCTCTTGTGGGATGTTTCAGGTTCAGAAGCAAAAAGTCACTTTGAGGATGAAGGGCTGTCTGTTCATGTCAGCATTTTCAATTGCTTCATACGCATGAGTAAACTAGACAAGGAATATAAAAGACCAAAGGAGAACTGATGCATTTGGAATTATGGTGTTGATGAAGAGTACGGAATAGACTGTGGATTAACCGAAGCACGAACAAATCTGTCTTGGAGGAACGATGACCAGAAGGTTTCTTAGCAGCAAGGACAGGAAGACTTCATCTCACACACTTTGGGCATGTTACCAGGAGCGGACAGTCCCTGGAGAA